>NC_137463.1:106364045-106964045 GCF_964235325.1 Thermobia domestica | reverse complement strand
ATATCGTTCAAGTTGAACTCTGTTGTACTTTCAGGGGAGCTTTCGTAGATATATTGACCTACACCTAGTTCTTCTTCTGAATCATAGATGGCATCATTAAAATCTGACTCGGCTACACTTTCATCATCACTATCTAAACTTTCATATGCCTCAGCGCTGAAATCAACGTCCAGAGGAGTTTCCTCATCATAATAACTAATGATACGCCCCTGTATTCTTCCACTCGATTGACACCAGATAAACGCAACTGTGCAGTAAGACTTGAAGATGGTCTCAGATGTTACAATTGTCTGTTTTAATAGGAAAATCCAATGTGGACTGTTGTTTGCGGTTTCAATTCTTTCCGTGCATTCTCTTTCGGTTGCTCTTATACTGGAGTACCAAGAATCACAGCGTGGCCTAATGTGATAGTCCCTTAGAAAAGAAGCCATTTGTAAACTTTTTTCTTAGCTTTATATTTGAAAATTCTCGCTCTTAGAAAAATTGCGTTCTACTTTGATAAAAACACCTAGCTGCACTGAAGATTTCTATTTTTTCTAGGAAACGCAAAACAATATTCAACAATAATGTGATTTTTAATATATATTCTACCCATAGCAACAAATATGAATAAAATGCCAAATATTATAGTTGTTAATTAATTATTCATTATATATATCATTGAAGAAAACGAACGAAAAACTTATGTAAATATTATACGGTACAAATTCACGTTTTAAAGATGGTTTCACACTCTAAGTCATATTATTATTATTATTATTATTATTATTATTATTATTATTATTATTATTATTATTATTATTATTATTATTACTCTTCAATAATGAAATATGTTATACTAAGCTGAAATACCTGAATCGAAATAGGAGCTTCCTCGAGGTTAGCGCACGCGCCTTTAGCTTGGGAGACCTGGGTTCAATTTCCGCCTGGAGCTCACGTGGTTCAGATCCCACATAGCCTCATTGTTGAAAGGAAAGCTAAAATCGAATTAATCAAATAAACAAAAAACCGAATCGAAGTGAAATGATAACAACACAGCAACCATATTAACAGTCCTTTTATACACACGTTCTTTGCAAGTGTATCGCATGCGTGGAAAGATGTACTGTTTTGAATGTACCACAGCGACGACATCAGAGTGACTTTAGTATTACCACCTTCATTTCGCAGAACGGCAGATAATAAAAATTTTATATATATATGAGATGGAGTGGGTCAGTGGGTCGTGGGTCAACAGCATGTGACCCACTGTGACCCACCACCCACCATGACCCACTGTGACCCACCACCCACCATGACCCACTGTGACCCACCACCCACCGTGACCCACTGTGACCCACCACCCACCGTAACCCACTGCGACCCACCGACTCAATATGATCTACCGGCCCTCTCTGCCCACTGCATTGTAGACAGTATCTTCTGAAGACTGGTAAATTTGTCTCCGTTTTACTTTCAAGACCTTCATTTTCCTTCCTTTTCCACTTGTTTCTGTCTTCTTACCTGAGGTGAGTATATCTAACCAAGTGAAAAAAAGAACTTTAGGCACTTTTGGATATTGATATTTTTAATTGTAATAATAGCAATAGGACTTACACTACAACTTGGCTTTCGAGACCTGTGAGTTTTTAGAGCTAACTACTGGAAAAAATACATTTTTGAATCTCTGTAATATATTAAAAAAATTGAATGTAACTATGTGTGCCTGATCATCACAGTCAAATTGCAAAGTAAAATGAAATTACTTTCGGTATATAGTTCGGCCTTAATCCAAATTGGGATGTTATATTGCTTTTATTATAATGCATAATATCCTAAGGAGGTAGTGAGGATCCAAATTTTTGCGGCAAAAAATAAGTACATGTATCTAGCAAGCCGTTAAACTTACAGAGCTGAAATTAAGTATATGAACTCTTTATTGAAAATAAACAGAATGTGTCCTAGCATTTTTTTAAATTCTCCTTTATGTGGGGGAGGGGCACTTTCTATATATGGAAAATTGGTAGTGAGTTGGTTAAAAATGATCGAAAACGATCGATGTTATTTAAGAAAAAAAATCAGAAACAAAAAATATACAGTGCTTGGCTTCATATATCCATTGATTTCTCTTATAATAATTGCTGAAGCTTATGTTTATTATATGGAGCGCTTACAGCACAGGGCAATCAACCCATAAAGTTGTCAGAAAAATAGGCATAAAATTTGTACTGTAAGCTTAATTACACGGAAATTTTAAATTTGGATTGTACGCATAATTACATGGAAAATTTTACACTTTTTTCCCTTTACGTTGGTCTACTTACTTTGATTTGGAACTTTCAAATTTCATCCTTTTTTCCACTGAAAAGTATTCATAATTCAACAAGGAAATAATTATATTATGATAATTTAATTGAAATTCATCGTAATTTGGCACATGGCAAACAGCAGTTTGGTAATTGAAGGGGAAGAAGGAGGGAAATTCCCATTCACCTCTGAACACTTTCCAGGAAACTCGTTCCCTTTCGCTTTCTAGACGGGGGAAGAAACTTGGTAATGGTATCAAACCTTCATGTGTAATTACAAAAATTAAATTTATAAACAAATAAGAAATCAACAGTTTATCAGGCTTTAATTCATAACTTATTCACAAGATTCCCAGCGTGATAGATGAAGTTTCTGTTCTCCGTGAGTCGGCATTGCCAACTGACATGGTCGATATGGAAAAGATGTTGTATGGTGATGGAGAGACGATACTTCTTGCTGAGTATTTCAAAACTGACCAAGAAAAATCGTTATCAGACTTAAGTCTAACAAGTAGATTGTCGATGAGAAGTTGCAGAAATCGGGTAGAAGTATTATCAATTTCCACGACAGAGTGCAAACGGAGATTTCTCCTTATGAATTTACAGATGACATATTAGAAATAGACTAAGTGCTCAAACATTGTCTAACTTGTTGCTCATCAATGTTAATGACCCACCGCTAGACAAGCTCGAAATAGACGAGCTAGTTATTTCTTGGCTGAAGGATGGACATCATTCCGCTGTGGACGATTTACCACGAAAAAGTTACCAACAGGAAATAAATCCGATTTCAGATTTGTTTTAAGGTGGAAAATTACGAGTTACGGAAAATGTATACTTGTATTACTAATGGCTTATTTGTGTTATTCAACTTTGTACCTAATTTTTAGTAAGTCTCTTCTTTGCTTTAGATAAACTACTTTGAATAAATATTCATAATAATTGCAATTATGTATATTTGTAACTTAAATTTAACGTGGTGTTTTAGTGATTACACAGATTACAATTATGAGCATGCTTTATGGAAATGCTCTCACATAGGATACCCGAGCACCTTTATACCCTATGAACAACTGATTTTTCAAGTCTTTTGTGAGAAAAATACTGTGAACTGAGAAACCATAACCTTTCCCATATTGTACAGGGATATTTTCCTGCGAATAGGAGTTTCTTGTGGAATGCGTTTAGAAATTAACCCTTGCAAGAATACTCTCTTAGTACAAGTATATTTTAGGCACACACTAATTTCCCCCACCTCGAACTGTTTCAATTTCCTCACTGACAAACACTTTACCATTTTATATCGTAAAGGTCAGATCCACCGTTATTGGAACAGAGTGGTGCTTGAGCGATTGACTAGAAATTCAAACTCCGATTAGTGACAATTTCACAGTCTTGTTTTATTACAAGTGTAAACTCTTTAGTCAGTTCAGAAGAGGCCGTGGATCGTGTTCGGAGTTGATGACGATGGATTTTGGTGAGTCAGAGTAGGCCAAAGTGGATGAGAGTGGTTTATGGTGGGTGGTGGGTCACGGTGGGTGGTGGGTCACAGTGGGTCACAGTGGGTGGTGGGTCAGAGTGGGTCACCGTGGGTGGTTGGTCAAGGTGGGTCACAGTGGGTCATGGTGGGTGGTGGGTGGTGGGTCAGAGTGGGTCACCGTGGGTGGTTGGTCAAGGTGGGTCACAGTGGGTCATGGTGGGTGGTGGGTCGTAGGTCAGAGTGGGTCATGGTGGGTGTTTTTTTCAGTGGGTCGTGGGTCACGGTGGGTGGTGGGTCAGTGGGTCGTGGGTCAAGTTTTCATTGACCCACGCCAACTCTGATATATATAAAACTTTCTAAATAGTTCATTGTCACATTTCTTTTAATCTTGTGGGAATAGTAAGTTAAAACTATTAATGATATTTTCTCTTTCTATTTTTGGAAGAAGCTAACAATCTCAAAACATGGATTGCATACCACCACTGATTTTAAATTTAATGCAGGGGGAATTTCAAGGCACAGATAGTGAAAGAAATACTACAAAAATACTGGTAGACCACGTTGAGCACGATGGGAGCACGATGGGGATTGGTGGGTGGGCGAATTCCCTTCCGGGCCACCCCCTGAAATAGTGGAATGAACATATACACAACGGTAGCATCATTTCAGATGTTGCTGGGGGATGGAGAAGAAGGGGAAAATTCTTCAACATCATAAGTAGCTTCACGTTTTCCATTAGTATAAAGCTATACGAATGATGATAACGGCTACACAAATGGTGATGGCAAGAACCGAAGGACTGCACGAGATTAGTTGACACTGAGAAAAAATATGAAATGGAAATCAACGTTAAAAAATCGAAAGTCATTAGATTATTCCGTGGAAATGAGTCGTTACAGGTCAGAGTAGAACAAAGAGAGCTTGAAGAGTTCGATTATTTCAAATATCAGGAAATATTTGGACGAATGAGTTACTGCACCAAAGAGATCAAGTCAAGAAGTGCCGTAGCCAAAGAGGCATTTAAAAAGAAAAGATTACTCTTAACTAGCAGCCTTCATATTGGACTAAGGATCAAGTTTGGTCAAGTGCTATATATGTAGTATTGGACAATATCATGGGAGACCGAAGGTGGGGTCAGGGTGGGGCCCGGGCCCCTCTCTGGCTCACGAAAATATATGTGTGATATAGCAAACCACGCACAGACGTGATATAGGAACCATGGAGATGAGCCACCTCTAGAAAATCTTCGGGTGCCCCTGGACTATGTGCTTCAGAGATTTGGACATTACGGAAGTTAGAGAAGAAATATTTAGAGAGCTTCGAAATGTGGTGGTGGAGGAAGATGAAGAAGATAAAATAGACAGAGAGAGTAACAAACGAAGATGTTTTGAAACGGAAAGGAGAGAAGAGGACGCTTTTAACCAGCATCCTTCGTAGGAAGACCAATTAGACTGAACACATCTTCCGAATAAATTGTCTTAATACATAAAATATTTTACTATCATTAACTCAAGTGCACATGGAACCCAAAATATTTTAAAATAAATGTTAATCTAGGGGCACAGCTGTTGATCAATTCTATTTATACTGATTTAGCCGGGACAGTCAGGGATTTACATTCTTTCCCTCCAAAATTGAAAATGAATGGTTTTTACTTTGCCATTCTACGATTACGTCCTTTAGGCTAAAAGAGACGAATGATAAATGGAACTGAAAATTGTGAAATTAATTTTTGCTGCTGTCCCAATGGGGATTGACCAAAGGCCATGTGCACCAATGCACACGTGGCAGCCATTAGATCAGCAGGAAGCCCCCTCCCCTAAAAACTATTTAAAACCCTAAACGTCCTGGTTTTACTCGAGAACGTAAGTTAAAATCACTTGTGCGATTTTTTTTTTTTTAATCTCTTGTTTATTAGTCATCGATGCTCGACTATTCTTGCCGTAACAGGAGAAGCACCAGGAAAGCCGGTTGTAGCCATCTCTACCGTTGGTCTCGATGGAGCAAAGTTCGAATAACACTTGTTAAGTCATTGCTTTGCTTGAACGGTATCTTTTCACATTAAAAAGCAATGCTCACACGAAATTCAGATTTTTCCATTGTTTCGAAAATTACAGAAGTTTCGTCACTAAAACCACTGTAACTTGTGAACTAAACGTCAGATTTTTGTGAAATTCTGACACGTATCACTTGAAGGTTAGTAAAACATCATATGGATTGTGAATAGTTGCGACATCTATATGTGCTCCTACGAACTTACTGACTGATGTGCTAGCAACCAGTGTTGCCACACTTGGTACAATTGTACCAAATTCAGCCCTTTTTGTCATTTATCGGCCCGTTGGTACCACGCCCTGGCATTTTCGGCCCCTTTTGTGAAAAAGTTGATACAATTCTACCAAATTCAGCACCATTTAACAAATACTTGTTACATTTCCAAAAGTGTCAGTAAGACTTTTCTCACATCTCACGTTACTCATACTGTGTGTTGGACTCTTAAAAAATGCTGTTCAATATTCATTCTGTGATGCTGCACCGCATAACGCTACGAACTTTGGAAAATTCGTAATTTGAACTGTACCGGAAAAAAATGACGCTAGATAGGCGCATCTGCGCTGCGCATGAAGGAGACGAGAAGGAAGCAATGTGGTGGAAATTTGTTCGTAATCTTAAAAGAAGAAGCACACACCAAGTGTTGAATATTCTGAAGAAGACCAACGTGTGCTCAAGTAAGTCTATAATTTACGTGTCGTAGTAAAAGCTTCATCTACTTCCATGGTTGTTCGGGGTTCTCCTTTGGACGTTTTTAAGTATATACAGTGAAACCTGTGAACTTGGCCACCTCTCTAAGTTGGCCACCTGCTTATCTTGGCCTGGTTAGTCTTGAACCTGCATTTTCCCATAAGACATTCGTTACTTACTACTCTGTAAGTTGGCCACCTGTCTATCTTGGAAGTTGGCCACACTGAAGCAATGTTTACCCTATTATGATAATGATAAATTTACCTGCGTATCTTGGCCACGAAAAATACAGTTTTGTTATTTTTCTTAACTCTTTCCAATTCCCATATGAGAGGCAGATGTTCTGTATTTGTGACTGGACATAAAGAAGCATAGATTCGCACGATTTGTTCTTGGAGGTCAATGGCCAGAACACTACCCTCATAAAAGGGTGGTGAAGGAAGGTGTGAATAAGAAAAAGCACGTACAGGAATTCAGGAAATGGTTGTACGTATTTGTTTATCCTGTCTGTTTTGGTAAAACCATTAGCTATATCGGCTCCTTTCATCAGTGGGAAGCTTTAGTTATTCCGGAAAATTCTCAAGGTTAAAGCTCAATTGTCATTTATTGACACTTGACTGCATGTCAAAGGATAGCGGAGGTTTTGAGATATGAATTCCCTCAAGATTTTCTCAAAACATCATCTGCTCCGAGGGAAACACTTCTAGCTCATTAACAAGAGGTAGTTAACTACAATATTAGAATGTGCATATCTGCCAAAAAGAATAAAGCAAATATGTCTAGAATGAACCACCATTCAGTAACAACTGAAAAGAAGTCATATAAATTGCATATGAATTTCTCAATTTATAACTTAGCTTTTCTTGTTTTCAATCTGAATAGCTCAGTGTGCTAAAATATCAATTTCAATAAACTGCGTACATACACTTCTATTTCATGGTTGTTTGTGTTATTGTGTTTTCAATCCGAATAATCCAATGTACCACACTAGTTTTCAGGAAGAGAAAGGTATGCATATATATTAAACATACTATCGAGAGCGCCGATCCTGGGGGGACCAAAGGGTGCCGGGCCCCCAAAGCTAATGTGTCCCCTATTTTATTTATGAGTATACAATATTTGGTATAATTTGAGTGCAATTTGTCTTAAAATCTTCATATATATATACCTTTGCATCTGAATGCCCCCCCCCCCCAATTTACAGAGAAATCGGCGCTCTTGCATACTATAGTAATATTTTCTAGTACTGTATATTTTTATGATTACTCTATATAGATTATTTATAAGTAGCTGTCGTGCCACTGCTCATTAAAATTTTACAATCGAGTAATACTAGAAATCCTATTCTAAAAATACACAAATCACACTTATTTTCTGTAAGTTGGCCACCTGTCTAAGTTGGCCACTTTTCGATGGAACCGATGATGGCCAACATAGACAGGTTTCACTGTATATAGGGGGGGGAGTAGGATAGGGGCATCTTTTCGACATTCATAAATATTCATGAGTGTCGATATTTCTGACATTTTAGCAGTTCCTAATGCACGTTTGAAAAAATGGATACACCCTTTTACGCATACTAATGACACATAATGTATGCAGGTGCGGCCGGAGGTTGTATAAAGAACATGACATATAATAAATTAGTTTCCGGTGAAAAGAAATGTTAATTGGACAAGCAGAATACAGAAAAGATCTTTCGGAAATAAAATATGCAGATCACACACGTAGAACAAGGTAATTCATTAATATGCAGCACATGTAACGCGGCAGCTGCTGTTGGAGAATATGCTAGAAATTTTGATCGTCGGAATGAGTGAAAGAAAGTACTAGAAACTTCCAGATCTTTTTCTAAGCTTATTATTGTTGGAATAGGGGAAAGAACACACTCGAAACTTCTGGAAAGATTGAAGAGTATAAAAAATACTGATGCATTTGCATGATGTGTATATTTAGAAAGAATACAGCAGGAACATCAAGTGTTAAGTTTGCGAAGAAGATATTTTACTACTAGGAGAGATTGGAAGATTGGTAAGTAATAACGTTGTAGTTTTCTTGTATTATACTTGTTTACTTTTATATGGGAAAGGGACATATTGTAATTGTTTGGAGTATAAGGGGGACGGAACTGTTTGGTTTTATCGGGAATTGATTGCGGATTTTCCGGCATTGAAAATGATATGACTCGGTGTACTTTTATGGAATTATAACGTGACTAAGATATAGTATAATGTAATATGGAGGGTAGATGGAATCATCATTAATGATTGCACCGGGAATCGAACCAGAGCTTTTCCACGTGAAAAGCCGTACGACAAACATTTTGTTTAGCAGATGTTGTTACTTATATGTAGCTATGAATTGTGTAAGACATAACAGGTATATAAAAATATATTGTACAGAAAGTTAGCAGAATGCGCCCCGGGACTCGAATTACTATTCTCCCACGTGGAGAACCGTACGACAATCATTTTGCTCGCAGTGCGAACTTGTTACTTATATATAGTTATGAATTGTGTAAGACATAACAGGTATATATAAATTATATTGTACAGGAAGTTAGCAGAATGCACCCCCGGGAATCGAATGAGTATTCTCCCAGGTGGAGAACCGTACGCTAAATTTTATGCTTGAAGTGTGAACTTATTACTTATATGTAGCTATGAATTGTGTATGACATAACAGGTATATATAAATTATATTGTACAGAAAGTTAGCAGAATGCGCTCCCGGGAATCGAACCAGGGCTATTCCACGTGAAAAGCCGTACGATAAACCTTTTGCTTAGCAGATATTGTTACTTATATGTAGCTATGAATTGTGTAAGATATAACAGGTATATATAAATTATATTGTACAGAAAGTTAGCAGAATGCGCCCCCGGGAATCGAACCAGGGCTATCCCACGTGGAGAACCGTACGCTAATTTTTATGCTTGCAGTGTGAACTTGTTACTTATACATAGCTATGAATTGTGTATGACATAACAGGTATATATAAATTATATTGTACAGAAAGTTAGCAGAATGCGCCCCCGGGAGTCGAACCAGGGCTATCCCACGTGGAGAACCGTACGCTTGCTTGCACTGTAGACTTTTCTCAGTTATAAATGGTATATTTTACAAACTTATATTGGATAGGTAGTTAACAGAATCTGCACCGCGAATCGAACCATGGCTCTCTTACATGCAAAGCCAATATTTTTGTAATTTGAAAAGTCGTAATACGGTAACTAATTGCATTTTTTCTTTTCTGTTTTAGGTGCTGAAGCAAATAAGTGATAGAATCGAGAAAAGCAGAGAGCACGAAAGACGTGGATTGTAATTGGATCATCACTTAAACAGAGATAAACTAATATTTGGTAAGTATTATTATTATTATTATTATTATTATTATTATTATTATTATTATTATTATTATTATTATTGTAAACTTTTGTGTTTTGTTTCATAAACGATAGTGTAACAATGAGGTTATATGGCGACAGAAAGTTTAACGTTACCGCAGATTGAACTTAAGGGTTTTTCATGTTGAAAGCTAATGCAATAAAAAGAGACCCGAGATTGTTTGAACATATTACCCAGGGCGAAATGTAGTAGTGAAGTTGAAAGGGAAACTTTATACGTATATTTTGTAATTGGAAGTCGTAATACAGCAAGTAACTAATTCTTAATTTCTTTTATTGTTTTAGGTGGTGAAGGAAATAAAAAATCTTAATAGAAATACTGGAGAATAAACCTTATTTTCCTGAATTGTTTGCTGTTGAAATACAGCGGTGTTTTTTTTTAGTGAAAAGGAGTTATAGATTGGTTTTAAAACATGGATTCAATGAAACCGTTGGATCTTAGTACAAGAGGTGAAAGTGATTTTACAGAATTGTCATCTTTGCAGGGAACAGAGGTTTTATTCCAACCGGTGGTGATTTCGCACTTTCCACCACTGGAAACAGAAGTTACCCCGGCCAACTTGGATGTATTACCGGAAACAGAAGTTTTACCCAACCGGTGGTGAGCCCGCAACCTCCACCACTGGAAACAGAAGTTACTCCGTTTAAAGTGGATGTATTACCGGGAACAGAAGTTTCATCCCAACCGGTGGTGAGCCCACAACCTCCGCCATTGGAAACAGAAGTTTTCCCGTTACTTGATGTTGAAAACGAAATAGAAGAATATCCCCCTACACCTTCACCAACAGTGAGTAATTCCCCGGTGCAGAATTGGGAGTTGGAAGAATTTTTGAAGTTACTATGTGAGTGTACTGTGGAACGTACATCATTGGATTGTATAAATGAGTGTATAATATATTGGAAACCAGACGATATTTGTATTTGTATTGCATGCGGTTTTTTGGAAGGTGGACAGTTAAAGCATGATTGTTTGATGTTGGATACGGAATGTATTGAACGGAAAGCTATAGAAACCCTAACAAAACTTGAGGTTCGTAAAGAATTATTATCAATTTACAGAAAAAAGCATGGACATTTGTTTTTGATTACATGGAACTTTATTGAACGTTTCCGAGATCTTGTGTGTGACTTTGAATACAGGCCCACTCTATTAAAAATTTTACTAGAAAAAGATTTTGGGAAGTATAGTGATATGGTGTAAAAAATGTACAAGAAGAATGTACAAAAGTACGTTAAAAGTAAGCTTAGTGTGAGTAAAAGATTTTTATATTGAAGCAGAGTGTAGAATATATTGCCAATAACAATAAGACAAATATATATTTTGCATTTATGTATTTTATTATAATGGAATATAAGTTTATGGAGTATATTTGGAAAATAATAGAACACACATCATGATGTTATATTAACGAATTGTTTCTTGGAAAAGATTTATTTTGTATTGCCTTGAAACATTATTAAACAGAGAATTCGAATAAAATATTATTTGATTGTAATATAAGACACAGAATGCATAGAACACTTTATTAAATGTAAGGGGAAAAAATGTGTTTTACACATGCGCAGAAGCTTTTATTGTAGGTATATAAATATATGTATCACACTTGAAAAAAGTATTCATTTGATTTGTTTTTGCTGAAGAGCAGAAAAATGAGTAACATGGAGACTGTTTATGTTTCACCTAGAGAAAAAGAAATTCAGCGTGAAAACGAAAAACCTATACTGTTAATTCACCCGTCTGACCCCGATTTGCCAGATGAATTACGTGATAAAGTGAGAATCATATATCCATCACAAGAAATAGAAGAAGTGTATTATTTTAGACGCTATAATAGATATAATGATGAAATAATCCCGGGAAGTGATGATGATGACAGTGTTTTAAATATTAACTGTTTTGAACTGGAAGCTAATGACTGCGAGTGTACTAGTGAAACTATTAGTAATACATGTGTTATACAATTATTTAATGAGTACACACCAAATTCAGTATTATTATGTGCAGCATGTGTTGAACGTAATGAAAATGAAAAAGATCACAACTGTTTGCTGCAGTATGATTACGAATTATTACAAAAGGTGTGGACGATCTTAATTAAACGTGAAATGAGAGAGAAAATCTATAAACTTTATTTAAAGAAGCATTTTAAAGGTTATAATATTAAGAACACTTATACTTTGGAGAAAAAATTTAATCTGGTATATGAATACATTACAGAGTGTGATTGTTATATCAAAGAAATAGTAGAAATGTTTTTAGAGAAAGATAAGCAATTATTTAATTCTGTAAATGAACACTGAGACACTGTAGCATATGCATTTGATTGTGTATGAATAGAAGAACATATTTAACCTCATATATATATATTAGGGCTAAATACTTTGATGTAAGTTGAGAAATTACAAATTGTTACAGAGAATTGAACTGTTATCTGTATTATTTTATAAATGGATCAATTTGTAGTATTGTAATATTAAGAATTTAATAGATTACAAACATTGGACTAACACATGTAAATGATAGTTAGAGCTAAAATACTGAATTACTGGCAACTGAATTGTCAGTGAGAGTAATGTATTTTAAAGAAATAAACTGATATTAGAAAAAATAATCTTAGTTGTTTGTATGCTATATGAAGAAACTAGTGTTTAAGAAGAATATGGTAGGAAACTGAAACTATTTAATACTTTATTTTAGATTTTTAGAGACATTACCAACGTAAGTAAATGATGAACTATTGTCGATTGAACGGGAATTACTGAGGTTGATACCTTGTGTTTAGTTTATGATATGAAGACTTTAACATTCTTGTTTACACAGTTACTTTTAAATGAATACTACATATAATCTTGTATGCAGAATGGATTGAATTAAGGGCATACTTACGCGAGGGATTCATTGGATGCGGACCACATTTAAAACTTTATAACCCAACAAACATTTCAACACTTTCTTAAGAGAATTATGGTTGCAGTAGGAGAGAAATGTGTGATATACTGTAGAAAACTCGATGTTACAGTACCCTTGTACTCTTTATGTCTTATAAAAAGAAGTTAGTGTACTCTTTTGCTGAGAATATAGATGACAATATTGTAAAATTACGTGCCGTTTTATTGCAACTAGGATAATGTTACTTCAATAATGCTTAAACGCAGTTACTGTTAATGCAGAATCCACCCTCCAACAATTTTCAGGATGTGCAGACCCTTACTTGGTATATGATTTTAAAAAGAATAAACATTGTACGGTAACCTCTTGAAACTTGTAGACCCACAGTGAAGTATAGTCGGATATGGGGGAGGGCACGGTGACTCAGAGGTAGAAGAGATTTTGATGTTTGTGATTTAAAAACCGAGCAAGTGAACTTTGTGGTGGACAACATCTCTTTTTCCTGGTACTTCCATTTCCTACATTTATTTATTGGCTTAAATAGCTTATCCGATCTTTCTCTCTTGTAATAGAATCATTGCAAGGCTATGATCATACCTTATAATTATTATTAAATAATCCTTATTGAAGGTTTAATTTACTTCATGATTTCTTTGGAACAAAAAAAATTTTTTGCTTGAGATGGATTGTTTTCTCAGGGAGGAAATGTTAGAATCATGAGAACTTGCTTACATGCTGTGTTCCAAACATAATAAGCCCTTGGCGGGCTAAGATCGAACCATGGACCCATCACGCGCCAGAGGTGAACGATTTGAAGGCGATGAAGAATATTTTATAATCCTACAGTAGTATTAATAATTGTTTGAGATTCTTAGTATACTATGTGATACACAGGTTACACGAATTTTATTTTGTTCTTTTTGAACTAATGTTTAAGAGGACCAGAAGGATAGATTTCAAGAACCACCTATGGTTCAAGGATTACAGTTTTAATTTTACAGCTTTATACACATGCATTCAAAATTATATGGCCATTAGATGGTTGTATAAGATTTTTGTTGGACTTGATTTGATTTGAGTTTAACGTCTCTTTTCATCAGCGAAGCTATATGAGACGTGGACCTACTGATTAACGTGGAATCCGAACCACATGAGCTCCCGCCGGGAATCGAACCTGGGTAGACTTTTGTTGGAATAAATGTTTTCGCTGGAACCTTTTTTTTTAAAATTTAATGTAAAACTTTAAACATAATGAAGAAAATAAGAACATACTGAGGTGAAATAAACTTGAAAACTCCCACCGTGCAAAAGAATTAAGGAAAACAGCCTCTGTTTTCAAGCTGAGACTATCCATGGTTGAGATTGACCACCAAATATAACGATTATTTTTCTCAGATGATGAGTTTGTATGCTTATGCCAGTAGCTAAAACTGGAAAAGTGAACCAGGTAGTGTTTGCAAAATGTATCTCCTCACGTCCAAGTCTATCAATTCGCTGACGACACAGCATTTCTAACAACGGCTCGTACTATCCAACGTATCAACAGACTAATGCAGCCAGCCATCAACACATTTGTCCACTGGTGTGACTTAATCTCAGAACATATGCAATTGTGATGGACAAAAATTCCATGGGTAGTGGGGCTGGTGAACAACAACAACAACTTCACGAAACATCTGTTGGTATTAAAATTAACGATACATGAACTTTCAAAAGACGAAATGTTTATTTATCTGGACTGTTAATACTTTTTTGAAATTTCATCGGTACAAGCATTCAACTTAAACTATAATAAACGAACGAACTATCTAGTTGCATTATAGGAGGGCGATACAGATGTGGATGAAAAGTTTATGTATTGATTTTTGAATACGAGTTGTGTGCGAGTAATTCAATTTTATTTAACTTTTAATATTAGAGATTATTTTATACGACCATTTAATATTTTATTATTTCTTATACATATTCGCTTTCATCATTTGTCCATTGTAATGTTAGTAGAAAAAAATGTTTTATTTAACAACATGAGCACGAAAACCTACAAGAAAAATATTAGACAACATTCATAATTATCACTGTACGGAATACTTCTTTAAATGGAAACAGTTTGATCCATTGGTAGAGTGCACCCATCTGGCACGAAGATCCCTACTTCAGTCCCAAGACCGTGACAATTTGTGATGGACAACACCCTGTGGATATTCTCGGGGTTCTCCATTTCCTACCACTTTCTTCATATTCAACATTTTTACAATCATTAACCATTCAACGTTGCCTACTCGCCAAATTTCACAAGTTTCGTGGATACGAGTTTCTTCTTTTCTGGCTTGAGAGCAAAGCGAAAACACTTATTCTGGCAAGTAGATATGAGTTTCTGCTTTTTTTCTGGCTTGAGAGCAAAGAGAAAACATTTTGTTCTGTCATGAGTCTTATATACTCATCTACTCGAGAAATTTTAAAAGTAGGCAACGTTGAATGGTTAATGATTGTAAAAATGTTGAATATGAAGAAAGTGGTAGGAAATGGAGAACCCCGAGAATATCCACAGGGTGTTGTCCATCACAAATTGTCACGGTCTTGGGACTGAACTAGGGATCTTCGTGCCAGATGGGTGCACTCTACCAATGGATCAAACTGTTTCCATTTAAAGAAGTATTCCGTACAGTGATAATTATGAATGTTGTCTAATATTTTTCTTGTAGGTTTTCGTGCTCATGTTGTTAAATAAAACATTTTTTTCTACTAACATTACAATGGACAAATGATGAAAGCGAATATGTATAAGAAATAATAAAATATTAAATGGTCGTATAAAATAATCTCTAATATTAAAAGTTAAATAAAATTGAATTACTCGCACACAACTCGTATTCAAAAATCAATACATAAACTTTTCATCCACACCTGTATCGCCCTCCTATAATGCAACTAGATAGTTCGTTCGTTTATTATAGTTTAAGTTGAATGCTTGTACCGATGAAATTTCAAAAAAGTATTAACAGTCCAGATAAATAAACATTTCGTCTTTTGAAAGTTCATGTATCGTTAATTTTAATACCAACAGATGTTTCGTGAAGTTGTTGTTGTTGTTCACCAGCCCCACTACCCATGGAATTTTTGTCCATCACAATTGCACATGTTCTGAGATTAAGTCACACCAGTGGACAAATGTGTTGATGGCTGGCTGCATTAGTCTGTTGATACGTTGGATAGTGCGAGCCGTTGTTAGAAATGCTGTGTCGTCAGCGAATTGATAGACTTGGACGTGAGGAGATACATTTTGCAAACACTACCTGGTTCACTTTTCCAGTTTTAGCTACTGGCATAAGCATACAAACTCATCATCTGAGAAAAATAATCGTTATATTTGGTGGTCAATCTCAACCATGGATAGTCTCAGCTTGAAAACAGAGGCTGTTTTCCTTAATTCTTTTGCACGGTGGGAGTTTTCAAGTTTATTTCACCTCAGTATGTTCTTATTTTCTTCATTATGTTTAAAGTTTTACATTAAATTTTAAAAAAAAGGTTCCAGCGAAAACATTTATTCCAACAAAAGTCTACCCAGGTTCGATTCCCGGCGGGAGCTCATGTGGTTCGGATTCCACGTTAATCAGTAGGTCCACGTCTCATATAGCTTCGCTGATGAAAAGAGACGTTAAACTCAAATCAAATCAAGTCCAACAAAAATCTTATACAACCATCTAATGGCCATATAATTTTGAATGCATGTGTATAAAGCTGTAAAATTAAAACTGTAATCCTTGAACCATAGGTGGTTCTTGAAATCTATCCTTCTGGTCCTCTTAAACATTAGTTCAAAAAGAACAAAATAAAATTCGTGTAACCTGTGTATCACATAGTATACTAAGAATCTCAAACAATTATTAATACTACTGTAGGATTATAAAATATTCTTCATCGCCTTCAAATCGTTCACCTCTGGCGCGTGATGGGTCCATGGTTCGATCTTAGCCCGCCAAGGGCTTATTATGTTTGGCACACAGCATGTAAGCAAGTTCTCATGATTCTAACATTTCCTCCCTGAGAAAACAATCCATCTCAAGCAAAAAAATTTTTATTGTTCCAAAGAAATCATGAAGTAAATTAAACCTTCAATAAGGATTATTTAATAATAATTATAAGGTATGATCATAACCTTGCAATGATTCTATTACAAGAGAGAAAGATCGGATAAGCTATTTAAGCCAATAAATAAATGTAGGAAATGGAAGTACCAGGAAAAAGAGATGTTGTCCACCACAAAGTTCACTTGCTCGGTTTTTAAATCACAAACATCAAAATCTCTTCTACCTCTGAGTCACCGTGCCCTCCCCCATATCCGACTATACTTCACTGTGGGTCTACAAGTTTCAAGAGGTTACCGTACAATGTTTATTCTTTTTAAAATCATATACCAAGTAAGGGTCTGCACATCCTGAAAATTGTTGGAGGGTGGATTCTGCATTAACAGTAACTGCGTTTAAGCATTATTGAAGTAACATTATCCTAGTTGCAATAAAACGGCACGTAATTTTACAATATTGTCATCTATATTCTCAGCAAAAGAGTACACTAACTTCTTTTTATAAGACATAAAGAGTACAAGGGTACTGTAACATCGAGTTTTCTACAGTATATCACACATTTCTCTCCTACTGCAACCATAATTCTCTTAAGAAAGTGTTGAAATGTTTGTTGGGTTATAAAGTTTTAAATGTGGTCCGCATCCAATGAATCCCTCGCGTAAGTATGCCCTTAATTCAATCCATTCTGCATACAAGATTATATGTAGTATTCATTTAAAAGTAACTGTGTAAACAAGAATGTTAAAGTCTTCATATCATAAACTAAACACAAGGTATCAACCTCAGTAATTCCCGTTCAATCGACAATAGTTCATCATTTACTTACGTTGGTAATGTCTCTAAAAATCTAAAATAAAGTATTAAATAGTTTCAGTTTCCTACCATATTCTTCTTAAACACTAGTTTCTTCATATAGCATACAAACAACTAAGATTATTTTTTCTAATATCAGTTTATTTCTTTAAAATACATTACTCTCACTGACAATTCAGTTGCCAGTAATTCAGTATTTTAGCTCTAACTATCATTTACATGTGTTAGTCCAATGTTTGTAATCTATTAAATTCTTAATATTACAATACTACAAATTGATCCATTTATAAAATAATACAGATAACAGTTCAATTCTCTGTAACAATTTGTAATTTCTCAACTTACATCACAGTATTTAGCCCTAATATATATATATGAGGTTAAATATGTTCTTCTATTCATACACAATCAAATGCATATGCTACAGTGTCTCAGTGTTCATTTACAGAATTAAATAATTGCTTATCTTTCTCTAAAAACATTTCTACTATTTCTTTGATATAACAATCACACTCTGTAATGTATTCATATACCAGATTAAATTTTTTCTCCAAAGTATAAGTGTTCTTAATATTATAACCTTTAAAATGCTTCTTTAAATAAAGTTTATAGATTTTCTCTCTCATTTCACGTTTAATTAAGATCGTCCACACCTTTTGTAATAATTCGTAATCATACTGCAGCAAACAGTTGTGATCTTTTTCATTTTCATTACGTTCAACACATGCTGCACATAATAATACTGAATTTGGTGTGTACTCATTAAATAATTGTATAACACATGTATTACTAATAGTTTCACTAGTACACTCGCAGTCATTAGCTTCCAGTTCAAAACAGTTAATATTTAAAACACTGTCATCATCATCACTTCCCGGGATTATTTCATCATTATATCTATTATAGCGTCTAAAATAATACACTTCTTCTATTTCTTGTGATGGATATATGATTCTCACTTTATCACGTAATTCATCTGGCAAATCGGGGTCAGACGGGTGAATTAACAGTATAGGTTTTTCGTTTTCACGCTGAATTTCTTTTTCTCTAGGTGAAACATAAACAGTCTCCATGTTACTCATTTTTCTGCTCTTCAGCAAAAACAAATCAAATGAATACTTTTTTCAAGTGTGATACATATATTTATATACCTACAATAAAAGCTTCTGCGCATGTGTAAAACACATTTTTTCCCCTTACATTTAATAAAGTGTTCTATGCATTCTGTGTCTTATATTACAATCAAATAATATTTTATTCGAATTCTCTGTTTAATAATGTTTCAAGGCAATACAAAATAAATCTTTTCCAAGAAACAATTCGTTAATATAACATCATGATGTGTGTTCTATTATTTTCCAAATATACTCCATAAACTTATATTCCATTATAATAAAATACATAAATGCAAAATATATATTTGTCTTATTGTTATTGGCAATATATTCTACACTCTGCTTCAATATAAAAATCTTTTACTCACACTAAGCTTACTTTTAACGTACTTTTGTACATTCTTCTTGTACATTTTTTATACCATATCACTATACTTCCCAAAATCTTTTTCTAGTAAAATTTTTAATAGAGTGGGCCTGTATTCAAAGTCACACACAAGATCTCGGAAACGTTCAATAAAGTTCCATGTAATCAAAAACAAATGTCCATGCTTTTTTCTGTAAATTGATAATAATTCTTTACGAACCTCAAGTTTTGTTAGGGTTTCTATAGCTTTCCGTTCAATACATTCCGTATCCAACATCAAACAATCATGCTTTAACTGTCCACCTTCCAAAAAACCGCATGCAATACAAATACAAATATCGTCTGGTTTCCAATATATTATACACTCATTTATACAATCCAATGATGTACGTTCCACAGTACACTCACATAGTAACTTCAAAAATTCTTCCAACTCCCAATTCTGCACCGGGGAATTACTCACTGTTGGTGAAGGTGTAGGGGGATATTCTTCTATTTCGTTTTCAACATCAAGTAACGGGAAAACTTCTGTTTCCAATGGCGGAGGTTGTGGGCTCACCACCGGTTGGGATGAAACTTCTGTTCCCGGTAATACATCCACTTTAAACGGAGTAACTTCTGTTTCCAGTGGTGGAGGTTGCGGGCTCACCACCGGTTGGGTAAAACTTCTGTTTCCGGTAATACATCCAAGTTGGCCGGGGTAACTTCTGTTTCCAGTGGTGGAAAGTGCGAAATCACCACCGGTTGGAATAAAACCTCTGTTCCCTGCAAAGATGACAATTCTGTAAAATCACTTTCACCTCTTGTACTAAGATCCAACGGTTTCATTGAATCCATGTTTTAAAACCAATCTATAACTCCTTTTCACTAAAAAAAAACACCGCTGTATTTCAACAGCAAACAATTCAGGAAAATAAGGTTTATTCTCCAGTATTTCTATTAAGATTTTTTATTTCCTTCACCACCTAAAACAATAAAAGAAATTAAGAATTAGTTACTTGCTGTATTACGACTTCCAATTACAAAATATACGTATAAAGTTTCCCTTTCAACTTCACTACTACATTTCGCCCTGGGTAATATGTTCAAACAATCTCGGGTCTCTTTTTATTGCATTAGCTTTCAACATGAAAAACCCTTAAGTTCAATCTGCGGTAACGTTAAACTTTCTGTCGCCATATAACCTCATTGTTACACTATCGTTTATGAAACAAAACACAAAAGTTTACAATAATAATAATAATAATAATAATAATAATAATAATAATAATAATAATACTTACCAAATATTAGTTTATCTCTGTTTAAGTGATGATCCAATTACAATCCACGTCTTTCGTGCTCTCTGCTTTTCTCGATTCTATCACTTATTTGCTTCAGCACCTAAAACAGAAAAGAAAAAATGCAATTAGTTACCGTATTACGACTTTTCAAATTACAAAAATATTGGCTTTGCATGTAAGAGAGCCATGGTTCGATTCGCGGTGCAGATTCTGTTAACTACCTATCCAATATAAGTTTGTAAAATATACCATTTATAACTGAGAAAAGTCTACAGTGCAAGCAAGCGTACGGTTCTCCACGTGGGATAGCCCTGGTTCGACTCCCGGGGGCGCATTCTGCTAACTTTCTGTACAATATAATTTATATATACCTGTTATGTCATACACAATTCATAGCTATGTATAAGTAACAAGTTCACACTGCAAGCATAAAAATTAGCGTACGGTTCTCCACGTGGGATAGCCCTGGTTCGATTCCCGGGGGCGCATTCTGCTAACTTTCTGTACAATATAATTTATATATACCTGTTATATCTTACACAATTCATAGCTACATATAAGTAACAATATCTGCTAAGCAAAAGGTTTATCGTACGGCTTTTCACGTGGAATAGCCCTGGTTCGATTCCCGGGAGCGCATTCTGCTAACTTTCTGTACAATATAATTTATATATACCTGTTATGTCATACACAATTCATAGCTACATATAAGTAATAAGTTCACACTTCAAGCATAAAATTTAGCGTACGGTTCTCCACCTGGGAGAATACTCATTCGATTCCCGGGGGTGCATTCTGCTAACTTCCTGTACAATATAATTTATATATACCTGTTATGTCTTACACAATTCATAACTATATATAAGTAACAAGTTCGCACTGCGAGCAAAATGATTGTCGTACGGTTCTCCACGTGGGAGAATAGTAATTCGAGTCCCGGGGCGCATTCTGCTAACTTTCTGTACAATATATTTTTATATACCTGTTATGTCTTACACAATTCATAGCTACATATAAGTAACAACATCTGCTAAGCAAAATGTTTGTCGTACGGCTTTTCACGTGGAAAAGCTCTGGTTCGATTCCCGGTGCAATCATTAATGATGATTCCATCTACCCTCCATATTACATTATACTATATCTTAGTCACGTTATAATTCCATAAAAGTACACCGAGTCATATCATTTTCAATGCCGGAAAATCCGCAATCAATTCCCGATAAAACCAAACAGTTCCGTCCCCCTTATACTCCAAACAATTACAATATGTCCCTTTCCCATATAAAAGTAAACAAGTATAATACAAGAAAACTACAACGTTATTACTTACCAATCTTCCAATCTCTCCTAGTAGTAAAATATCTTCTTCGCAAACTTAACACTTGATGTTCCTGCTGTATTCTTTCTAAATATACACATCATGCAAATGCATCAGTATTTTTTATACTCTTCAATCTTTCCAGAAGTTTCGAGTGTGTTCTTTCCCCTATTCCAACAATAATAAGCTTAGAAAAAGATCTGGAAGTTTCTAGTACTTTCTTTCACTCATTCCGACGATCAAAATTTCTAGCATATTCTCCAACAGCAGCTGCCGCGTTACATGTGCTGCATATTAATGAATTACCTTGTTCTACGTGTGTGATCTGCATATTTTATTTCCGAAAGATCTTTTCTGTATTCTGCTTGTCCAATTAACATTTCTTTTCACCGGAAACTAATTTATTATATGTCATGTTCTTTATACAACCTCCGGCCGCACCTGCATACATTATGTGTCATTAGTATGCGTAAAAGGGTGTATCCATTTTTTTCAAACGTGCATTAGGAACTGCTAAAATGTCAGAAATATCGACACTCATGAATATTTATGAATGTCGAAAAGATGCCCCTATCCTACTGGGGGGTTCTAGAACTTTACCTCTTTTAGTTTCGTGTTACATAGCCATATATTACATAGGTATAAAATAATAAATTCAGCCCTTTTTGTTCCAATTTGGTACTATTTTTCAGCCCACTCCGGAGCTAGGACTGTGGCAACAGTGCTAGCAACTCTATGGAACTAAAAGATGGTGGTCCTTATGGCGGGGACATATTACTAAATATCTTTCAAAAGCTAACAATTTTTCTTTTGCCAGTTTTTCGTAAATGAAAAGAGATAATGTAATGTAACTTACCTCAATAATAGATAATGTTATTCTACACCCGAAAATACGAATCTGAAGAATTTTCAGTGTTGCCATCCATAGAAACTACAGTATGACCAGAATTTGAATTACCCCAAAATCTAGGTATATTCTATTTACCCTTTTAACCGTTTCGATGCGCGAATTGAGTGAACGGGGAGTGAAAATAGTACTGCAAAAATACTGGTGAACATAGCTGGGTTCAATGAGAGAAATGACCTGAAAGAAATATCCTAGCTCCGGGGAAGGGGGGAGGAATTTGGCCCGGACAGTCGCTAAAATCATCACTACCTCGGGTATTTAACTACAATTCTTCTTCTCTTTTATAATGACAAATTGTTCCCTGTTTTGATGTTTAACGCCGCCACTGTGTTTGAGTATTGTATTCTAGGATTATATTAATTTTATTTTCAAGTTTTAATCATATTATTCTGCCCTTTAGACTAAAGGAACGATGAGAAATTAATGATAATGTAAATTGTGAAAGAACAATATGTAAATTCATGTGCCCTTAGAGATGTTCACACCCGCGATAGACAGATTTTACGATTGCCGGTCTAATAATGTCTGAGTATCGGTGTTAGCCAGGTTTTAAGATTATAGATTTCTCAAAGTTATCTCAACGAAATTTGCTGATTTGCTGTTGGTAGACTAAGCTTCTAAGAACACATCCATTACAACATGAACAAAAGAAAGATGTATTCCGTCTAATTTTAAACATTGGATGGGTATCTGATTAGTAATTTGGATGCTTACATTTTCGGCCACTCTGTTCAGTTTTTAAATTGTGGACTGCTTTTGGAGTTTGGGATCGGTCAATCCAGTCATATAGAGAGAAACTTGGGCCTCGCAGAATTCCTGAGAGAACCAGGGCCGGCGCGAGGAGGGGGGGTCGAGCCGTGCCACCGCCCAGGGCGGCAAGTGTAATGGGCGGCAAAATTTGAAAAAGGAAAGAATACTATCAAAATATAATGCTTCGTAATAGGCCCACATGGAAAAATAAAATTGTGTTCACCTGAGAATATAATTGAACTTGCTTCATTTACATTCAGGAAAATACTCACTCAGGAAATTCAGAGTTTTCCCCCCCTCCATTTTCAATTATCAAACTACTAGTCACATGTATCTCGTTCAATTTTTCCCTTGCAGTGGCGAAGATAAAATTTTCAGCTAGGGTGGGTAATATTATTAAAGTGTCTTTCTATTCATTCCAGAATACAATTTAAGCCGTCAATTCACAGATAACTGTTACAAGTACCAAATTTCACAAAATTAAATCCCCACGTTAAGCGGGTTTGCATATCCAGGCTCCTAACTATGAAAACATTTACGCTCAGTCCAACCTCAATCATTTCACGAATTCAACCTGTTTTACGTATGTTATTAGGACATAATATCGATTGTGATTTATTCTAAAAACACTTTTATACATTGCAAGAGCTGTAACGTCCAAATATTTACTGAGAACTCATAGTCGTATCGGAATAAACAAAAGCGAGTATGGAACAGTAAACTGCTTTCACAAAAGGAAAAAGAACATGTGCAAAAGGCCTGCAAAACGGTCGAGTGGTTTGGGTCGTTACACTACCAATCACATGTTTGTGTGTTCAAACCCTGTAGCAAGTTGTTTCCTTTTTAAGTGTCTTCCTATTTTCATCCGGAGGCTGAAAATATTTCTTTGAGTAACTCATTGAAAACTTCTTTTGTTTCAAATTCGATTAGAACGGAACGTTATATGAATTGCGAATCTGAAATCCATAGCTAAAATAAAAATGAAGTATACTCACTACTCCATTATCCTCTGATTTGTAACGAAAAACTATTTATAAACAGTGGTGACTTCAGAAAATTATCCTCGGGGGGAATTTCAATATGCGGGTGGAGGGCAAACATTGGTAGTCCACATTGAGCGCGATCGAATATATGGTCCTGAAGGCGGAAATTTCT
This sequence comes from Thermobia domestica, assembly GCF_964235325.1. Taxonomy (NCBI): domain Eukaryota; kingdom Metazoa; phylum Arthropoda; class Insecta; order Zygentoma; family Lepismatidae; genus Thermobia; species Thermobia domestica. The sequence continues at coordinate 106,939,449 of NC_137463.1, read as the reverse complement.
TAGCTCGAGAGGGGTCTCAAATTCTCCCTCAGATCACGTCCTGAAAGCATCATTGTTTAAAAGCTTTTCGTAACAAATATAATATTACACTTATTTCTCGTTCTACATTTAGAATTGGTAAAATCATAACTTATAGAGGATTATAATAAAAGCATAAAAATTACAATACCGATCATGTATAAATTATCCTGTAAGTTACCAACTTTGGGTCAGATTAAAACTCAAATATTTGTTTTCGGATTGCACTTAGAAGTAAGTCCTCTCTATATAATCCTGATTGGAAAGCCATGTTTAACACTAATTAATTAATCAATATTTATACAAATATTTTTTTTTATTTTACTATTTTTACTATTCAATATTATATACACTTCATTTCCAAAATCAAAATCTCGAAAATGTGTATTGTACGAGTGCAGACTCGCAAATAAATGATTATTTATCATATATATTGGTCTCTTTTCGAATTCTATTTAATCGAATCCGACAGGAACACAGACAGAAATATCGAGAACAGGTGACAAAAAGGAGAGAGAAAAACGTTGTACCCGGCGGGGACTCGAAGTAAGTTTGAATGGTTCTTTATAAGCGAACGCCTTAGACCACTCGGCTATGGTAACAACTAGTGATTGTAGCAAAGGCTTCGAGTAGTAGTTCTTATTACAGAATAACATTTTTCTATTGCCGAAAATTTAAACCTAATTTACTTTGATATAATATATCTATTAATTTGTTTCATGAACGTTTTCGTTACTTAGATGAATGATGTATGTGGTTGATATAGATTCTATTACACATTCTTTCGTAAATATTATAGAAAGTATCAGGGTTATTTATGATCTTTCATGGAAATTGACTGGCGCATGCGCAGTACACAGACAGTTCAATTGGAAGGCGAGGAATGTAACGCTTACACACTGTTACAATGTTTCCCTCGCAAGCAGTAGTTCCCAACCGAGGGACGGCGGGACGCACTTCCTCCTCCTGGGGTGGCGTGAAGGATTTACGAAGTCCCTTCGTTGTCTTATATTTCTTCAAAGATTATACACAATATCCAGTCACATCTTCTACACATTTGGAAGTGATAAATCGTAGTATAAATAAACCGTCCTCCACATACAGTGATTGTTGCTTTTCCAAGATTATAAACTGAGACACTTTTTATTTCAATAGAATATAAAAGTTTCAATGGGAGGGGTTACAACCCCCTCAACCCCCTGGGTCTTCGATATGTCACCGCCTAAACTGTAACTTTCAAGTTAGAATCGAAAAATGGAGACATGTGACCTACTAAATATATTTTTGTTAATTATACATTTTCATAAATAAAATATCCACAATTACAATGACAGTAAATGATAAGTAATTATTGTAAATCTTTGTACTTTCATTTTCCCTCTTTCTTCTCAACTGAGTTTGAAAAATGTAAAAATGGGAGGTTAAGAACTTCAAATATTACGTATATTTTAGCGTATTACGAAATTATATTTAATAGAATCTGGTAGGATCACAAACAGAAACGTCAAGAAGAGGTAAAATCAAATTGTACTGTGGTGGGATTCGAACTACTCTTGAATGTTGCCTCAGAATCTCTAACCAAATGCCTTAGTCCACTCGGCTAATGTGACAAGTTTGAAAATATAGTAAGCGTGTTTCATGTTCAATCTTTTGTTACCTATGAAATTTATTTTGTATTCTCTGAAGTTTAAGCCTATTTTGGCCTGATTAATAGTCTGTTGAAATTGTTTTATGTTTACGGTATTATTTACTTTGACGAATGATGTTGTTAATATAGGTTCTATTACGTATTCGTTCATAAATATTACAGCAATCGTCAGGATTATTTATGATCTTTCATGAAAATTGACTGGTGCATGCGCAGTAGAAACAGAAAGATGCACTTTACCGACATTTGTCATACACGCCAGAACGCAAATTTCTAACAGGTTCTCAAAATGCCTCGCTCTAAAGGCTGTGGAGAACTGTCTGTTGCTCTGAGAGGAGAAATCATAGGCCGAGCAAAAATGGGACAAACTGTGCCTCAGATTGCTAGAGATCTGGGATGTGACAAGAAAACAGTCAAGAAATGGGTTCAGCGACATGAAGAAGGTGGTGAATGGTTCAGGTCTCGGTCAAGAAGTGGAAGGCCAAAAGTGACAACTTCAGCTTAAGATCAAGCTTTAGTTACAGAAGTAATCAACAGACCTCTATGCCACACGTCAATCCTCTTGGACAAAGCCAGAGAATATAATTGTTCTCACGAAACAATAAGAAGAAGATTATTGGGGGCTGGTCTACACTGTTCAAGACCCGCTAGGAAGACTCTCCTGACTGAAACTCACAAGGCCAGACGAATGGAATGGGCACAGAATAACATAACCCAACCTCAGTCATATTGGGACTTAGTCATCTGGACCGACGAGAAGGTTTTCAAGTTTAACCAACAATTCAGAGTTATATTGTATAGACCGCGCGGAACCAGGTATGCTGAACAAAATATTATCATAACTTCTTGTTCAGGACGAATGTCAGCACACTTTTGGGGATACATCACGGCTGCTGGTCCTGGAGATTTAGTTGCGGTGCCTGAGAGAATGAACAGCAGTGTTTACATTAATATCCTCGAAAATACGTTGCTACCGTCCTTAGAAAGAAACTTCCCCGAACAGGAAGAATATATATTTATGCATGACAACAGTGCTGTTCACACTTCCCGGCAAACACGAGAGTGGCTAAATGATCATCCAGAGTTAATTTGTATTGAGTGGCCCCCTCTATCCCCAGATTTGAACCCAAATGAACATCTGTGGGCCTACATGGTGCAAGAATGGGAAGAGAGACGTGAAAACAGAGACCAAACGTTTCTTCAAAATCATGTTATGGAACTGTGGCAACATTTTCGTGACACACCGTCGTATTGCTCGAGACTTGTATCTAGTATCCCCTCCAGACTTCAAGAAGTTACTGACTCTGGAGGTGACTACACGAAGTTACTGACTCTGGAGGTGACTACACGAAGTACTAGTGTGTTATTTTTTTGTGTAAACATTTATTTAAGTTTCATTTCTTTATTATATTTTTTTCAAGAGCAATACTTTCGTTCTTCATTCTTTTCCTTTGCTTGTTTACTTATTAGTTCATTAAAACGTAAAGGAAGAGTAGTATATCTTCAAAAAGTATTTGTGAATTTACTTTGAACGTTTCTAAGAATACATTTACTTTTTTTCCTTACTTTATATCATGCCCAATATTACTTTCATTTCAGTTAATTAATAACTATATTTCACATCTCGGATAAAAGTATTATTGTCTTTTTAACGATATTTTTCATTTTGATTGTGTAATTTCTAGTTTCATTGAATTATCTCAATTCTAATGAATAAATCAAATTTTGTTTATTGTCCCTCCCTTAGCTAAGTTCGAATTCGAGAATAATTTGGTGTAATATACGTTCTTTATTCTTCATATTGTGCAGTAATGACAATATTAATTATTTTGCATGAGTCCAGTTGATTAGTGAGAACTTGGACAAACATTAACCTGGTGATTCTTTACGCAATGACAAGCGTAAAATATATTTTAGCTATTCTTTATACTTCATAGCGATGAAACATTCTAACAGTCTGTTAGCGTTTCCTTCCTCGCCTTCCAATTGAACTGTCTGTGTGCTGCGCATGCGCCAGTCAATTTCCATGAAAGATCATAAATAACCCTGATACTTTCTATAATATTTACGAAAGAATGTGTAATAGAATCTATATCAACAACATACATCATTCATCAAAGTAACGAAAACGTGTTCATGTAACAAATTAATAAATATATTATATCAAAGTAAATTAGGTTTAAATTTTCGGCAATAGAAAAATGTTATTCTGTAATAAGAACTACTACTCGAAGCCTTTGCTACAATCACTAGTTGTTACCATAGCCGAGTGGTCTAAGGCGTTCGGCTTGTAAAGAACCATTCGAACTTATTTCGAGTGCCCGCCGGGTACAACGTCTTTTTCTCTCTTTTTTCACCTGTTCTCGACGTTTCTCTGTCTGTGTTCTTGTCGGATTCGATTAAATAGAATTTCGAATAGAGACCAATATATATGATAAATAATCATTTATTTGCGAGTCTGCACTCGTACAATATACATTTTCGAGATTTTGATTTTGGAAATGAAGTGTATATAATATTGAATAGTAAAAATAGTAAAAAAAAAATATTTGTATAAATATTGATTAATTAATTAGTGTTAAACATGGCTTTCCAATCAGGATTATATAGAGAGGACTTACTTCTAAGTGCAATTCGAAAACAAATATTTGAGTTTTAATCTGACCCAAAGTTGGTAACTTACAGGATAATTTATACATGATCGGTATTGTAATTTTTATGCTTTTATTATAATCCTCTATAAGTTATGATTTTACCAATTCTAAATGTAGTACGAGAAACAAGTGTAATATTATATTTGTTACGAAAAGCTTTTAAGCAATGATGCTTTCAGGACGTAATCTGAGGGAGAATTTGAGACCCCTCTCGAGCTAAAAAATTTCCGCCTTCAGGACCATATATTCGATCGCGCTCAATGTGGACTACCAATGTTTGCCCTCCACCCGCATATTGAAATTCCCCCCGAGGATAATTTTCTGAAGTCACCACTGTTTATAAATAGTTTTTCGTCACAAATCAGAGGATAATAGAGTAGTGAGTATACCTTTTTTTTTTTTTTTTAGCTATGGATTTAAGATTCGCAATTCATATAACATTCCGTTCTAATCGAATTTGAAACAAAAGAAGTTTTCAATGAGTTACTCAAAGAAATATTTTCAGCCTTCGGATGAAAATAGGAAGACACTTAAAAAAGAAACGACTTGCTACAGGGTTTGAACACACAAACATGTGATTGGTAGTGTATCGACCCAAACCACTCGACCGTTTTGCAGGCCTTTTGCACATGTTCTTTTTCCTTTTGTGAAAGCAGTTTACTGTTCCATACTCGCTTTTGTTTATTCCGATACGACTATGAGTTCTCAGTAAATATTTGGACGTTACAGCTCTTGCAATGTATAAAAGTGTTTTTAGAATAAATCACAATCGATATTATGTCCTAATAACATGCGTAAAACAGGTTGAATTCGTGAAATGATTGAGGTTGGACTGAGCGTAAATGTTTTCATAGTTAGGAGCCTGAATATGCAAACCCGCTTAACGTGGGGATTTAATTTTGTGAAATTTGGTACACATTATATAATGGTGAAACTGTGTTCAGAAAGTGGTTAGTTTATTCCGAAAGTAAGAATACTGTTTTCTGTTTTTGTTGCAAATTATTTTCCACAAGTATAGTATCTTTCACAGTTGATGGCTGTAACAATTGGCGCCACACCTCTGAAGTTTTGGTTAGTCATGATAGGTATCCCATTCACTTTGAGTTGCAAAGAAGGTGGATGGAGCTTTCGATAAGACGGAAGAGTGGTCTTCCAATTGAGGAAAAACACTAGAAAATGTCAACTGCCGAAACACAACATTGGAAGAACGTAACAGAACGACTAGTTGCAATAATATAGTTTTTAGGTGAACATCAGATAAACTTATGCTAAACTTTCCGTTACGCAGAACATCAGATAAACTTTACACAAGTAATAATGATAATTTTCTAAACTGGTAGAATTCTCTGCAAAGTTTGATAGCGTCAACACATTAAAAGAACCAACGCAGGACAAAATAAATACCAAAATTACTTAGGAAAAATGTCCAAAATGAAATTATTCAAATTTTTAGTGAAATAAAAAGCAAAATATTGTCTTTGTTGAGAGCTGCAAAATATTACAATATAATACTACACTGTACGCCAGATATTTCTAGTACAGAACAAATGGCAATAATCGTTCGTTTTGTACAAATTACAAACAATAATGGAGGATGCCTTGTAAAATTTGCAAACACTTCCTTGGTTTCGTACCGGTAACAGATACTACTGGTCTAGGACTGACAGAAGTAATAATTAAACAGCTAAAGGAAATGAACATTCCTATCAAAGACATGAGGAATCTAGGATATGATTTGGTACCAATATGAAACGCAAACATTCCGGTATTCAAAAGAGAATTTTAGAAATAAATCTCCAAGCCTTCTATGTTTCTTGCAGTAGTCATTCACTAAACCTTGTCGTTAACGATGCAGCCGCATCATCTCAGTACCCTGTTTCATTTTTTTTTTTTTTTTTTTTTTTTGTATACTTAAAAAAGTTTATGACTTTTTCTGCGTCAGTTCAACGTTGGGCTATACTAAAGGAACATATTAGCAGTCTCACTTTAAGCACCACAAGGTGGGAGAGCCGAATTGATGTTCTGACTCCACTTAGATGTCAAGTAGGGGAGGTTTGTGATGCGTTACTTAAAATAAGTAACGATAACAGAATACCTAGGCAGATAAAATGGTCGCCCACCATGTTCTATGTATAGTAAACCAGCTGCCTGACTTTACTTTCTTTTGCTCGACTCGTTATCTGATATGATTTTTTACTCCACATAAACATAGTAAGCAAAGTCTCCAAACCGTTGATTCTCATGTGTTGGATGCAATGGGGTTTCTTAAAAATGTATTTGAGTTTTTTGAGAGGTGCAGAAATGATGCAAAGTTTCAATTTTACTTAGTTGATGCGATGGAGTTGACATCAGCATTAGATATGGACGATCCAGGGATAGGTAATTCAGTACAAGCTCGAAGTCGAAAGAAGGAGACACAGTTTCAGTACGAGGCAGAGTATGAAGCTATTGAAGATCCACCAGATACAAGATCGATTTATATTACAAAGTTCTAGATGTAATTGTGTTAGCTTTAAGAGGAAGGTTTGAGCAACTTATACATCACAGCTAGTACCGTATTTCGATTTTCTTTACGATATAAGTAGTTTTCAAGATATACCACTTGAACTTTTGTGTGAAAAGTGTACTAAATTTGCCATCATTTTAACACACGAAGAATGGAAAGATGAAAACATGATTTGATTCGAAAGACTAACTGAAAGTGTTATCTGCTATAATTAAGCCTAAAAGTTCACCAAAACAGACTTTAAAATTAATAAACATAATTAATTAAGAAACATAACTTTGCTCCCAATGTCCAATTAAGGATTTTGTTAATCTTATCGGAACAGTGGCAAATGAAGAAAGAAGTTTTTCGATACTTAAGCTTATTAAAAGCCATCTACGTTCTTCCATGCCTGAAACACGCTTGAGTGGTGTAGCCATGGCTAAAACATTGGACTACGCGAATGTGATAAAGGAATTTGCTCACATCAAACCAAGAAAAGTTTCTTTCAATTACCTTCTGTTATGTTAAATTTATGTATCTCCATTGTGTTTTGATATAAAGTAAGCTTAAAAATTAAAATTCTTGGTCTTGACTAAATCATTTTTTAAAAATTTTGTTTTCTGTATGCACTGCTTCACATCACAGATATACAACGAAATTGTGCATACTGAATATTGTGTCATGTACGGACGGAGTCGTTTAAATATTACGTAAGCATTCGAGAGAGGTAGTTCAATTTTTTGTTCACTTTTCCATTTCATACATGTTTTTAAATGGGGCATATTAGTTTATCGTGACTTTTGAACGTTTTCTTTCAAAATAAGGTTTGCGGATTAAAGGGGCGGCATGTGAAAGTACCGCCAAGGGCGGCAAAACTGCTAGCGCCGGCCCTGGTGAGAACACAGAGTTGTATAGGCAAGACCCTTGGATAAGGGCCTAATATAGGGTGACCAAATCATCAACTAGAAAAAACGGGACACCTTTTATTTCTGGATAGGTTGCTCCCCTAAAAATATTTTTTAGACTCTCCGTTCTCTCTCTCTCTATGTATCTCTCACAAAAAGGGCAAATTTACACTTTTTCGTTTTAAAATCTATTGAAAAGGTTGTGGAATTAATTAGATACAGTAACAAGTAACTATCAGCAGCTAACAACAAATGATATATTTGAAAACATTGCTAAAAATATATGAGCGCTCAAATCTGTCACCGACAAGATTTATCATTACTCTCAGCATCGGAATCCAACTCCTTTTATTTGCATTTTCTTACTTTTAAACATTATTTCACTTACAACTGATTTTCTTTTTACTTTTACTTTTATAGTTCTATACCTTTGTTCCCCTTGTTAGTCAAATTACGGAAACACTGTACTGTACTGATGACAGCGACTCAATGCGCCCAAACAGAAAGTAAAATCAGGTTACATTGTTCTTCATAAGACTTTCAGCCCCTTGCACTGTGGTCTACGAAGTGGGGAGGGGAGGGTTAGGAGGGAAAACAGTGCAGCCACCACATTCAATATCGCAAACTTCGTAATGACGTTGCTCAGTAATTAGACATATTCCAATATAATCACATAGCTTAGAAAAAATAATGTAAATTAGGAAAGTTTAGCGATTCGAAAGTTTTTTGTACCGAGTGTATGTACCGAATTGGCGTCCCGGGAGAATTTTTCGGGATACCGGAAATGGTAGTGAAAAAACGGGACAATCCCGTTTTTACGGGACGGTTGGTCACCCTAACCTAATACCTCAATTTTTATAGCCTTGGTGCCACATCCCTGACTTTTGAAACCGCCCCTTTCGGTTCCCAAATGTTCCGTCTGAAGAAAAAAAAAAAAAAAGAAGCCTGGATTCGACACCGTTTGGGAAATAAGAACACGGCTCTCTAGCAGCTTCTATCTGATTACGAAAACGAAACTCTTGCAAATTCTTTCGTTTTAAGACAAGCTTAGAAATGATTCATATCATGAAACTATTTATTTCCACCGTAGAATATAAAACATACCTAAACATGCCATAGCTGATGTAAGTTTGCTTTTTCTTGGTTAACAAAACAATATCTACATTGAAGTTTATTGATTGTAAACTTAATGTAGCACTACCGAGAAGAACTACGTCGTATGATTTTATGCTTAGTCTCCTCGCGCTGCTAATAGTCATATGTTTGTGACGTAGGGTGATGACTTGTGTTTACGCTGTAATCGTTGCTAACTGTGCAAAATTTTCCGTCACTTCCAATATTTTGTCCGAACTTTTTCTCTCTTTCATATTAACTTGAAATACGATTACTGTATAATTCAAAATATGTTTCCGGCAGGAGTTCACATAGTTCGTCGGATCCTACATTAACCTCTCATTTCACGTCTCATATGGTGCGCTCGATGCGCAAGAATTGTATTTGGGATACTTGATTGAACTCGGCTCTGATTGGCTGAGGGATGTCAGGTGACCAGGTCACAAGTATTACGTCATAGAGGTCAATGTTCCTCTTGATTTTGGCAGGGACACCTTGGCCCACTATGCAAATTTTCGGACGGTTACGTTAGAACACATCCCTTAAATTTCGATTTGATTTTAAGTTCAGCGCCCCTATCAACAGTGCTGCTATATGAAACGTGGCCTACAGCTTAACGCGGGATCCGAACCAGCTCCCGTCGGGTACCGAACCCGGGTCTCCCACGCCGAAGGCGCGTACGCAAACCACGAGCGTGTTCCCCTTAAATTTTGGAAATTGCCCAATTTAAAAATTTGGTATAGTAACATGAGACCGGGATATGGATAATTTCGATTCGGTCTTACGGGTAAATGACAAAAATTCAAATTTGAGAAGGTTTTCCTCTTTAATAAGGCTTTATTGCATAATATGATTATATAGATGGATATAGGAGTTAATTCCCTTTTATATGGCATCGATATATTGAGACACCCCTCTTAAATTTTGGGAGTGGTACACTGCCTCACCTATTAAATTTTGGAATTGTCGAAAAATAAAAATTGATAAATGTTCTCTAGAACTCGAATATATGTTCCTGTAAATTTGATTAGTCCAGCTCCTCCCCTTCTATGGGTGAAAAATTACCAAAAGCATAAATGTAAGCACTACGTTCCACTATGTGGTAGATTATTGACTTAATTTATACTTTTTGATGATGCTTTATTGTAACACATTATCATAGGATGAATTAAAGCACTCATTCTCTTGGACAGGACACTAGTACTTTCATGTACTCCTCTTAAATTTTGGGAAGGGTATATAGGACCACAATTAAATGTAGAAATTGACAAAAAGTAAAAAATGGTAAATATTCTCTAAAACCCAAAAAACATGCTTCTCCAAATGTGGTTAGCTCAACTCGTGTATTTCTAATATAAAAAAAAATATCAAAAATGTACGTAGGCAAACTTTAATATTTTGACGAGAAATTTGAAATGGCATGAGGGATTCGAATGTAACCCCCCAAGGTCAACTATCATGATGCTTTATACGTATGAACACATGGATAAGTACATAGGTTTCTTCTATTTTTGGGAAGGGCCCACTCATAAATTTCCAAAATCACTAAAATTAAAAATTTAGTCTGGCAGTGAAGGTTGGAGGTATGTACACTCACGTCCAAAATGATTGTCGCATATCTATAACTGACTTCTTGTAAGAATATAATTTGATAAAAATTTTTCAGGGTACTTTTAATACTGATACTATGTGTATAATCGGTAAATGTATTTTTGTGGTAAATTTCATAGGGAAAGAATTATAAATACGAAAATTAGAATGAATAAAACAAAATCTTGCTAAATGGAGAAGAAAGTTTTATTTTCGTTTTATTGTTATTATTTACTGCTCTTTTAACATGAAATTTTCCACATACATGTCTTTGCCGATTATACACATACAAACGTTATAAGAAATACCGACGATTTCGTTATCAAATTATATTCCTAAAACAACATATTTATAGACATGCGACAATAATTTTGGACATGAGTGTACCTCTGTGAGATTCGTTGATCCATCTCGGGAGTAATAGATTGCCAAAATTCAAATTTCGAATGGTCTTGTTCTATTTTATCCACTTTGATCATGCTTTATCATGTTATAAGGGTATATGATTTAATAGGGTAAGGGTATATGATTTAATAGGGAGGGCTCATTCTCTTTCACAACACATGGATACATTGGTGCAACCTCTTAAATTTCGGGAGGGATACATATAACCACCACTTAAGTTTCAGAGTTGTCATAAAATAAATATCGGTAAGTATTCTCTAGAACTCGAATATATACTTAGTGTAAATTTAGTTGAGCCTCCTTGTCTCCTTCTATGAGTAAAACATTGCCAAAAATATACATAATGAATATATATTATCACGCGATAGGTTATTGACCTAATTTATCATCTTTGACGAGACCTTATTGCATAATATGGTTATATGAATGAGTACAGGAATCCTTTTTCTTGAATATGACAAATGTATCATGGTGTAAACTTCTTGAATTTTGGAAGAGTTCAAGCTTGGTGTACAAACGTCTCATCGTACGAACCTGTTTTACACCTTCTCATTTTTACAATTGGCTGGCAACACTGACAAACTAGGGTCCTTGAGAGAGGAATATGCCCACAATATATTTTCTGTAGTGACGAATGGTGTTTATGCCACGTTACATGGATATACATCCAGTGGTAGAGAAATCATCTGCCACATTGTATTTACAATTCATTGGCAACACTGACCAAGTGGGTACGTTTGGGTGCAAAGTGATTTTATCAAACCCTTGCCCGAGCCATGTTTTAACAAAGAGCCTAAAAGGAACATGATGGGCTAAGGCGCTTACGCGTGATGCATCGTAACATTCATTTTTAATTATGTCGAATATGCCATACGTATGGTCAGAAACACCAACAAACTGGCCACTTATATGATCAGGTTACGGGTTTGCCCATGATTTGAAAACGGTTTCGTACTTCTCAAGGCAAGAGCTTTCAGACGATATTTAGGTTTTATCCAGGTACTTGGTCCCGATATGGAATCATCCCTAGTAAGTGAAGTCTTCACCCGACTACAACAGGTCCCATAGTTTTGGAGCTATGGACCTTTAAAGTTCATATTTTCATATTTTCGGCATCCTGTAACTCTGAAACGAAGCATTTGTGCACCCAGGTTGGTGTATACTTTTTGTCTTATTTTGGTGTCAGGAATCACCTCTCAAGTGTTGGCGTTGTTTTAAAACACCCTGTATAAGTCATTACACAATATACCGGTGCTTGAATAATAAACATGATTTAAATATTGTTAATTCGATAATAATTTACGAAACGAGAAATAAGGTTTTCTTGTCTTGTAGAAAACACTAGTATTTCTTACTGTTTTTGCTTTGACACTTGTCGACAGGGATATAGTTATTCTATAAGACTTTAAATACTGATACAAGTGGCAGAGTTTTGGAAGTTTAATAAAGTTCAGTACATAGCCTACGTCAGTCGTTTAAAACACATAAAGAACGAAAGAAAGGAAAACCTTTTTCAGGCTGCGCTTATGAAAGACTTGTATGTCGGCTGGTTAGGACGAGTTATTTGGATGATCATTGTGGAACGTCACTATTTCTGGCTTTCTATAAAGAAATACGCTACCTCGTCTGAAACGAGTCCGCTACGGCCTCGTGCTGCTGAACCACAATCAAAACTTCTCTGCAACCATCAGAAGTCGAACCAGCGACCACACAACCACACACATGAAAGCCATGTGTATTAATTATGAATAGTAAAATAAAAAGAAAAAGAAAGACAAGAAATATATATAAAGTATAATATGGTATTTTTTACTAACCAGGGGTAAAAGTGAGGGGGAACGCGGGGACGCCGTCCGCCCAAGTCGTCCCCCCAGTTTCTAAAAAAAAAAAAAATACAATAGGCAAAGATAGGCAGGGGGACGGCGTGACGTCATGCTGCTATCTACCGTTCCCCTACCTTTTCAGATTCATTTTTTACCCCTGCTACTAACGACAATACATACAAGAGCCTTTAAAATGTATTTCCAACTGCCAGGAATTTCAATGTATTGTCATATGTCTTACAAAATATCTTCAGTTATGGTTAGAGCTAGGAATCTTTAGTGCTGCACTTTATTATCTTTTTGCTATTAAAATGCCCAATTAGCTTGTCTTGCAAAAATAAATAAATAAAATAAAATGACAAAAAAATAAGTTCTGTGTTTTAGTTGCATAGTTTTTTAAATGTAAATACCATTTTTTACCTTTACTCAATGATAGCACCTGTTTGCACTTTTCAAAACTTTTTTTTGGGGGGGGTGGGGTGGGGTGGAGGACTACACTACATTTCACTGTATTTTTAAACATTTAAACAAGGAACATCAGACAACTGCGAAATCATTACTTTTGCTTCAGTGCAGTCTCGTTAGACGAAAACTATTGAATAAGAAGTAAAGGGAAATTGTAACATCAAACTGACCACTCATGGCCCAATATTACCAATTGGTATTGTTGAGTCTTTTTCTACAAATGTTTACTTTGTGACCGGAGGGGCAGCCTCACTGACGACATTAAAATATTAAATGCTATCTGTTCTAACAGTATCTTGAACTTGTGACTTTCATAACATTGTGTTCTGAAATTTGCTTTAGACAGCCTGTTCATACATGAGTGAATTTTGAGTCCTTATACTGTAAAGGACGTAATTAGTTTTGGTGCTGTTTGCACAAATATTTCCATTAGAATTGGCACGTTTTTCCATGCTTTTTAAAGTCAAAAGTTTGTACAGTCCGCAGCAAAAAACCTGCAACATGAGCATGTAAGTTTATTGTGAAACGACGAAGTCTTTTGCTCCAAAATAAGTGTACAGGGGAGAACGCCGAGGTTTCTCTGGGGTGATTCGTGCCACTTAGACGCTATGTTGATTCCCTGCGTTGTTAGGCGTAGTTTCACAATAAACTTACATGCTCATGTTGCAGGTTTTTTTGCTGCGGACTGTACCATCTTTTACCAAAATGTTTTGTCTAAGATTTCTAGCTCTAATTATAATTAATAAGATTAACATGTCATTGAAGTAGAAAGAAGAATGTCATATATGCAGGGCTAAAAGTAAGGGGGAACGTGGGGGAACGCCGTTCCATCACTTGAAGAAAATATCTGTGGCGTCTCCCACTTTATAAAAAATTACAATGGGTAAACATAGGCATGAAGAATGGTATGATGTCATGCGTCCCCCTACATTTTCAGATCCACTTTTACCCCTGTATATATGAATATGTAAGCATGTATGAAATTATAAAATGATAACAGCGAATGTTTTTTTTTAAATGTGTTTATGTTATTTCAGGACTTTATAGTGATTCGTCCAGTGGCAAATAACCTTGATCTCGATGCTCAGAATACATCTGACAGGTAAGTGCATTGCTACAGTAGAACTAAGAATTTCAAGTTCAACTTATAAAAATAAAAATAAAAAAAAAAAAAAAAATCCATTGACTATTAAGCTTACTCTGGGAATATAAAAGTAAAGCTGTGTGGTTCTTAAGTGAAAAACAACAGATAATTTATTTTAATAATACAAAAGCCACAACAGACAGCCGGATGTACTGTATATATGAATAAGACAAGTTATGTAATGTATTGCGCAATGCATGTCGGATCCGAAACTCTTTAAGGCAATTAGTATGAATTGACATACAGAATGGGGAAAAGAATAAACAATCATGATTTACTAAATAAACTAAATGCTAAATAAAATTCTACATTTCTAAATAAAATTGATATAAATAAACTTCTATATTTCTACTACAGGAATAATGAAAAATGACATTCTTATATAGCATAAGAGCATAGGTGCATAGTTTCCTCAAACTATCAGGGATATATTATCTAGACTTCAAAAGCAACTTGAGAGACGTTTGTAATAAAACCCTGAAACCGTACGGCCAATTCGCTCCGTGTGCAAGGTTGAAGCCAGGGACGAAGTTCGCGACTGCCTGCACTTCACAACGCGTTGTCACTTGAACTGTCTGAACCCAGCATTCGACTAGTTTTCCTGGCATAACCGTGGGACGTAAAACAAAGATTTCATTTCATTTCGACTAGTTTTCCACAGATATCTCCACTTCCATTCCATCCCTATATAAAATTCAAATTTTCATGCACTACATGAGCAATACCATGAAATCAGAGTGAAGTTGTACCAGACTGTTTCGTAATTAATTCAATAAGAACCAAGATCTTGTTAACGATTTGCGGATAAGGGATGAAGTTCATTTTCATTTTTTGGATTTGTCAACAAGCAAAATTTCTCTTATTGGTCTACCGATAGCCTCAAAGAATTTCGTGAAAGACCAATGCAAAGTTCAAATATAACAGTATGGTGTGCGGTGTTTTCATTTGGTGGCCTGTACTTGATTGAAGATGAAAGGGAAAGGAATGTGAATGAGACTGGACCACATTACGTTTACATGTTGAGAACTTGTTAGCACCTGCATTTACCCGCCTTCGAGTCACTGAAGAAACGTTTTTCCAAGAAGATGGAGCTACCTAACATACTGCACGAGCTTCTATGGCAGTTGTCTGAAATTTGTTCCCTAACCATGGTTCTCTATAGATATGGGAACAATGAATGGCCAGCCAGGTCACCCACTCTTTCTCCATGCGGCTTTTTCTCTGGAAGTGTCTAAAATCCCAAGTTTTCGAGGCTATAGTGCCCCATGCAATTCAAGAGTTTGTAAGCTGCCAGCCCC
This sequence comes from Thermobia domestica, assembly GCF_964235325.1. Lineage (NCBI taxonomy): Eukaryota > Metazoa > Arthropoda > Insecta > Zygentoma > Lepismatidae > Thermobia > Thermobia domestica. Next base: position 106,923,898 of record NC_137463.1, on the reverse strand, counting down.
ACCAACTGTTTTGCATATCAAAATGTAAATATAGTAATTTACATATATAATTTAATATAATTTAAAAGCCAAATTAAGCAATAACTTTAATTATATTAGGTTTAATTGAGACACATACAATTGCAATTGCAATGATTTATTGTTCATAGTGTATTTCAGATCACCCGATTCAGTAATGCATTCTATATTTTGTGTCTGAATCTTATCCAATCGAGCGTCAGCTCGTCATAATTCACTCTATAATCACAATCTTCTGATAACAGCTCCATCATGCTATAGAGCTTTTACGAGCGATACAAGTTAACTTCTCTCTAACTTTGCAATACGTTTCCATTAGTAGCCATTTATGTGCGAATGTGTGCCAACATTTTTTTGCGGCTGAGCTTCCGCCTATCAACCTGACATTCTCTTCGTTTTTCTTTGATCGCGATTTAGGTTTTCAGCGACTTCCTTTGCCTCAGTAAATCAAACTGTGATCATGAGTTTCAAATAAGAATTGTTGATTGACTTCTTTGTATCATACACACTACAGATACTTGTTAATTTAATGGAAACATATGCAGTTTGAAACACGTCAGATGTCTGAGTTTTCAACGATCAGGCGGCGACCGCAACGCTGGGCTGTAGGTAGTGTGTGTTAGAGTAAACTCCGCACTATATGAGGCGTAGTTGAACGGTAGTGTGAAATGAACAGAGCTGACAGCTATAGTGTAAATTGGGTGGCTTCTCTGATTTGCAAAGAAGACAAATTGTTGGCACCCAGTTACATGGGCGAGCCTGGCTGAAATAGGAAATGTGTTGGGTGTGTCGCAAGGAACAGTATTTAAGGTGATGATGGGCTACAAATCTCACGGCAGATACATACCGGCGAAGAGGAAGAATGGTCGGAGGAAAGCTGTCAGGGACAGCTCCTTCTAAACATTAAAGTGAATTGTCACTCAGAAGCGTCGTGTGACCGCAATGCAAGTGATGGGAGAAACTCAAACAGTATTTTTCACAGCTTGTGTGAACAGCCACAGTTCGCCGCGACTTACATTACATGGATATACGGGGTCGGGAACCTGACTGATAAGGACCTATAACATTTTAGCATGACGCAAGTGGTGCCGTGAATATGCAACATGAACCGCTGATGATTGGAAACGTGTGATATGGTCGGATGAGTTATCGTTCACCTTAGGTCATGTTTATGTATGGTGGATGTCCAAAGAAGCTTATGATCTGCAGTGCTTCCGCAAAACCGTGGAACATGGCACTGGCTCTGTGATGTTTTGTGTCGCAATATTCTGATTTTCAGTGAGTCTGTGCTGACGTTTACCACTACCCGTGATTATGTTGGCATTTTAGGGTATCACATTGATCCTACGGTCCAGATGTTCTTTCCGGGCAATGACAATATATTCCAGTGTAACAACGGGCTCCATGAAATATCTGTAGCTGTTGCGGTGTGGTTTGAGGAACACCGGAACGAAGTTAAACACCTATTCTGGTTCGCCTAACCCCCAGACCTGAACATAATTGAACATATGTGGTCACTTTTGAATTATTAGTGAATATGCCATGTTGTTTCTTAGTTTTATAGTAATTTCAGTTTAGCAAATAAACGTTCACTCTGAACAATACTAGTCATCACTGAAAGAAAATTCATCAAAGAAATTAAATAAAATGAAGTTCATTGGCAATATTTGTTTAACTGGATCATTCGCAACGGAAGTTTGAAAATGACAACCCACAAAACTAAAGCTTTTAACGTAATTCTAAAATTTTTCCTTGTAGTATTTTCATAAAATATTTTGCATCAAGTAACATGCAGGCTATGGAATATTTTAATAGGTGCATGTCGGGCATGGAAATTTTGGTTAGTTTCACTACTAAAAATAATAATAAATCGGGGACCATTAAAGAGACAGTGATGAAGAACTAGGAATAATTTATGTGCTTGCTTAGTCTGCATAACATTAGTTGTCAGGTTGAAATTTAAGAAAAAAATTGTACCGCAAACATGCGAAATGAATTGCCAATACAGGAAACGGGTAATATGATCCTACAAACTCACGGGGAACCACATCGATTAGGAGAAACAGTGATCGGAAGAAAATCATTTAGGAGCAGGTGCAGTCAAGCATTAAAGCAGATTGTCACTTAGAACTACAATGTGGCTATGGTTCAAGTGACGGAGAAACTCAAGCAGCACCTCCTAAAGCCAGTGTCAACAAGCACGTTAAGTGACATATGACATGAACATATGTGACAGTTGCTTCATATTTATTTTTTATTTAATTTTTAAAAAAATCATTTGATTTAATTATGCATGTGATTAAAACAACTTGAGTGAATGCCATTTTAAATTTTGTGTGTAAAAAAAGCAAAGAGAACTGAAACAGTATTATTTATTTTCTTTCCCTATCCAAACGTAAGATGCTTTTTTTTTTTTTTTTTAACTTGGATACCTCTTGTTGCGGCAAGGAAGGAAGGCTACCTTTCTTTTGTCCTTTATAACAATGCCTATGACGAACGTGTAAGCCACACGACCTCACACATACAGAGGACGTTCACGAACCCAAGCATATAAACAAAAGAGCTTTTAACATCTTTCTGTGGAAGAGGAGAAAAATAGCAAAGTCTATCAAACTGAATAGAATCGAAGTGGAAAATAATTTCTGCTAATTTGTTATACCCACATCTCAGTCAAGATGTCTCCATGTAAAAGTTAGATAAGATTTTTTGCACAGATTTGTAAGTTGCTCTAACAGCACGAACCAGACGACAAGACTCCAGATGAAATTCCATAAAAAATTTAGAAATAACTTGTGAAATTTAAAGAGATCACGTACTTTGGAAAAACGACGCTCGAGCACCGTAAATGCGGGATACAAGTAAAATAAAATTGAGGACGCAACGAACAATTCGACGAATGAGAGAAAAAGGAGGAAATCAAAAACACAGTTAGAGGCGTGTCCCAAAAGATCGGCAAGTTGAGAATTCAAAATTTCGAGTCAGTCGCAAACAGGAATAGGAAGTGAGTCGCAAGCAACTAGTGATACACCATGTTTGTCTCACACAATACACTAACATAGTGTTGTAAATAGAAAAAAAACCGTTCGTATTTTTTCAGAAATGTACGTTTTTTTAGAAAAAAACATTGCCTCCCGTTTTTTTCTAAATTTCGTTTTTTTTCAAATAGTCATTTGTAATGCATCTTATGTCTATTTAAGTATTAAATATTTTTATGTAGGTATAATCACCATAAAATGCAACATAAATTAAACGCTAGATACTGATACGCTACAAATATTTTACAATTTACATGAATACCATACCTATTAACAATTCGGATTTCAGCAGTTTTCATCAATATCAACTAAGAAATAAAAGTAGAAATGAAATTTTGTTTTTTCGTGAAAGCAGGCCTTAAATAAGTACGAAAATAATGTCAGGAACAGTATAAAATTCAAATAACTTGTTTAAAGGTAAAAACTAATACTAATTTGCCTAATAGTATTTTTCTAAATGTCATATATAAATAACTTGTCGAGTAGATATATGTGATATGCAGAGCCGGCTCTACCATATATGCAACATGTGCATTTGCGTGGAGCGGCAAGTTTGGATGGTCCGGCAAAATCTGTCATAAGTATATTATTTAAATTAAATATTTCTTGTTGGAAACAGACTTCATGATGATGGTAGTTACACTTACTAAGCTGACATTCTATTTGAATACTACATTCATAAACTATGTTTAGGTTGCATTAGTTTAAGGCCACATGGACAATGCTAAAGCAAATGGTCAGCTTGATTGTTGCCAAATGCAAGAATTCAATTCTCGAACAGTAGTGAATATTTGTTCCATTTAGTAAGTTATCACAGTTTTGATATGACAACTAGTCTTGTTTTTGTCAGAAGCAAGTTACTTATTATTGAAGATAGATTTTTTTTTTTTTTTTAATGTTAACAGATATAGAAGGGAAATCAAGAAATAAAGATAAAAGAGCTAGTTGCACTGGAATTGCAAACTGATACATTGAGATTGAAGCTCGATAGTGAATTCTATAAAAAGGATTGCCATCTTTCCTCTGTAGGTGTGTTTGCTTTATCTTTCACTAACATAATAGATTAATATATATATATATATATATATATATATATATATATATATATATATATATATATATATATATATATATATAACAGACACAACGGGATTGCATTTTTATAAGTATTTAAGCCTTTCTGAGTGCAACTGCTCTTACCCTCACCTTTGTTGTTCATGCTGAAGTAGCATACTTAAAATCATGACTTTTAAGATTTGTTCTTTCTGGAGAAAGTGGGAGGCGGCAAGTTATACCATTGCATGGGGCGACAATTTGACTAGGACCGGCTCTGACGATATGTATATAAAAGACATGAATATAGGATGACACAATTTGAAGTAATGCAGGGTGTTTCAAAATTAATATTAGGGTTTTGAAACCTTGTAGTACCTATTACAATTAACTTACAATTATAAATATTATATCAAATGAAAGAGCAACTCAAACAATTTTGTACGCACACATGTACACTCATGTCCAAAATTATTGTCGCATGTTTATAAATATGTTGTTGTAGGAATATAATTTGATAACGAATTCGCCCGGTATTTCTTATAATGTTACTATGTGTATAATCGGCAAACACATGTATGTGGCAAATTTCATGTCAAAAGAGCAGTAAATAAGAACAATAAAACGAAAGTAAAACTTTCTTGTCCATTTAGCAACATTTTGTTTTACTCATTCTAATTTTCGTATTTATAATCCTTTTCCTATGAAATTTACCACAAATACACATTTCCCGATTATACATATAGTATCAGTATTAAAAATACCCTGCAAAATCATTATCAAATTATATTCTTACAAGAAGACAGTTATAGTTATGCGACAATCATTTTGGACATGAGTGTACATGCATTGTTTCTTCTGTCTGCCGTTCGAAAGAGCAAGCAGCAAAGATGTAAACTATAGAGCAGAAAGTTTTTTGTGTTTTAATAAAAACTAAATCTGTACAGTGCAACGGTCTGTGTGAAGAATATTAAGGAGACGCTTGCAACTACGTCCTTATCGTTTGCAGTTGCTACAGGTCTAAAGCCTACAGACTACGGTTTACGTGCCAATTTCGCAAGTGAAATATTGCTGCATAACAATGAAGATTTTCTGGATCGTGTCATCTTCAGTGATAAATCGAAATTTCACCTAAGAGCTAATGTGAACACTCATAATGTTTGTATCTGGCCGTCAGCAAATCTCAGGAGATGGTACACTTGAAACGAGACTCCCCTAAATTGAATGTGTTTTGTGCCATATGGCGGAAAGTTTATGGGCCTTTCTCGCCTATCGACTAGATGTGTGCCGTGTGACGAATGAATCTCACATTGAACACATGTAGCAAAGACTGTTTGAGGTGCATTTGAGGTTTGGTCTTTGAGTTGGTGTTTGAGGTCTTTTACTTGATGCATTGCTTATAATTGTACGTAAAATGTAATAAGTACTACGAAGACTTAAAACCCCAAAATTCATTTTGAAACACCCTGCATTTCTCACCAACAGTGTTGGAACTAAAATGTAAATAGGAAAGAAAATTTTCCTTATAAAGTTATTGTTTACAACAACGATATTATTATTAGTCGAGACTAACAACGATATTATTATTAGTCGAGACTATAACAACAACAACAACACGAGTTAGTAGTCAAAGAATGTAATCAAATGTATACTCGGTGGCCCAGGTGGCCAAAGTGGCACACACGGGTGCATTTGTTTAATCCGCTCCTGTGTTGACACTAATTAAGATATCGGGATATTATTTTTGCAAAATATGGTTGAACTATAGTTTATCATAGTAATTTTTTTCTTCTGGTGTCGAATTTCCTTCTCAAATTTCACCCCAGTCAAAAATTCGAGAATTTTCTAATTTCGAATTTCCTTTACTTCTTTTTTCCCTGAAGCTTCCTTCGTTGTAGAAGGACCTCCTTAAGACTTGCCAGGTAGATACCTCGGACGGATACCTAATTGTTGACATCAATTGGACTGGCCTGCGCGCAGTGTTGCCAATTAGGGAAATTAAAAGTTTCCTAAGTTTGGGCAAAAAATTAGACATTTTTGTTTATAAATCCGTACCTATATGTCCGAGTGCAAGTCAACTTACGCCAATTGAACATTTGTCCTTACTTAACAATGCAAGTACATATCGTTACAATGGGGTAATTAGGGAACGCACGAAAAATTCGTATTTAGGTTTTAACACGATTTTTCTAGTTTGTCCCTACTTTTCTGTTTACCGTAATATATTTTTGGTAATTAGAAGTTTTGTTCCTTAAATATCGTCATAATATTCGTAAGATATATTAGTGATGTAACAGTGTTTAATTTAAGATAGTTTGCGTCTGTCTGGTAGCAGTGTTACCAGCTACAGAAAATTTTAATTCCAGATTTTAGGGGGAAATTTTGGAAAATTATCTGTTTTGTCTCTATTATTTCCCTCTTGTTGGCGATATAAGACCAAACGTACCAGTATCTGGAAGTCTCATCTTTGCTCTACACAACGCACTATAGAAAGTTTCAATAGGATAATTAGAGGAAGTACAGTTGAGGTTTACAGTACACCTTGTTCTCTAATTGGGAAGATAACTGTGATTTTTTAAAAGGTAGAATGAGATATTTTTTATTGACATGCTTACTTTATTAGATATCGTCACATTACTTGTAGGATATATTAGAGGGATACCAAAGCTTATTTTAAGATAGTTTGTGTGTGTCTGATATTAGTGTTGCGAGCTACAGAAAATTTTAATTCCAGATTTTAGGGGCAAATTTTGAAAAAAAAAAATACCTTTTTGCTTCTATTATTTCTGTCTTGTTGGCTACACTCGAACAAACTACCAGTGTCTAAAAGCCTCGTCTTTAGCCTACACAGCGCACCATAAAAAGTTTCACTAGAATAATTAGGGAAAGTACAGTTGAGGTTTATAACAAACCATGTTCTGTAAATGGTAAGAAAATGGTGAATTTCTGAGGTTGAATTAGATTTTTTAAAAATTTTCTTGCTTACTTTGTTAGATATCGCCATGATACTTGTAGGATATATTCTTGGAGTACCAAGGTTTCTTTTCAGATAGTTTTCGTCTGTCTGATGGCAGTTTTTCCAGCCAAAACAATTAATTCCCGCTTTTAGGTTAAAAATTTGGAAAATTTCCCTTTTCCCCTCTATTATTACCCTCTTACTGGCCACATTGAAACAAACGTACCACTACTTGAAAGCGTCCTCTTTTCCCTACAGAACGCACCATAAAAAGTTTCAATAGGATAATTAGAGAAGCTGTAGCCTCGGCATATTTGATATTTGCTTGTGAGGCGTAAAAAGTGTCAAAATTTCATGTGTATGACAGAATTTTTTCTTTCCCTCTTTGGATGGAAGCAAGCGACTTCAGGATTTCACTGTACCTTGTCAACACACCAAATATTTTTTAAGTGACTTGAACCCATATAGCAGTAGTGGTACTAGATACAAAAAATTTTGAAATTCGGTTAGGGAATTTTTTGTAAAGTTTCCCCCTACATTTCCCTCAATAATTTCCCACCTATTGGCAACACTGCAATGCAACTTACACCAAAAGCTAGCCACATCCATTTTCTAAAAAACAAGAACTTAACCATATCTATCGAATGAATGGTTTTTGAGCAATAAGACACTAACTGGAAATGTAGGAAAACGCCAAAAATGACCTGGGGCCGAAAGGAATAATCACACAATTTTGCTAGTATATAGGTACAAAGAAACAAAAGATTTGTAAGTTACGAGGGCTTCGACTCAAGTTCTGTTGATTATTTCAATAATCTGCAATGTAAATCGATAAATAATAGTTGCCAGAAAAAAAAACAGAAATTTGAAAAAAAAAAACATGAAAAAGAACGATGTTTTTTATTGAAAAAAAAAAACTTCACAGAAAAAAAAACCGTTTTTTTACAACACTAGTACCACTACTGCTATATGGGTTCAAGTCACCTAAAAAAATATTTGGTGTGTTGACAAGGTACAGTGAAATCCTGAAGTCGCTTGCTTCCATCCAAAGAGGGAAAGAAAAAATTCTGTCATACACATGAAATTTTGACACTTTTTACGCCTCACAAGCAAATATCAAATATGCCGAGGCTACAGCTTCTCTAATTATCCTATTGAAACTTTTTATGGTGCGTTCTGTAGGGAAAAGAGGACGCTTTCAAGTAGTGGTACGTTTGTTTCAATGTGGCCAGTAAGAGGGTAATAATAGAGGGGAAAAGGGAAATTTTCCAAATTTTTAACCTAAAAGCGGGAATTAATTGTTTTGGCTGGAAAAACTGCCATCAGACAGACGAAAACTATCTGAAAAGAAACCTTGGTACTCCAAGAATATATCCTACAAGTATCATGGCGATATCTAACAAAGTAAGCAAGAAAATTTTTAAAAAATCTAATTCAACCTCAGAAATTCACCATTTTCTTACCATTTACAGAACATGGTTTGTTATAAACCTCAACTGTACTTTCCCTAATTATTCTAGTGAAACTTTTTATGGTGCGCTGTGTAGGCTAAAGACGAGGCTTTTAGACACTGGTAGTTTGTTCGAGTGTAGCCAACAAGACAGAAATAATAGAAGCAAAAAGGTATTTTTTTTTTCAAAATTTGCCCCTAAAATCTGGAATTAAAATTTTCTGTAGCTCGCAACACTAATATCAGACACACACAAACTATCTTAAAATAAGCTTTGGTATCCCTCTAATATATCCTACAAGTAATGTGACGATATCTAATAAAGTAAGCATGTCAATAAAAAATATCTCATTCTACCTTTTAAAAAATCACAGTTATCTTCCCAATTAGAGAACAAGGTGTACTGTAAACCTCAACTGTACTTCCTCTAATTATCCTATTGAAACTTTCTATAGTGTGTTGTGTAGAGCAAAGATGAGACTTCCAGATACTGGTACGTTTGGTCTTATATCGCCAACAAGAGGGAAATAATAGAGACAAAACAGATAATTTTCCAAAATTTCCCCCTAAAATCTGGAATTAAAATTTTCTGTAGCTGGTAACACTGCTACCAGACAGACGCAAACTATCTTAAATTAAACACTGTTACATCACTAATATATCTTACGAATATTATGACGATATTTAAGGAACAAAACTTCTAATTACCAAAAATATATTACGGTAAACAGAAAAGTAGGGACAAACTAGAAAAATCGTGTTAAAACCTAAATACGAATTTTTCGTGCGTTCCCTAATTACCCCATTGTAACGATCTGTACTTGCATTGTTAAGTAAGGACAAATGTTCGATTGGCGTAAGTTGACTTGCACTCGGACATATAGGTACGGATTTATAAACAAAAATGTCTAATTTTTTGCCCAAACTTAGGAAACTTTTAATTTCCCTAATTGGCAACACTGCGCGCAGGCCAGTCCAATTGATGTCAACAATTAGGTATCCGTCCGAGGTATCTACCTGGCAAGTCTTAAGGAGGTCCTTCTACAACGAAGGAAGCTACAGGGAAAAAAGAAGTAAAGGAAATTCGAAATTAGAAAATTCTCGAATTTTTGACTGGGGTGAAATTTGAGAAGGAAATTCGACACCAGAAGAAAAAAATTACTATGATAAACTATAGTTCAACCATATTTTGCAAAAATAATATCCCGATATCTTAATTAGTGTCCACACAGGAGCGGATTAAACAAATGCACCCGTGTGTGCCACTTTGGCCACCTGGGCCACCGAGTATACATTTGATTACATTCTTTGACTACTAACTCGTGTTGTTGTTGTAGTTATAGTCTCGACTAATAATAATATCGTTGTTAGTCTCGACTAATAATAATATCGTTGTTGTAAACAATAACTTTATAAGGAAAATTTTCTTTCCTATTTACATTTTAGTTCCAACACTGTTGGTGAGAAATGCAGGGTGTTTCAAAATGAATTTTGGGGTTTTAAGTCTTCGTAGTACTTATTACATTTTACGTACAATTATAAGCAATGCATCAAGTAAAAGACCTCAAACACCAACTCAAAGACCAAACCTCAAATGCACCTCAAACAGTCTTTGCTACATGTGTTCAATGTGAGATTCATTCGTCACACGGCACACATCTAGTCGATAGGCGAGAAAGGCCCATAAACTTTCCGCCATATGGCACAAAACACATTCAATTTAGGGGAGTCTCGTTTCAAGTGTACCATCTCCTGAGATTTGCTGACGGCCAGATACAAACATTATGAGTGTTCACATTAGCTCTTAGGTGAAATTTCGATTTATCACTGAAGATGACACGATCCAGAAAATCTTCATTGTTATGCAGCAATATTTCACTTGCGAAATTGGCACGTAAACCGTAGTCTGTAGGCTTTAGACCTGTAGCAACTGCAAACGATAAGGACGTAGTTGCAAGCGTCTCCTTAATATTCTTCACACAGACCGTTGCACTGTACAGATTTAGTTTTTATTAAAACACAAAAAACTTTCTGCTCTATAGTTTACATCTTTGCTGCTTGCTCTTTCGAACGGCAGACAGAAGAAACAATGCATGTACACTCATGTCCAAAATGATTGTCGCATAACTATAACTGTCTTCTTGTAAGAATATAATTTGATAATGATTTTGCAGGGTATTTTTAATACTGATACTATATGTATAATCGGGAAATGTGTATTTGTGGTAAATTTCATAGGAAAAGGATTATAAATACGAAAATTAGAATGAGTAAAACAAAATGTTGCTAAATGGACAAGAAAGTTTTACTTTCGTTTTATTGTTCTTATTTACTGCTCTTTTGACATGAAATTTGCCACATACATGTGTTTGCCGATTATACACATAGTAACATTATAAGAAATACCGGGCGAATTCGTTATCAAATTATATTCCTACAACAACATATTTATAAACATGCGACAATAATTTTGGACATGAGTGTACATGTGTGCGTACAAAATTGTTTGAGTTGCTCTTTCATTTGATATAATATTTATAATTGTAAGTTAATTGTAATAGGTACTACAAGGTTTCAAAACCCTAATATTAATTTTGAAACACCCTGCATTACTTCAAATTGTGTCATCCTATATTCATGTCTTTTATATACATATCGTCAGAGCCGGTCCTAGTCAAATTGTCGCCCCATGCAATGGTATAACTTGCCGCCTCCCACTTTCTCCAGAAAGAACAAATCTTAAAAGTCATGATTTTAAGTATGCTACTTCAGCATGAACAACAAAGGTGAGGGTAAGAGCAGTTGCACTCAGAAAGGCTTAAATACTTATAAAAATGCAATCCCGTTGTGTCTGTTTATATATATATATATATATATATATATATATATATATATATATATATATATATATATATATATATATATATATATATATATTAATCTATTATGTTAGTGAAAGATAAAGCAAACACACCTACAGAGGAAAGATGGCAATCCTTTTTATAGAATTCACTATCGAGCTTCAATCTCAATGTATCAGTTTGCAATTCCAGTGCAACTAGCTCTTTTATCTTTATTTCTTGATTTCCCTTCTATATCTGTTAACATTAAAAAAAAAAAAATCTATCTTCAATAATAAGTAACTTGCTTCTGACAAAAACAAGACTAGTTGTCATATCAAAACTGTGATAACTTACTAAATGGAACAAATATTCACTACTGTTCGAGAATTGAATTCTTGCATTTGGCAACAATCAAGCTGACCATTTGCTTTAGCATTGTCCATGTGGCCTTAAACTAATGCAACCTAAACATAGTTTATGAATGTAGTATTCAAATAGAATGTCAGCTTAGTAAGTGTAACTACCATCATCATGAAGTCTGTTTCCAACAAGAAATATTTAATTTAAATAATATACTTATGACAGATTTTGCCGGACCATCCAAACTTGCCGCTCCACGCAAATGCACATGTTGCATATATGGTAGAGCCGGCTCTGCATATCACATATACCTACTCGACAAGTTATTTATATATGACATTTAGAAAAATACTATTAGGCAAATTAGTATTAGTTTTTACCTTTAAACAAGTTATTTGAATTTTATACTGTTCCTGACATTATTTTCGTACTTATTTAAGGCCTGCTTTCACGAAAAAACAAAATTTCATTTCTACTTTTATTTCTTAGTTGATATTGATGAAAACTGCTGAAATCCGAATTGTTAATAGGTATGGTATTCATGTAAATTGTAAAATATTTGTAGCGTATCAGTATCTAGCGTTTAATTTATGTTGCATTTTATGGTGATTATACCTACATAAAAATATTTAATACTTAAATAGACATAAGATGCATTACAAATGACTATTTGAAAAAAAAAACGAAATTTAGAAAAAAACGGGAGGCAATGTTTTTTTCTAAAAAAACGTACATTTCTGAAAAAATACGAACGGTTTTTTTTCTATTTACAACACTAAGTGGTACTAGATACAAAAAATTTTGAAATTCGGTTAGGGAATTTTTTGTAAAGTTTCCCTCCTACATTTCCCTCAATAATTTCCCACCTATTGGCAACACTGCAATGCAACTTACACCAAAAGCTAGCCACATCCATTTTCTAAAAAACAAGAACTTAACCATATCTATCGAATGAATGGTTTTTGAGCAATAAGACACTAACTGGAAATGTAGGAAAACGCCAAAAATGACCTGGGGCCGAAAGGAATAATCACACAATTTTGCTAGTATATAGGTACAAAGAAACAAAAGATTTGTAAGTTACGAGGGCTTCGACTCAAGTTCTGTTGATTATTTCAATAATCTGCAACGTAAATCGATAAATAATAGTTGCCAGAAAAAAAACAGAAATTTGAAAAAAAAAACATGAAAAAGAACGATGTTTTTTATTGAAAAAAAACTTCACAGAAAAAAAAACGTTTTTTTACAACACTGCACTAACATATACAACACGTAAGTAAAAGATAAAATGAACGACTAACTTACAAAAGGAGCCCAGTGTACGGTCTTCGGCGGCACTAAAGCGCAGACATTTATAAGTAAATTTTCTTTAGCTAAAACTCTAAACTCCGAAGAACATTAAAGTATTTACATACATTTTTGTGTGGGTGATACATTTTCACGCATATACATATAACATTAGCTATAAATATTTCAGAGAACAAGCGTCAACGGACTTGTGTAACTAAAATTAATAAGGAGTCAGGAAAACAAACTTAAAAATTGCTTGCACATTTCCAAAACCCACTTAGACTAGCCTTAAGAATACACGATTTGATTGCATTACAATGAACACTTTTTAAAAACACTTTCAAAGAAATTAGTCCGTGCAACACTACACCCAAGATAGAAACAGTAATCTTAGTGCAGTGTAATGATCGAAAGTGATGCTGTAGAAAAGTGCATGGTGAGATGAATCGGCAGAAGCAGTTCCCCAGTGGAGAAGGACAGGCCAGAGTTCGTCGCCCCTTGCAGATTATGAGGAAGGCACAGCGAAAGTCCTTGCGGAGAACCCAGCATCCAGAACGATCGTCGCGCAGGTCCAAAACAAGGAATAGCACACCACCACCCTTCTTCTCCACACCTTATCACAATTTAGATTTTTACAAAATTTGGCGCCCCGAACCGAAACAAATCAAAATTTTATAATTTTTAAACATAGACATACCGGTACATGATCAGATAGCGCGGACGAAACTGTTCATAAGGAACTATAAAGCTTTAGCACTACATCAATGGTACTGCGAACATATAGCATGAACTGCAAACTTTTAATATGCTCGGATGAGTCATCGTTTATCATACTGTATTTCAAATCATGGGCTTTGTTTATGTGTGGCGGATCCTCAAAGAAACCTAATATCTGCAGTATCTCTACTCGAGAAACATGGACGTAGTTCTGTGATGCTGTAGGCTTGAATACTCTAGTTTTCAGTGAACACTGTGTTGAGACTTGCCTGTCGTGTCACTGTCCATGACAATGTCGAAATTTTAGGGTACCATGTGGATCCTATTGTCCAGATGTTGTTTCCTGGCAATGAAGCCATATTCCATGATAATAATGGACCAATTTACATAGCTAGAGCCGTTTGGGTAACATCGGGACAAAGTTGAACATCTAAGCTAGCCTACCCTAACCCCAGACGTGAACATAATTGAACATGTGTGGTCCGCTTCGGAAATATGAATCCGGTGCAGATTTTCCTCAATCCTTTCTCACGGAATTGAGTGATGCACTGTACGCAGAATAGTGTAATATTTTATTACTCATCATTCACGACCTCTATGACTCCACTCCAAGTGATATCAGAGCTATTCAGACGGCGAGATGTGGTCCAACACCATATTCTGAGGGCGGTAAGTTGTACCTTTTTGGCTGTTTCCATTAAATTGATAAGCGTCTGTATATAGAGCAACCTCAATGAAATTTTATGCACACGTACGAGTACACACAAAAGAAACCGGATTTCTGTTCTAAAAATAATTTATTAAGCTTTTTATAAAATTCTTTCAGTCTTCTTCAAAGTACTTCTCGTTAGATGTGGCGCAGTTCTCCAGTTTTGTTTACCACTGTTTGAAGCACTTCTGGGACTCTTTAACTTTGCTATTGTTCACTTCCTTCTGCGAAGCTCTTCTTATAGCCTCTACGTCATTAAATACTTCACTTACATATAGACTATATTTCATTCTCAGAAACAGAAAAAGTCACAGGGACTAGGTCTGGCGAACTTGTAGGGTAAGGAACGATAACCCATCCCTGAGAGCCCAACTAGCGGTTCACAGACAAGAAAGTATGTGATGAGGCATTGTCATGGTGAAGGAACCAGTCACCTGATCGCTAGAGTACCGGGCGTTTCCTCCGCACATTCTCTTGCAAACGTCTTAAAAGCTCCAAATACAAGTACTGGTTAACAGTCTGACCAGGGGAATGATTCCCGGTGCACAATTCCAGGAACATAAAAGAAAAAACAATGATCATCGTCTTAACATTGGAACTCCCTTGTCTTATTATTTTCGGTCGGAAGTCTTCCACTGGTTAGGCCCTTTCTTGGTTTCGGGTTGGTCATAAAGTTTGAATCACTTTCACTCACATTTTTCAAGTACTGGTTCAAATTCAGACGAATGTTTTCTTAATCCTGTGTGAGCAGCCGAGGAACAAACTTAGCGGCAACACGTCTCATTACAAATCTTCAGTCAAAATTCGCTGGCACGAACTCCAACTTACTCCTGTCTGTTGAGAAATTTCCTCGATGGTGAAACGACAATCCTCGTTGACCTTTTTTGCGAATATTTTCAATGTTTTCGTCATTTCGAGATGTTAAAGGATGCCCAGAACGAGTATTATCTTCAACACTCATCTCACTACGTTTAAAGCACTCAAGCTAGTAGAAAACATGTGAGTGGCTCATAGCATTCTTCTTGAAAGTCTGTTGAAGCATTTGGTAGGCTTCTGTTGCGATATTTTAAGCAGGAAGCAAAATTTCAAACAAATTTTTTGTTTCTCTAAGTCTGCCATAATGATTCCACAGGCGGCTAACGAGAACAGTTGAGAAAAACAACACTACGATCAAACGTTAACCTCTTATGTAAATAGCACTTGGGCAACTGATTTGGGAAGGTCTCTACTAGACTCATCTAGCGGAAGAGGTCTCTACGACACCTAGGAACGGCTTAGCGCTTTCAATTTGGTTTCTTTTAGGTTCCCCCTCGTACAGTATGGAATAGAATTATGTACAAATTTCGCAATGATGATGTTTGATCTTTTCAGTAAGATGACCAATCGTTTGATTGTTCATGAGCAAGCGGAGATTCCAGCATATAGATATGGAACTTAGTGATTGCTCAGCGAAGGTGGTGACATGTGTTGAAGGATAGAAATACAAACATCCGGTTAGAGATAATCGAGAGCACTGTTTAGGAAGCTTATGACTGCAAGTACAGTTACAGGCGTAAGGAAAAATGGTCGTCCATCGACAATCACGTTGTGAAGAACCTGTTAGTATTGCATTAAATTTTCATACGCAAACTGCAGAAACCTGTTCACAATAGACAACCGCCGGGGCCTACAAGTACATTGAATTGTGAGTTACCAGACATGTAGCCCGATTCCATATTGTGCATACAAATTTTCATTTAGATTGCTTAAATACAAGAAAAAAGAAAAAAGAAAAAAGAAAAGGAAAAAGAAAAAGAAAGGGAAAAGAAAATATATCAATTATAACAAATCTTCAATTCCTAATTCTCACCCATTCTGATCAGCTTTTATAGAGAAACCGAACCATTCGCATTATAACTACAGTAAACTCGACTCTCACATAGATCTCAATTAAACCACTTTACATAAAAGAAGCGTAAGTTAAAAAAAAAAAAACTTCCCCTCTGTTATAGTGGCTAGATCGCACGCCTTGAGTCCACGGTATCCCGGGTTCAAATCCCTGTTGAGAGTATTAGAATTGTAACGCTTTAGATAGTTCGAATTCCACCATAAACTATAGGTCAAATTTCCATAAAGTATCGAACGTAAATAAACGACAGAGCTCCTTCTGGTGGTCAAGCGATTAGCGTACGCGCCTTTGGCGTTGGAGATCCGTGTTCGATTACTAGTGGGGGTTTATGTGGTTCGGGTTCTACATTAATCAATAGGACCACGTCTCAAATAGCCTCGCTACTGAAAGGGACATTAAACTCAAAATCAACTCAATTCAAAAGTAAACGACCAAAGATCGTCATTAGTTTTAATACGTTTTTTGGTCGTTTATTTTTATCCCGTATTTTATAACCTCCGTGCTGAAAGGAGACGCTAATGTCCAAAGAACAAACTACATAAGTAAAAGTAATTCAGTATGTATGAATATGTGAAAGGAATTGTTTAAAACTAGAATGAAATTGTCTATTACTGGAGAAAGACATTAAACTACAGAATGAACAATATGCAATAAAGTGTGCAGCAAACAGATTCCAAAATCACATAATTTCCGCTTTTCTTATTTTTTAAAATAACACTTCAGTAGAGGAAAGGCATAAAAAACTATTATGCTTCATGCTTATTGTACTGAAAAGGCATGCTGCTTTCTATTCGAAGTGTTAAGTCATGGTATACTGCTTAAATACTCACATAGCCTTCACGAAGATTGCCAACGAATTGCAACATTTATCCAGGTTTGTTATAGTTTGTTTCTTACTTTTCGAACAATTCACTTGGGAATTTTAAATTCTCCCAAGATTATAAGTTTTCTACACTACTCCTCGTTTAATAGAGTTAAAAGCCTGTTTAAGATTAATAAGAAGTTTACGAACGATGATGGCGTATAACCGATTTGACATTTTGTATATTTATATTTTGATATCAAATATCTAATACTCTTTAGAATAGTTGGCAACTGTTCGCCTATTAAGCTACGTTTGAATCAAGATTAATTAGTACAAACTAATCAACATTCTTTCCAGTAACCTTTGTCCTCTAACACAATAACAATTACTACACATGTATTTTTATTATTATTTTAAAAGGAAAAAAAAAATTTTAATGTCCAACTACTATGCGATACCTTTTAGGCTAAAGGAAACGTATAATTGATTTCCATGAATGACTGTGAAATTAAAACTTTTGTGCTGTATCCCCGGGAATCGAACCAGGATTCACGTGCACAAAAGACACACGCCAGCCACTAGACCAGCAAGAAGAGCTTTATTATAAAAGAGAAACTTTTCAGTTTGTGTGTAGTCTGTTACTTAGAAAGTAAAATTACGAATGGTAATAGGTGCAAACAAGATGTAAAATCAAGAATAGCTTAGGCTAAGAAATCATTTGGAGAAAAACAGAAACTTCTAACCGGAAGCATTAATATAAAACTAAAGAAAAGACGAATGACAGCATATACTTACGTAAAGTGTGGCATTACGAATGTGAGGCACGGACACTAGGACAAGATGAAAAGTGGAGATTGGAAGCTTTTAAAATGTGGTATTAAAGAAGAATGTAGAAAATTGTATGGTTGGATAAAAAGTCAAATAAAAGGGTATTGGAAATGGTAGGAGTAGAATGGAATTTACTGAAAAATATTTCGAAAAGAAGAGAAAGAATAATTGGACACATGAGACATGGAAGGAACAGCAGATGGAAAAATACCTAGAGGAAAGTCGCGATTGAAATATCCGGACCAAATAATACAAGATATGATGAAGAAAAAGTACATGGAAATGAAATATCTCTCCCAGGACTGGAAAGAGGGGAAAAACTGTAACAAAACAATCGAAAGAATCGAAACAAGAAACTATTATCATCATCATTATTGTTAGTAGTAGAAGTGTGTATGTATTCTTCAGTATACCTGTGGGATGCCTGGGAATTTTAGTCAAACTTAGTACATATATTACAAGTACTTACAGTCTTGAAAAGAGTTCTGTGAGGATAAGAACCACTAACACATTAGGGGAGTGGAAGCGGTGACATAAAACTGATCGAAAATGATCGACATTAGTATCGAGTGATGTTTTTTGTCATGATTGATTGAAAAAAAAAAGAAAAAAAAGAAAACGTACTGAACAGGGAGGTCTAGAAATGTAGCATCATTATCACGTTTTTTTCAGTATATATTTTTTTCGTTTTCCCAAAATACTTTTTGTGACAGACTGAATTTCGCATTTGCGTTTTTCATTTTCTTCGACGGAGTCCCGCCCCCTTAAACATCCCCAAACCTCTGGGGCCCTGGGGCACCGTCCCGGCAGCTCCGGTGTATTTACGCCACTGTTTACAAGGCAATAGCCGTCTCCTCAAAATTTTCGCTGCCCCTTCCGTTCGTCCCCCAAGAAATTAAAGCTGACTTCTTCACTGCTTGGAGTGACCACTAATTGTTAAAGTAGTCGTTGTTCGTGGGATTATAAGTTTGAAAGTATTCTGACTTTTATTAACCGACTTAAAAAATGAGAAGTTTCTCAATACAGTGTGTTTCAAAACAACACTGACAACGGGGTTTGGGACCTGATTCCTGACACCAAGATAAGACAAAAAGTATAGATTAAGACTTCACTTAGCAACTAATATATGCGCTATCCAAAAATATATGTTTTAGAATAATGCGATACTCCCACAACAATTTTTATAGAGGGGGTTTGTCTACAAACAAATAATTTGAAGTACTCACCAACTACCCCTATAAAAATTCTAGCGAAAGTACCGCAGGTCTGGAACATGTAAATTTGGATAGGGCACATACTAGTTTTTAAGTGAAGTCTTGACCCAACTACGGTAGGTCCCTTCGAGCTATGGATCTTTAAATTTTATTTTTTCATGTTTTCGGCAGGCTATAACTCGCAAATGACTGATTTCTGCACCCAGGTTGGTCTATACCTTTCTTTTTTCTTGGTGTCAGGAATCACCTCGTAAACTTTGTTGGTGTTGTTTTGAAACACCATATGCAGTGGCGTATTTAGGGGTGGCTATCGGGCTCAAGCCTCCCCGAAACAAAATCCTAAATACGCCACTGCATATATACAGTCTGTTACAAAATAACTGCACCACCTAAGAAAAATCGATACATTTTGCGAATTGTTATATATATTGTCACAGATATTAATTGCAATGGTTTCAAATTATTTCTCATACATCGTTTGGTGTTTTATCTACTACATATATAGAGACAAAAGCTACAAATAGCCATTATTACAAAAAGTATGAACATATTTGTTTTCATGAACTTCGTATGAACACATGTTAACATGTCATTAATGAACAAGAAATGGATGCGAGTGTTCTTGAACAGTACTGTTAAGTATGTAAAAGCTATAACTGTGTATATATCCCATTCAGTACTTTGTATGTTTCCCATGTGACGCTTTCAGTGCTGCCAACGTACTTGGCATGCTGTGCACGAGAGACTGGCACAAGGATTCGTCTAACTCATGGAACCAAACTTGCACCATAGCTTCAATAAACTCCTTCCTTGTTTGGAAGCACTTCCCTGAGAGCTTGCGGGACATGATATGCCATAAATTTTCAATAGGATTCATGTCTGGAGAGTTAGTGGCCACCGCAACCTTTGGATATGCATGTCTGATAACCACTTCTTAACCACAGCAGCTCTGTGACACAAGGCATTATCATCTTGAAATATGAAATAATCTATGTTTTTGCCTGAGAAATGATCCCTTGCTGTTCCTAGAAGCTTACGATTTAAAATATCCATGTAATACTGTGCATTAATTGACCTGTTGCAAATTTCTAGTCTTCCGACATCTTTCGACGTGGAACAGCCTCACACCATTACACTCTCACCAAACTTCTCTGTCGGCGATATACAGTCGCTATTAAGTTCTTCCCCACTTTTCATCCATAGTCGGACGCCACTGTCATTCCCAAACACTCTAAACTTTTTTCATCGGAGAAAATCACATGTTCCCATTCTTCAACACCCTACGCTTCGTATATGGAAAGAAAGTGTTTCCTGGCTCGTACGTAATTTGCGTTAAGTATCGGCTTCTTTCTAGGTGTTTTCTTCCGAATTCCTTGTTTCTTTAGCCGTGTAACAACTGTTACGTAGCTTACCCTAAAAGCAGTATCAACGGGCACAGTTTTAGCAATTTGTCGTGAAGATGCTCTGCTTGTCAGAGCTAAGGCCTTAATTTTTCTGTCTATCCGAGGGCTTGTTTTTCGCCATTGGCCACATTTGTCTCTCAAAGAGGAGTTATTATACATTATTTGCTTTTTAATAACTCTACCAATCGTTGTATGATGCAGTTAGAGTTGTTTTACCATTTGACGTTGCGAAATGCCACGATAGTACATGCCAGTAAATTCCTTTGTTTACGAGGGGATGTGCCGTTCAGTATTTTACCTATTTCTGGTACGTAATCACACTAACTATTGAGGATCAATCACAAAGCACTAAATATCATATACAGATCATAAACAACAATTCACAAGCACAAAAGGCCACATATGGAACAAAATTTCATCAACAACGATCAGGGGATCACCATTCACTTGTGGATACATGAGGCAGCAATTTGCACAGTGAATGCACTGCCACCTGTTGAGCAAAAACCACACAAAATCTATAAGTAGCAATAAACAAAAACGTATCAAAATGCAATGGCGAACAATTGTATGATACGTTAAGCCCCTTCAGAGACAAAATTAATAAACAATTTTCTAAGGGATGAATCTTGGATGTAGAAGAGTACATACAGTACTCGACTCGAACTAGCTGAAACCAAAATATGAGACCATGAAGAAAAATATAATGACTGAAGTACAAAAATGACGGACGAATCACAGTGTCAGAGCACTTTTGCCAAAGGAAAATGTCAGAATAGTACCAAAACACAGGACATAAACAACGCACAGCAAGATTCATATAGAAATTCATATGGGCCTATCTTCAAACGTTGGCAACACTATACACTAAGACTTCACAGGTATGGTTCTACTCATAATTTGATTTTCTAGATTTTATAATTTGTGTTCCGTGTCATATTAAAAATTTCATTTTGTGCTCAGTTTGCAACACTGCATTACATATGATGTTATTGAGCATGTCTGTGGGTACAATGTTTGCTTACTATACTGTTGTGTGAATGTCATTTTGATTATCTTAATCATTTTGAACTTTTTTCTGTTTTACTGTATCTTTTGCATTGCTATCTTCACATGATTCTAGATCCTTCTTTCCTCTGTATCTCCTGTGTTTCTGGGTGTTGGCCCGTAAAACTTTGGATTTCTCACTTTTCTTCACTCCTCTATCGATTGTGTATTGTTTGATTGGGTAATGCTACTATCAATATAAGATGTTCCCTTGTAAGTAGCGTCGTGACACTGGTCGAAGATGGACGTTCCTATTTCAGCTCCCGCCATGTGTGAAGTCCGAGCACTGATGTAGTTTTTGAATGCATAGGGCATAGCGCCGATTGAAATCCATCGTCAGCTGTGCCAGGTCTATGGGCCTAACGTCATGAGCAAGCAGATGGTGCGTTGCTGGTGTAGACAATTTGCAGCAGGACACCAAAATGTGCATTTTGAGTCCTGTAAACAACCCACGTTTCATGCTCTGTGATGATCCGATCCAGAAACTCTTTTCCCTCATCGTAGTATCGTTCCAAAAATGTCAACCCTATGCACCTTCCTGTGTGTTCTGGAGTCAGTTGCTTCGGCACCCACCTGGCACACAACTTCTTGAACAGCAGGCGCTCCATGATAATGGTGTGCATTAAGGAGCAGGAAATCTGTGGGAACTGACCGCTGAGTTTCGTTATTGTGAAGCGACGATTCTGTATGATGCGTTCCCGAACCAAGTCCACAAATCGTCTGTGATGACGGTTGGCCTCTCACTGCGCTTATCATACGGTTTTCTAGCTATGGGACGGGTGGGAAAGTTACTTTCTGGATGCGCCTCGTAATAGGAAACGATTAAAAACATAAAATTTATTACCATCGTAAAAAAAAAAAAAAAAAAAAAAAAAGTTAAAGTCTGTGCCAAGTCAAACAAATTAATATCTAATGTAAAATTAGTTTCGATGATAATTTAATGAGGCATGAATTTGTTTGGCCTGGCACAAACTTCAATTTTATTTTATAGATAATTTTTTTAAAGCGCTCTATTATTAATATTTTGTGCTTTTTAGCGCTTTTATTGTTTTCTTCTTTTTATCGCTTTTGTTGAAGTGGATTAATATTGCTTTTTGAAAAAAAAAGTTATTATTAACTTTACTTTCCGCGTTCAAAGAGCTAAAATCATTGTTGTATCAAACTTCCTGCGGAAATGAAAACCACAAGACAGGATGTCTCGTGGAGGATTTGAACTTAGGCGTAGAGTGTGTATGTGTGAAGATCGAGAGAGAACCTGACAATGAGGCACTAGCGAAGACGGTCGCTAAGTTTATCATAGCGTAAGAGAGACAAAGATGTGGGTGTCAAAAAGACTCGAGTAGTCCAAACTGGCTGGCAGGTCGTAGCCTTGTTTCGTCGTTCCTTACAGTAACGAGTCCATAGAGCAAATGTTGGGAGTTCCCATAAAAAGCTTTGTGAGTGTGTTGTCAAATCCTTACAGTGAGAGGTGGAGAGCCCCTTATAGTCGTCATTTACGAATAAGGTACTGTGTTTAGTATCTGTTCTTAAACTGAAAGCTAATTCTTTCTATCTCGTCCTCTTTTACCTTTTATCACTCATGCCTCTTTTCTAATATTTTTAAAGTATTGGTTTCATTTTCAAGTTAGGCAGAGATTCTATACATAGTTTTAGGTCCTACGAAAGATTTCTCAACTGAAATCCACAAAATAGCCCCTTTAATATAATCTGAGATGAGCAACAGGATTTACAACCTCAAATTTGTACATGAAACCGTCTATGATACCATGGAGATGACGGATAACGATCACAAAATGCGTCTTACTCACTACTATTTGTTGCTTACGAGACGAGAAATAAGGTAGGCCTACTCCTGTCTCGTCTCGTACATTTTATAGAAGTATTGTCTCGATTGTTGAAATTTTCTTGTCTCACTTTGAAAATTTATTCGTCACGCCCCGATTTTCTTCTCAATTTCATCTAGAAGTTATCAGAATCCTTCCGCGTCAGAAGAGGTCTACGAAGAATGTGTTTTAAGCAAGGATGATGGCAAGGATCTGCCCATTTGTATCTTTCTATGAAGGAAAGGAAAAAAAAAACTATTACCTCCTATTATCTCAATGAAGCCGAAAAACAATCGAGCATCGGCACAGCAATCGAGTCTGATTGGCTACTCTCGTTTCCGCCATGAATATTGGCTCAAAACATTGCAATCTCATTAGGGCGGAGTGGGCAGAGTAGGGGTGGCTAAACTTTGACGTATGACCACTATTTTGTCGCATAGATAGATCCTCTATTTTATAACATCGTTGGTTTTAACAACCATTAAACAAAATTTATTATTGAAATTCTATTGTGTAATGACTTAGTTATTTACTATGAATCATGTAACACTAAACAAGTAGCAGTGCCACGTGTATACCACGTGATGGAGTTTAGTTTGTATGGTGTGATATTTTCTAAATTATTATTTAAATCGGAAATTGTAGTGAATTTATAACACTTCTAGTTTTAGTAGAGAGACTAGAGTGGAAATGTAATATATTCTTGGGATACTTAATTGGTTACAAAAAATCGTTTCTAACCATATGATACCGTTTTCACTCTATAATAATTAACGTTAAAATGGGAAATGGTTGATTTCTAAGACTTCCGGTTTCAATAGGGAGTTAAGAAAGAAGATTGTACCTATTCTTAGAACGTTAAATCAATTCCTTAAAACCGCTTCTCGCTTTCTTTTAGCGTTTACGCTCTATTTGGCTTAACATTGAAACCGGAAGTCGTAGTTAATTTTTACCATTTCCGATGTTAGTAGAGGCTTAAAGATTGATATAAAATGTATTGTTAAGACGCTTAAGCGATTGCAGGAAACTTCTTTTATCCATTACCGTTTCTACTCCAAAAGGATCAACGTTAAAATCGAAAGTAGTTAATTATGTGCCACTCGTGGTGTTACTGCGAAGGTTAGACTGGAAATAGAATATATTCTTGGGAAGCTTAATCGATTATAGACTACCACTGCTTGTTATTTGTTCCTTTTTTCAGTTTATAACTACCAACTTTATAACCGTAAGTGGTTGATTTGTATATACAACTTCCTGTTTGAGTAGGGAGTTAATAGATAAGATAGTACCTATTCTTAGAATAGGTAGATTCCGTAAAACCGCTTCTCGCTATCTGTTATAACTTTTGCTCTGTGTAGGTCAATATTGAAATTAGAAGTCGTAGTGGACTTCTAACATTTCTGATTTTAGTGGAAACTTACGGATGGAAACGAAATGTATTGGTGATACGGAGGATTCTCACTATATATTAAAGTTTACACTCTATAATAATCAACGTTAAAACTGGAAGTGGTAAATGTGTGCCACTTTTGCTTTTAATCGAGAAATTAAAGTATAGATGGAATATATTTTGGAACGCATAATTGGCTACAGAAAATTGCTTCTCGCTATATATTACGATTCTTATTCTAAGGCGACCAAAAAATTTAAAAAAGTAGTTGATTTTAGCTTTTTTTTTTTTTTTTTTTTTGGTTTGAATAAAGAGTTAGAGGAAAGATGGTAACTACTTTATAACGCCAAATCGATTCCAAGAAACCGCTTCTCGCTATTTTTTGTCGTTGTTGTTCTATGAAAATCAATATTGAAACCAGAACTTGTAATGGATTTCTACCACTTTCTGTTTTAGTAGAGTTTAGATATTATGTATTCTTGGGATGCTTAACCGATTGGAGAAAATCGGATCTCTCTGTTACCGTTTCGCTCTACAGCGCTTTACGGTACAACCGGAAATGTTCATGATCCCGGAATCGAACCGGGATCTTCTTCGTGGGTAATCGGTTAGCGTACGCGCCTTTGGCGTGGGATACCGGGTTCGATTCCTGGCCGGAGCTCATGTGGTTCGGATTCCCGCTAATCAGTAGGTCCACGTCTCACATAGCCTCGCTGCTGAACGAGACGTTAAACTCAAAATCAACTCAACTCAACTCGATTTCCGATGGAGGCACTCGGTCGAAAAAGTGTAAAAACCTTTTTCAGGCCAGCTACCCAGAATGACGTTTTCGTGAGTTTTCCTCATTCACATCAGTCAAATGCCGAGTTGGTACCTAATTTATCGGTCCTAGCCCGCATCCTTCCTTCTCCAATCCTTTCTTCCTTCCCTTTCTCCAGATAGTGTGATCGCCGAGAGACGTCATCCCTGATACGTGACGGGCTGCATGGCCATACATGCCGAAAGCCCAGAAATCTAAATCCTAAATCTTAATCCAGAAATGGTTCATTTCCACAACATCTGGTTTCAGTATCGGCTCCAAAAAGGAAGTCAATTCCCAGCCCTTAACCCTCTACATTTTCATCAGACTTGGTTATGATTGATTAAGTACGTAGTTCTTCAGATTTTTCTGTTTTCCGGATGGACAGAGAAACGGGTAGGCTAAATACAGGGTGGCCCAAAAGTAGATATCCAGTACTGTACTAATCAGCTCATTGCATTTTATATCATTTCTTTTTGTTAGCCATCAGGTAGGCTTAGTTTCTTTATTATTTGATCTTAATGCCATTTTTTCTTATACCATAAGCTTGGAACAGCCAAAGCAAACAAACCCATAATTTGATCAATGGAGGGGTGTATACCTATTTTTGGGCCACTCTGTATATAAAGGAGCTTTGGTAAACCGAACTCCATAAAAAGTGTTTGAGATTTAAGTATTGAGTGAACTAGCGTTGCCCACGAGACTCGACGAATTTCTCGTTTTGTCTCGATTTTCGTCTTGAATAGGAGACGTGAATTTTCATGTGTCTCGTCTCGTTTTTGAAAGTACACTTTTCGTTGATGAGAAATTTATTATCTCTTGAACAACGCTATTCCCACTACTCTGGCACAATATGATTCGTATGGATATAAGCCTGAGCAAGGTCGTCTCTACCATATGTGTAACACGTGATTTGCACGGGCCGACAAGATATGTTATTACTATATTATTTAAAATAAATATTTCTTGTTGGAAACATACTTCATGATTGTAGTTAAATTTACTAAGCTGACCTTCTATTTGAGTACTGCATTCATAAATCATATTTCGGATGCATTAGTTTAAGGTCACATGGACAGTGCTAAAGCAAATGGTCAAACAAATCCGAGCATGAATTGCTTGATTGTTCTCAAATACAAGAACTCAATTCTCAAACAGTAACGAATACTTTTCCATTGAATTATTTTCCACAGTTTTAATATGAAAACTAGTCTTGCCTATGTCACAAATAAGTTTTTTTTTTTAACATTGAAGGTGGAAAAAGTTTTTTTTTTTTTAAATTAATAGATCTAGAAGGAAAATTAAGAAATAAAGTTAAAAGAGCTAGTTGCACTGGAATTGCAAACTGGCATTTTGAGATTGAAGCTCGATGTTGAATTCTATAAAAAGGATTGCCATCTTTTCTCTGCATGTATCTTTGCTTTATCTTTCACTAACATAATATATTATTATTTAAATATATATATATATATATATATATATATATATATATATATATATATATATATATATATATATATATATATATATATATATATATATATATATATATATATATATATATATATAAACAGATAACGAGATTGTATTTGTAGTGTTCAGGCCTTTCTGAATGCGGGTCTTTTTCCCTCCCCTTCGTTGCTCATGATGGAGTAGCATATTTAAAACCGTGGCTTGTAAGATTTGTTCTTTCTGGAGAAAGGGAGACTAATGATGCCATTGCACATGGCGGCAAATTGCCTAGGGCCGGCCCTGTCGGATAGATAAGTGTGTCTTCATTAGTGTACTACGTACATAACTAATATGTCGCGGTGGTTCAGTCTTAGAGCACTCATTTCTAGTGTGTGGGAGTCCCTGGTTCAATCTCAGTTCGCGCCGCCAAGTGGGCTGTACAGTGGACAAATACCGTGGAAGTAGGTTTTCTCGTGGTTCTCCCGTTTTCTTCATCCCACTATTTAATTCACCACCATATCTTCACCGTCCGCTTTAACCTCGGTGCATAATCGTCGAACGAAACCTTAAAAAAATAAATGCTAATTTACATTTATTACTAACAGCAGAGACACCACACTTTTTTTTTTTTTTTTTTTTTACCAAAGTCGATGGAGACATTCTCCATCTCATTACTTCGCTGAGTATACAGACCATTCACAGGGGTGTAGCCAAGGGGGGCCCATCGGGGCCAGGTCCCCCAAATTGTTTCCTGCCCCCCCCAAATGACCAGGTTTTAAAACATCATAGTAAAATTATCTCGCTTCATTCATTTAAAAGTAACAAAGTTTATTGACAATTAATAATTTATGTTAAAATAGTATGGAGAAATATTGTTTTTCCATACCGATCGAAAAATAGTATAGTATCTCTTCCTTATACCGATCGAAAAATAGGATACTTTTTTGTGACAGCAGATTACACAATTTACTGCGATTTATATTTGACAGTTTGAAGACAAACGTTTTAATAAGGCACTACAAATACAGCCATAAAACAAAGGTACTAAACTGATTTGTAAGTACAGTATATTTTATATGCTTTAACAAGTGTTTTAAAAGACATAGAGGATGGAAAATTTGGTGAGAAACAATGCTTTTATTCAATTTGGATTTCATTCGCTCTCTCTTTTATTTCTACTCAGTTTAATAAAATAATTATGTTTTTTTTAGTTAGGAATAATAAATAAATATTTTTGTCAGGAAACCATAAAGAAATTAAGTGAAATTTCAAAGAAAATCAATCTTGTGTAGATAGGTTCTGTATACAAGGTCTTAAATTTAAATATAAAGGTAACCAAAAAAAGTTTTGTTGCTTTTTCACCCACCACCTTCGAACATCGATATGTCAACTAAACTTGAAAATCAAAAGTAGTCCCCATCAGCATCGACGACCTTCTGAAAACGTTCTGGAAGGCCATGCAATCCATCGCGGTAGAACTTGGTGGGCCGTGAAACGAACAAAGTATCAGGTGCATTTTGGACTTTTACTAGGGATTTGAACTGGCGTCCTCTAAGGTGATTGTCCAACGAAAGGAACAGGTAATAATCGGACGGTGCAATATCCGGGGAATATAGTGGTTGCAATATCGTTTCCCATCCAAGGAGGAAAATGGTGTCCTGAGTCATCCTAGCCACTTGGGACTTAGCGTTGTCCCGTAAACGAGGACCCATTTGAAATTCAGAAGTGATGGCTTCAGAGTTTTTTGAGTTTTTGTTGAGCACAGCTCAACTGCTGACACTACACAGTTGCATTGATACTCTGACCAGCTGGTAGCAGTTCCCGATCCACGGTGTCCCAAACACACAGAAGGACCTTCTTCTGGTACAGTGCTGGTTTCGGCTGTTTTAAAATCAGTTCATGGGATGCTAACCAATGATGACGGCGCCGTGGAGCTTCGTATAGGAAACACTTTTTATCACATATCCACGCCCTGTCCAGAAATGGCTCCGAAACAGTAAATAAACACAGGCGACTGCCGCATTGCCTTCTGGCCCGGAGTCAAAATATGAGAGACCCTTCGACCCAACTTGTAGTGCTAGACCCATCGACCCAACTTGTAGTGCTTCACAAGTTGATGGATGTGCTGCCGAATGGTTTCTCCACACACTGAAATGTAGTCCCAGTTCCTCTTTCTACATGTGTTGGTCTTCTGGCACGTGGTGTTTTCGGGTGTATCGTCATCATCCTTAAACTTGTTAAACCATCGCTGCAATGTCCGCGTCATCACGACACTCTCACCAAAGTCCTGGCATATCTTCTGTCCCGCTACAGCGGCGTTTGACCTCCATTTGAAATCGTTCAGCATACATGCTCTTATGACGCTCTGTGGATGTCCCATGTTCCCTCTGTCTTTACGCAAGTTCACGGTGTGTCTGAATTGCCACAACCAGGTAGTATGTTGGATATACCCACACCAACAACTGACGTTCTCCTTATCTCTACTCGCATTCAACTCACAGTGTGAGGTCCAATTGAACACAGACCTCCACGAAAAGGGACAGAACTTTCTTGGTTACCTTTATAGTTATGCACAAAGTATAGCGTTTGGTCCCGGGCAATAGTTCTTGATTAAGCATAATAAAAACTATCTTGAATATAATTTATGGATAATAATAATAATAATAATAATAATAATAATAATAATAATAATAATAATAATAATAATAATAATAATAATAATAATAATAATAATAATAAGCTAAAATGTTTTCAGTCTTCCAGAAAGAAACCAAAATTTTCCTTTCTTTCAGGTCTCCAAAACACTAACAGCAACACATTTTTTTGCTTTGTACATTGTAGCTGCCCCCCTAAAAAACGACGGCCCCCCTACACAAACCTGCTGGCTACACCCAGTGGCGGCTAATGTTAGTGTTGTAGCGTTGCGTAACGACCAAAGTATTTCAAGAAAAAAAAATATTATTAGCAATAGTAGTAAAGAACAGAAAAAATACTTTCTAATACTTGCATATATACACTTTAAATAACATATTTTTTACTTCTGTAACTGTCCGTTCCGTTAATCCGTTTTAAAAAGCGAAAAATAATCCGTCACAGAGTCTCTAATTTACATTGTGTTGCAGTGAGTATGCAACGACCAGATTCCTTCAGCGCGGCAATTGGAGCAAATATTAAGTCTCCTTTCCCCTATCTCAGAAGTTAAAGGGACTGGTCGTTGCAGTGCTTCTGCAACACAGTACGGTTTCCAGTGAACGAGAAGGTTTTTCACGTTAAATAAGATTTCTGAATTTTCTTTCGCTAGCAATTAACAAATGGAATTTGTTTTTATGCATTCATATTTTTAAATTACGGGACCATATTGAAGCAAATCAATATAATGACAATTAAAAAAAATGATTGCAAAATTACAAAATAAGAAAGAAAATATCTAGTAGAGGAGAAAACAAATGAAAGTAGACCCGCATTTACAAGTTAATTCTTAGCTTATATTGATAATGAAGGCTTCTTCTACAGTAATTTGTAAATCAAATATTAATAAGTCTGTATGTAGAATCGCTCCCCTCCCCCCTGTGGATAGTATTTTAGTATAAACATATTTCTTTTATAAAATAAGTATATTTTATACTCTTGATAATTTCCACATAAAACTGTATGATGGGGAACGCCACATTGAATTTGGGACTAGTTAGCAATGATCAGGGGCGTAGCAACGAGGGGGGTCTACCGTGTCCGGACCTCCCAAAAATTTCGAAACTTGACTAACATTTGTAGACTTTCTTAATAAACTATACTTTTTAACAGAAACGATTGATGTATGCTAAATATTTTATTTTACGCCTCATCATGTACTCTTCTTTTCTTATAAAAATAATCGTTCTATCATTTTTCTAAAAAATATAGGTGACAGTAAGTAAGAATTACTTATCGTCTTTTCGGGTGCAGCATAAGACAGGTTCCATATTATGTAGACGTATTGGACTTCCCTCAAATACTTTGGACCCCTCCCAGTTAACATTTCTGGGTGTAGAACTGGCAGTGATGTTTGTTTTGATGTTCTTTGATTTTGGGGGGGGGGGGCTTCTGTTACATGCTGATCCTTCATCTGGCGGGTTTCGAGGTTTCCTTTCCAGAACATATCACATTGGTAAGCATTGTTCCGCCTCATGTGGAAGTATATTGTGTTCATTGTGCATTGCGTAACAACCAAGACGGATGATTTGGAATGTAGTTTTTTCTTTTACGCACACGTGTGTGTGTTGATGTATGAATATGTGACATTCGGAATTCATATACCAGTACTTATTTTGTATCAGCTGGTTTGGTTTTTAATTATTAGGTTTAATTTTATTGTATGCGATTTAATTCTGTAAATAACCTACAAACTCTGAATGAGTTGTATACCATGACTTCTGTAAATAACTTACAAAAAAACATTGACCAGCTTTCAACTGAGGAAAAATTTGCAATTAAGGCTTAGACAAAACAAGCAAAGGGGAGTGTTCGAAAAAAGAAATCCAGTTTAAATTTACAGGATATCTTATGCAGTAGTGTTATTTGTACCAGATACATTTCCTCAATTTATTTTAAATTTTCCTGGATAAACTGTGAATAAAGTGTGTTCAATGTACATTTTTTTATAACACTAATCTCTGCTACGAACCCTCTTCAGTCAACGCTGAAGAGGAATACGGATCACTGTCAATGACTGAGTTTGCTAGAATGAATCGTTCGCAATAATCTAGAAAAAATACTTAGTAAATCTACAAAGCTTTGAAATTAATATTAACAGTACCTATGGCGTCAGCAAAAAACGAAAAGTTTTTTTTCCACATGAGAAAGAATTGACACTTTCAAGGAATTGAATGTACGAAGAAAGGTTATCACCATTGGTTATGCTTTCCATCGAAAAAGACCTGACAATAAGAATACCAGAGTTCAACCAGCATGTATTAGACATTTGCTCCAATCAAAGAGAGGAGAATGAACTTACTAATTAATTAAGGTGATTAATCGGATAAAATGTTCTGCATTTTTTATTTTTTAAAAACAGAATTTTATTTAATTTAACATGTCACATAGCATTTGCATCTAAAGTTATGCTGATTAGTCAATGAGTCAACTTTATATCTTCTGTCTCTTATCGTTTGTACTGCAACACCCGAAACCACAATCCACCGGCCGCCACTGGCTACACCCCTGACCTTTCACCACCAGAAAGAGGCAGGTGAAAGAAGCTGCCGTTTATTTCATTCTGCTCCGAGACGCATAGATTTTAGAATCAAAATTATTACATTAGTAAAATAACTTGAGTGCAATATTACTTTCATTTCTGCCTCTCCCCCAAAGAAAATAAAGTGGTTTGCAATTAAAAGTGCCATAAAATTGTACTTCCATTTGTTCGAGTGGCTGATTTTAATCCTTTATTTTTCCTTAAATAAATCCTTTATTTATATATAAATTAATCCTTAATCCTTTATTTATATATAGTACACATACAGTATATATAATGCAGAAATACAATTTGAGTAGAGTCAATACTTTTGAAGTTTATAAACCTACTGTACGTATATAGTCAATATTGTTTTTAGTCTTTATTATTTCCAAGAATAAAAGACTGAAATAAGTTTATTTCAGTCTTTTCATACAGATAATGATTGAAATTTTATTCATGTAACATGCCAGGTATAAATGCGATAATTTAAAATCACCGCATAATGTCGCAAATTACCAAAGTAAATGAAATACGTGGTTACCATGATAATATTTACAGTTGATATGGCAACTTGCGTTGTGGGCGTGGTGAAGTCAACAACACATGTCACATCCGTCAACCGAATCGATAAGTTACAAGTAATACAGAAACATTTTGCTGAGAGCTAAGAGGGTGAGTAAAATAATTGAAATAGGAACCAAGCAAAATTCATTATTACAATATGATGTGGTGCTAAAAAATGCTAGAAAATACGGTAAAACGTGTAAAGTTATGGTGATATAAATTTTTTGTTCTGTCATTTGTGTTATTACATACAATGATGCAATGGCCAGATGATTTTGCTATTGTCAGTTGTTACGCTTGAAGGCTTTGGAACAAGTTTCTGGAGATCCTCGTGACTTGTGATTACAACATCATGTGATACACGATTGCATTGTATATAAAGAACGAGAAGGTAGCGTGATCAGTTTTATTGTTTGTGAATCTTGAAGTTGAGAAAGGTGAGTTCGTATTCCTAGATCTGTTCAACAGTGGAAAGTGAATTTTTGTATATTAGTGTTATGTAGGCATGTTTATGTTTGTCTTTTGAGTTTAAAATTTGTTTTGACACAAATCGTGGTAACGTAGTTGCTCGTAGTAAAACCAAAATTAGATTAAAATTGTACAGGCCATGACATTAAGTTTTACATGGAAAATGAAAACAAGTATTACAAAAGGAGGCCAACTCTATATATTTTTGATGCTGGTTTACTTTTAGCACACCACATTTTTGATTTAAGTGTAAAATTCAATACTTCGTATGAACAGGCATATTTATAACGAATAAATTTCTGTAGGCGATAGAATTAAATTGGACCTAATACAGCTCTATGCTGTACAAATGTAGAGTTACTAGTGTAAAATCATTACAAGTGCTTTACAACGGGCGAAATGAGTGCGTATGAAAGACTCTGTATTAAATACTATTTTCCATTGCCAGTGTATTTCTGGAGTGTACAGAGTCTGTATTTTATGTCTACAAGTGGAGCACTACTAGTATGAAACCATGGGAAGTGCTGTTGAAACTCGTATCATTGCCAAAACCCACTTGTTTTCCCTACCCTAGCTTACGAGTATACTCGCCGTCGGGAAGCTTTTAGAACACAGGTCCCCCTATATAGGTTAGAGCCTTTCTATTTCAACTGTATCCTTGCTGATGGTATTGTCAATATTTGATTTCCCATACCTCCCTCGAAAGAGGAGGAAACAAGTTGTTGCGGCCGAGATCTTTCAATTGTTGGATGCGGAAGCGTTGCCACAATGAATTTATTTCACGGACTTCGCTGTACTCTGTCTTGTTACCTCCTATCCTTACTCGTCAGTACCAAACGACTGAATGACAAATTGGCAACACAAGTGATGTCATTCACTTCTTTTCCCTGCACAAAGGGAGGATTCCCTCCGCCAGAGGGTTGATGGGGGATTTGGCCGAAGTATAGTTCGCATAGTTTCCGAGGGCACGGATGCAAGACAGGCTCTAGTAGCTAGGTTGGTTCCTTTCTGTACCAAAGCTTAATATTTAATTTACATAGTATAGCCGAGCGAGCGTCAGCGAGTGAAAGCGTGTCAGAGCCCCGCAGGGCACGTTGTTTTCTGTCTTTATTACAGCTAAGTTTGGAGGGGAACCTGTCTTCTTAAACCTTGCCATCGCTAACGCGCCTGCTCTTTTTGGACGCTTTTCTTCTTCGCCCAGTCCTGACTTTGTTAGGTAGCATTTGTGCTTTTTAGTGGCCATTTCGCGCAGGTTGGTTTGCGTACAAGTTACTTTTGGCGCACCACTCGAAATAATTGACCTGTGCTAGGCGACCACTAAAATCACGAATGCTATCTAACCGAGTCAGAACAGGGCGAAGCTGGTGGGGGCCGTGCCGTAGCGTGAGGGTGCGTCCGAAGGGAGCAGGCGCGTCGGCAATGGTGGTTGTGCGCGTAAGCGAGGATAATGAATAAAAGCGGATTTTGGCAAAGATTCGAATTTCAATAGCACTTGTCATGGTTTCATACGCTCTACCTGTAAACATAAAGTGTAGCTTCTGTACACTGTACAGAAATACATTGCCGATGGAAAATAACATCTAATAGTCATCTTTCATATACCCTCACTTATTTTATTCATCCTAAAGCACTTGTAATGATTTTACACTAGTAACCCTATACTTGTAAACTTACAATAGAGCTATGTTACTTTGTACAAAATTCTGTTGTGTGGAGAAATGTGTTCCTTATAAATATGTCTTTTCATACAAAGTGTTAAATTTTACCTGTAAATCTTCCAAAATGTGGTGAGCCAAAACTACAACAGCACATTGGTTTGTGTTTCTTGGGCTGTAGTTTTTTTTATGCCATGCACACGGACGCAGTATTTATACGCAAGTTGTAAAAGAATTATAATTTTTCAACAATTACTTCTGATGGCTTCCTTAAATTTTATCTATGCCAAGCGAGATATTTTCATGATGTCTAGCGCAAATCATTTAGAAGACAATAAGAAGGGATTTAGTGAAAGAATTATAATTTTTCAACAATTATTTTGAGTGGTGTGCCAAAAGTAAACCTTAAGCAAATAATTAAAAAATAGTAGAGGGATGTTAGAGTAGAGTAGGTTAGGATAATTTGGCTTTTTTCTCTGCCTCCGTTCTGCAGCACGCAAAATTGTAATAATCGTGCATTTATTCCGTTAACCCCCGCCAGCTTTTCAGTATCCGGACATACGTAATAAGAGCTATTGTCCAAGAAACATAACTTCTGCTAGGTTGTGACTGAAAAGTGCACTAATGAAGTATGCTAAATCTAAACCGTACTTGTTTTACATGTAGCTTTGGCTTCATGTGCATTCTTTCTTCAATTATTTTTCCCTCCTATTGCATCATACACTTCGTAGATTAGTTACTAAGGTAACTCTTGATAATCAAGTCTAAGCAGTTAGTAAATGTTGTATTCTGGAAAGAGTTTCTATAACTTCCGAATAATGTATGCCACTCTGCGGTTTGTTGTATGACAGTACTGATCTAAGGAAGTAGAAAGTATACTGACCTCCCCTAACGCGAAATGCGCTATTTTCATCCTAGACAAAGTTTTTGCGAGTGTAGTGATATATGCTAAACCCATGCAAAAATGATAATTTACATCCTACCCTTGCAGGAACAGAACTCTCACAGTGGTGATTACGTAGCGATATGAAAAGCATATGTTTATTTTTGTTTTTATTTATGTATTGTAATTTTGAGTTGACGTCATATATTGAAGTGGAGAGGCGTTTATACAGTGTTATACATCGTGTCTTGCCTGACTCTGTGACCTGAAATATTTTGGAACTGACAAAAAATATGACAAATCGAGTTGCACAGGAATGTATCCATGTTAGGGCCCGATGAAATTCTATGAACAACAAGTTTTCCACGACTTCTATCATAGTGCCCTGGAGGTCAACTTGAAAATTTAAATCGAGTTATACCTCGTTCGATAGATCTTGGAAAATGTAAAACAACAGTCGGAGGGAACATTTGCGATATGGAACATCGTTTTCAAAATGGCAGCGAAAACTGTTTGTTGTTTCTATCGAACTGAAAACTACAAGTACAATTAAAGATACGGTAACGAGCGTGATTGAACTTCTCTAAACACAATTACTAGAGGCCGTACAGTATCTCACGGAAGCTTCATGTGTGTAAATTACGTGTATTTGGGTGCAGTGTAATTCATTTCCAAACTTTAGTACAGTCACACCGATTTTGATGGATTTAAAATGGAAGTCTCAATGTCTTCAATTGAGACTTTCTAAAGGCATTATTTAGTGTATTTGACATAGATTAAGAATAGTAGGGTAAATTCATTTCAAACTTTTAAGTTTGCGTAAGCATACAATGTGATAATAAAACTTATTAATTTCTACGGTGCAGGGCACGATGGGTCAGTGGTAGAGCGCTCACTCTGGTGCTGAGGGTTCTTGGTTCGATCTTAGGCCATGTGAGTTTGTGGTGCACAACATCGTGTCCGCGGGTTACCGAATTTTTCTGTTTTCCCAAATTGTCATTCCAAAGTTTTCACATTCACTCTCTTTCATTGATCATCCTCTTCTTCAGCCTAAAAGGCATAAATATGGGACGTAAAACTAGAAGATTAGAACTATTTTCTACATTGTCATTAAAAATTATTCGACTTTGATTAATTATGAATTACAATATGGTGCTGAGAAATCTTTAGGTTTCCTAAGAAAGGCAAGTCAAAGTATTATGTTAGATTTATTCAACATATTTCCTCATATCCGTTGCATTTTTTGCTTCGGTCCTGCAGTTTAATAATAATAATAATAGTAATATAAAAGTTGGGTGTTAAACCATGTATTTGGAGCTGCAGTCGATTCAGAACTGTTACTGAATTGCCGTCCTTTTAGTTATTTATTTATTTATTTTCGTCCCAGACAAAAAATGTAGGTGGTTTACAGGCGCCTGTACATGCGCCTGAAAATGATACATTTTTAAACGCATGAGACAGGTATCGATATTTTTCACGATCATTGTATGCTCATTTCACGGAAACAGGTAGTTTTCATGTTGATAGGGTTGCAACCTTGCAACGTGAAACATGCGTGTAAACAACATGTAGAGTGTGGAAAGACATGTACGTAACCAGCATATTCCATGTAATTGACATATACGTTACCTCATGAGGATCTGACGACAGCTGCTTTCCATTTGATAAAAATGTAATTGACATTGTTAAATATATGTGAAATACAGGTGTTAGCGAATTATTGGGCGTGTTAGCGGAGTATACATGTAAAGTACATCGCATTAAGTACTATACATGTCTCGGGACATTGCATATGTGCGTGACAAACTGGAAACTGGTGCC
Organism: Thermobia domestica; assembly: GCF_964235325.1. Classification (NCBI taxonomy): domain Eukaryota; kingdom Metazoa; phylum Arthropoda; class Insecta; order Zygentoma; family Lepismatidae; genus Thermobia; species Thermobia domestica. The sequence goes on along the minus strand of NC_137463.1, from coordinate 106,886,215 downwards.
TGAATATTACATGTTTCCTATACCTGTAACATTAATGATTCACTCCAATCAACCTTGTTCATTCCATGCACCTGTTTAATCCATTTATTGACAATCATGATCATTGCATTTTTCGTTTACTTGCACATTGCATATAGGTGGGTTCACACTTCGCATGTACATGGAGATAATACAGGCAGTGCATTCAGTTGTAATCCCATGTATTATACATATGTCAGGACCTTGCATAGCAAATGTCGAATTTAAGACTTGTGCCTGAATATTGCATGTCTCTTGTGCCTATAACGTGAATGTTTAGCTCCAATCCACCTTGTTCACCACACATATCTGTTGAATCCATTTATTGGCAATCTTGATCATTGCATGTTCCCGTTCACCTGTACTTTGCCTGTACACTGCATGTTGGGGAGTTACACACTTCGCATGTAAACGAAAATTGTAAATGTAAAATAACATATTCTCTATCATGCGTTTTCCATGCTATACGCTAATACATGGAATTTACATGTAATGCAAATGTCACACTTTTATATTACATGTTGATAAACAGGCACCTTCCTTGCACTTTTCATTCTTACTGTATTGCGAATGTTATCAACAATCCATTCAAGGTACTTTACATGCACATATTCCCTCCATTTACTTGCATGTGAGTGACTACGTGTACATTGCATGTTCTCATTTTAATGTACAGACTCTGTACAACGCGTGTTTCCGTGCAAAATTTCCAACAGAAGTTTAATACTACTTCAACATGCATATCACCTGAAGACAATGTGCCTGTAATGTTTTCCTTACATGTGTTTTCGCTGAAACAGGCGCCTGTATAATGCCTGTCAAAATCTGACAGGCTTTTACAGGCAGTTCCATGTACAAAACATTACATGTTTCCTCAAAAATTTTCAGAATAGGTTTAATAATTTAGAAATAGGTAATAGTCAGATGGGTTAAGTCAAGTGAATAGAGTGGGTGAATTAGGGTTTCAATTCCTAATGCAACCAGTTTGTCCATATCAGGATCATTGTTGTGAGGGGATGCGTTGTCATGAAGGTAGACAGGCTTTCGGGACGTATCAAGGAGTTTTTTTCCTTTGCCTCTGAATGAAGCCTGTTTAGTAATGATACATGGTAAGCCCTGGTCATGGTGTTATGTTGTTTTAGATAATCAACAAAGGTACTTCATCTTGATCGCAGAAAACTAGTAAGAACCTTTTAACTGGACGTTTGTACTCGAAACTTCCTTGGCCTCAGGGAACCACTGTGACTCATTCTTTTGATTGTTCTTTTGTCTCGAGATCTTACAGATAGATTCATGTTTCATCTTACGAAGCAAACTTGCAACAAAATTAGTGGTATTCTGCTGAAAACGTCTCTAGAATCACACTCTTGTATGATTCTAGTTTGCATACAATCATTTGACCACCAAATGATCGGAAAGATTTTTCATGCCAAGATGATCACAATATTGACACTAACTCGTTCACAGGAAACGCACAGACCCTCTGCTACCTTATTAGTAGAAGCAGGATGGAAAAGAATCATGATTTTTTTTTTTAAAAAAAAATCATTTTTGTTGATTTTTTAAATTTAAATCAAATCTTTCTTCTAGCGTAATACAAGTCACAAACTGAAAATAAAACATTAGGAATTAATATTAAATGTTAATTATGCCATTTAAGTGAAAGTATTGGGCTTGAATTTTGAATTGATTGCCAGTCGTTAACTTATTTCAATCCCAAATACAGAGCAAGGGTTCGGAAAACAACAGTCTTTTCATTTGGGGGGGGGGGGGGGTCGTTTTTTCTGCTTCGCTTTTTTGCTTGGGAAATTTTGGGCTTTTTTCCAAATTCTGCTTTAAATTGATAAAGCAGGTTTTGTTTCGCTTCTCTACAATACAAAAACTCATTTAAGTAGTAATGGATGCAGATAATAATACAAAACCTCGAAAATAAACATGAATTTCGAAAACATGTTTCAAACAATTTTAATTCTTAACACATTTTTATTATGAATCCCAAAAAATTAATCCATGTATATAAGTTGCGGTTAAGTTTTAACTTTCATATGCATTATAAGCAATATTTTTTATTGAGAATTAAAAATACAAAAACAAGGAAAAACTGTTACATGACATACAGAATTTATTGTACTATGTATATGAGTTCAAACAAATAACACATCGGGAAGATGATAATATATTTACTGAACAAACGCACAAAACAAATTTAAGTTTCGACGCCGTAGCCTTCTCAAAAATAACATGTTCTTATTTTTGTTCATTACGTATATCAAGTGGCTTAAGTGGTACAACGTTGGCTTCGCATTCGGGAGGTCATGGGTTCGATTCCCGCTGCCGACCATCCTGACGGGTTTTCCAGTGTTTCCTTTAGTCCTACCAGATAAATGCCGGGATAGTACCTACTTAAACAGGCCCTGGCCGATACCTTTCCAAATCCTTTCCTTGTTAGATATCCAGTATAAAATAGCATCTGAGCTGCAACTGGTGATTGTTAAATAAATAAATATCATTCCCTCGTCAATCTGTTATAGCCTATAAGTTTATTATGTGTGACTTCCGAGACTTTCATAAACATTCGTACTAGAGTAACAATGAAAAATAACCCTCCTTTTATTACAATTCAAGGCATTACTTTAAAAGACTGAAAAAAATGCAATCTTTGTATGGGACGCTCAAAAATCACCTAATTTGTTAATGCACCTCTTGCTTCCGCCTTTGCTACCCCTACAGAAACTTCTTTGAAATTGAACAGAAATGTTGAAAATGTATTTTCTATTCAGATATTACATACGTAATAATCTGTTACCACCTATCAGGTGCTTCGGACCTGCAAAATCGGTAAAGTCCCAAATTCTGTAATGCACTGACTATTCCTTAATCTTGTTTAGAGTCAGGAAAGTACTGAATTTTCTGTTCATGGATCATATGCGTAATACTGTTCATTTGAGCGTTTGGTTTCAAAGACCCTTGAATATATAACCAACATCACGGTTTACCCAGTCCTGGAGATTTCTGAATTTTTAACAAGAATTCAACATGTCATTACGGAACTTTCCCTTTAAAAAAAAAAAAAGAAAAAAGAAAAAGGGAAAAGAAAAGAAAAAAGGAAAAACTACGAAATACATTTAAGTCAAGCACAACAAACATGAGTGAGTGGTTAGCTTTTCCGCTTCTATTGGGAAATCCAGGATTCAGTCCCGCGTTTGACCATTCCGACAAAAGTTTTTAATTCCATCTGTGAATGTAGAGATAGTGCGTGTACTGTGATTCCTGACTGATTTCATTTCTTATGTTTTAAATTGTTGTTATTATTAATTACCAGCACTGATGGATTTGTGAAAGGGGTTAGGGTGTCTTTCGACTGAAGCCTCTTCTCCGAAATTACGGAATTTTTAAAACAAACGAAATTTAGTTATGTCTTTACTCATAAACTTCAAGGTACCCTCAAATGAAAATCAGGCATTAAAAAAAAAAAAAAAAAAAAAAAAAAAAAAAAAAATAATAATAATAATAATAATAATAATAATAATAATAATAATAATAATACAGTGAAACCTCTCAGTAACGGACACCAATGGGACATGAATTTTTGTCCGTTACTGAGAGGTGTCCGTTACAGAGAGGTTACAGTAATTTAATTTCTCGCAACGGTAGTTGTATGGAGTAATATACAGTAGATATATTATGTATGAGCGTAAATACGTAAAATTTAATATGAAAATACTCTATTTAGTACGTATTTGAATTACTGGAAGGGATGAAGGAGAAATTAATTTGTGTTAAATAGTATTATTGCTGGGGGACGTGTTAATATATTCGTATATTGCAAAAGATAATGCATGTATGATCATTTTCTTCCTACGTGGGAGGGGAAAGCGGGAGGGAAAGAGTTTTTCATTTATTTCAAATTTTCAGGACCTTCTCAAAAAATGCGTTAGGAGCCAACTAACCGGCTAAACTCATTAGCTAGTGTCCACTGAGAATCCTCAGTACGGTTGCGGAAAAAATCTCTGTGTGTGTGTGTGTGTTTGTGTACTGGCGTAATGGATGAAAAGGCAAGTTATTGGGAGTGCATATGTTTGTTGACTCGCCCCAATCGCAAAGAATATCATCTTAGAGAAAGTTGCTTTACTAAGAATGTAAGAGAGGAAACATTGTTCGTTGAAAATGTTATTGTAAATCAAACAACGTTTGTTTTATCTATGAAATTGTCGGAAAGATGCAAGGTCCAGAGGAAAAAGAACTAAATTTGTTAGGGAAGGAAAGATCTTTCGTATAGAATTCTTGGCCATACGACTGACCCTGCATGAGTGTTATTGCTTATTGAAGGTTTTCTAGAATTTCCCCCAGAAAGCAATTTATTGAGGGCAGAATAAAAGAATTTGAAGTTCAGCTTGAAGCTGTTCTGTTTGATGGTTCACCGGTCTAGACTCATGATAGATACACTTGTGGGGAAAATACTTTTGTCTCCTTTAATATATCGCAGAATCGAGAAAAATTCCTGTCCGTTATGAAGAGGTTATTGAAACATTTGGGGGAAAAAAAGGACTGTCCGCGTCCGTATCTGAGAGTGTCCGTAAAAGGGAGGGTTTTGTTCCATAAAAGAACATATATTTTTGCCGGGACAAAAAAATCTGTCCGTATTATAGAGGTGTCCGTTATTGAGAGGTGTCCGTTAAGGGAGGTTTCACTGTAATAATAAGAAAAAAACTCTCCCGAAATCCGTACTAAAATGGTATTCAAGGTTGCATCCGGAAGATTATTGCTACATCATTACACAGCTACAGTATAACAGAAATGTGGAAGTATGTTCTGACGGATATATTGAAAAATATAAATTTAACTATGTGCTAGAAACTAGAGTACTAAGCTCTAAGAAATGAAACACGAATAACTAAAACTGAAATGATCTAAAGAAAAAAAAATGTCGATAACTCAGAAATTAAAATAAAGTTATATAGCCTCTAAACTTGCACTCAAATACTACGTACTTAATGTTTAATTCATAAAACATGTGCTTCATCCATCATGATGGTGAATTCTAGAGGGAAATATGGCATGAAAATGAAAAAAGCCAAAATTTCCGTTTTTCCCTTAAAAAGCCGGTTTTTTATGTGAAAAAAATCAAAAAAGCCTGCTGTTTTGCATCTCTAATCGCAATGTTTCTTAAGCACTAAGGAAAAAGTACGGCGACGTTTATCAACATATTTTTACAACAAAAGTTACTCATATTTGGCAGGGGGCATACCTTAAAAAAACTGGAACTAGCTTGCGGCACGAAATACATATAAAATACGCAAATTTCGTCTAAAGTTAAAAATTTAAAAAAGATTTAAGTTTCGGAGAGGGAATCGGACCCCTTTATAAATACGCCCCTATTATCTGGGAACAAACAAACAGACGCGCACACAAAAGAATTTTCGTCTTAAATGTCTATGGTGATTTTCTCGTTGGAATAGTTAACAATTTAAAAACCTTATGTTACGAAGATAAGAAAGCAGAATTCCTCCGTTACCCGTTTAAAGCGGGATTTTCTCTAATCATCCTCTGCATGAAACACTCGTTTTCATACTGTGTTGTACATACATTTGCATCTTATTGTATTATGATTATCTTCCATAATTGAAATAACACAACATAGGCTGGATTTTACTTATTTTCACTTTAAATTAATTTATTTCGGAATTTGATTTAAATCAACGATTTTTATTAAAAAATCAAGTGATTTAAATCAGACTGATTTAAATCAATCCACCCTGAGTAGAAGTGCGTCGGTTTGGGAGAATCATTTCTTGCACCTTTTCAATTATTTCGGGCATAGTCATTATGGAGGGTCTCCCAGGGCGTCCTGTCCTAAATTTGATAAAACAGTTCTAACAGTGGCGTAGAACGGTGCATGGACCCCCTATTGTTTCTAGTATTTCGTCATTGGTGGTATTTGCACACACCACCTGTAGAAACGGGAACTTGATGATTGCTCTAGTTCCAAAACCATTGAACTCCATTTGCTGACCCACCATCTTCACTCTTCCCCTGCAACAAATATTGATCCGTTAGTCCCAGTGCTTTGATTTTGATCACAACATCTAGCTTTCAAACCAAACAAAATTGATTGAATCGGATAATGGGAAGGAGGCAAAGCATTCCCTTCTACGTTATATTCGTTTGTCATAATATACGAACCTACATTCAATCTTCTCAGTTATCCACACTGGTCGAAATTGTAATCGGTTACGAATGAGGAGATTGATTTATCTCATATTAACCTCTTAACATAAAATCCCAAGGTATTCGTACTTTCGTTTTGACTAAAAGTTTTCCCGACACTATTCGTGCAGCATCCCCTATAACAGGCATAAGAAATTCAAAGTATATGTTAAGCGAATAAAAAAATCTATGATAAATTACTTGAAAGTGATTTTAATTAGTTAGAGGTTAAAATCAGTTAAAGGGCAAAAAGTTATTTCATTCCGTTTTAGGAGGAAAGAAGTGATGGTCTCCTTGTTGAGCCTGTTTCTTAGATATGAAATTAGAGGCGTAAGGGTGAGTTCACCTTAAAAAGTTTAAGTTTTAAAGAGAAGATTTAACTTTCGCTGCCCTAAAATTTATTCGATGTTCATTTAATTAGCGTGAGTAGTATCTTGCATTTTCTTCCAGTGTGGCTTTTTGTTCGAGGATGAAATTCGTCAATGGTGTGTATTCATTCCCTCAACTTAAAGTAAACTTGCATTGCTTCTGCCACTGTACACACCATCAGTAATATTAATATCAGATGCCGTATTAAATAAATGAATTTTTTATAGCATTAGCTTGTAACTATGACACTGACATACATCTATTTAAAATGACTGAATAGAATTTACGAGTTGTCTATTTTGATTGACAACGCGTATCAGTAGCATCACATTAAATCTGTGTAGTGACAGTACTTTAAAGCAGCATTTAAAATTACCTTTAAGTTGTTTGAAATAACAATATATGATACAACCAGCAATAACTTGAAACAGATTGCTTAAAATAAGTAAGAAAATGTTGATGGGTCAAAATTGACCTCGTCTCCGTCGGGCATATGTTGATAATTTGAACTCATATTTTAAGGTAAAAATAAAATAAAATAAAATAAAAAGTTGATGCTTTTCCTGTTTTCATTTTTAAACGATTAGAATCTGAACAATATATTGACTTACACGATATAATCATGGAATGTACAGCCTTAATTTCTTGAACCTACGCGTGTTTCAGATCTAAATTTACTTATTTGTTCGAGAGGCTAGGAGTAGAGTAGTAGTAGAATTTAGATATTGTGTGTGTGGGTTCGGAGTCACCTCTGACGATCTGAGTCTCGTTTTGCAGTTCAACGTAGCTACTCGTACTCTCACCGGGAATAGGAATGGTGATACAATACAACAAATAACTACTCTGGTCACTCATTTTACTCATGCTCTCTGCAATTGAGCCACTTTTATATTTGCTTACCGAATTATCTAGGTGTGATGAGTAATTTTGAGATGGGGACTTGGATTGTAGTGTATATATTTATATAAATTATAAGAATCTTTTAACAATTCATAATTGCAATTCTTTCTTTTTCAGACTTGAATCAGAAGGAACCAGAATCGTCGAAGAAATGGCCAGCGAAAACACCGTTTCGTTCAAGGTATTTCTGCTGCGTGATGACAGTGAGAAGCCCGAAGTCAGACGCTTCGGCATCGACCAGGAGGTGGTGTCCAATTTTACACACCTGAAAGAGAAACTCCGGGTCGTTTTCCCCTCACTGAAGACGCTAGACTTTGATGTGAAATGGAAAGGTAGGAAATTTTATTAAGTAAATCAGTCAATATGTGTAGAATGAATCCATGATTATTAAGAAAGATTATTTCGCTTGACGTTAAGTAGGTTTTTTTTTTTTTTTTTTTTTTTCAACTGTAATTGCCGTCAGCATTTCGAAAATGTGATAGTTTATTTTAATATCTGTTTTCATTATAGAAAAGAACTCGCCTTGTATAACAAAATCTCACCCCAATAGATGTGTAGATTTAGGTTCACAGGAACTAATCAAAAACTTAACAAACATCCAGATCCATACTGAAATTTAAATATATTCTTAATGAAGATGTCAAATTTAGCCTATTATCTTCGGAAATATTAATTCTTAGTTTCATCTTTTCGATAGAGAAAGCATCATTTGTATTGATGACCCCATAGGAAAAGAAAAAAGTCATCAACACTTGTCAGTCAGTTTTAGACTATAAAGAACATAGAATCAAACGGAAGCGTTAAACTTTTTCGGAGAAATTTCTCAAGGATTTCAAAGATTGGCTCTCTATAATCAACTTTCGGTATATTAAATCGGACAAGAGCAACAAGTTCACCATCATAGGCAACGAATATAGGACAGAACTACTAAACAGAATTGACTGTGAATCGTATGCGAAAGTCATCAATCCCTTAAACGAGTTAATTAGAAAGATAAACACAATTTTAAAAGAATCGTAGATTCAGCCGCAACCAAATATGTTGAAGTGGACGCGTTATCTTTTACTGTTCATATTCGGACAGACCGATTATCTCAGGAACTGATCGACTTATAAGATCCCTAAGGGTTATCTAAATTTATTTCTGACGATAATGAAAATTTAAATAAATAAAAACCGGATGCTAGGTGATTTCTTTTCTATGTTTAAAAATATGCATCTTAGAGAGTCGACAAGTTACTGTATTTTGACTATATTACCTGCATACTGAGTTTAACGCTTTCCTAGGTACCCATAAAAAGTGAATTTAAAAAATTGAAGTGTATTTATTTTTGTTACTAATTTGCGTATTTAACGTAGATCTCTATCAGCCATACAGATTGGGGTAAATAAAATGTGATGCGATTGTTAAGGAGATAAATGAAACACTCACTTTTTTGATTGCGTGTGTAGAGTTTTCCTGTACAGTTTCAGCTACTTATTCTGTGGCCTCGTTTACTAAGCGAAGTCACTCAGTCACTTCAGAAACACATTTTGCTTTTCCTTTCAGTACAACAGTTCTAAAGTGAAATAAAACCTCTTGATAAAATACTTGTTTATGTATATGGTAATAAAAAATCCAAATCAGTATTAAGAGTTTTTCTGTTTCATAATACGACGACGCTGTTTTCACTTGCTTGGACAATAATGTGTTATTGGCTGAATCTTTATGGGTAGCATGCGTATTTATTTCTAGTTTTGATTGGATTTCGTCACCGAATCTACGTGAGGCCGGACATAGTGTTCAAAAAGTTTGGAGTCAACAATACTCAGATATTTTTCTAAGACTTGTACAGGAAATCGAACGTGGGGCCATGTGCATATAAAATACAAATGCCAACTACTTGGCTACGAAGGAGAATTTATTTCCTATCCGTTCTCTCCACATGTTTTTCTTAACTGCATAGCAGGCAATATAATAATAATAATATTAATAATAATTGGAGCATTGCCGGCTAAAGTGATTAAGCGATCTAAGGCGTGAGGTTTGCGATCATAAGATTTGTCTGTCGCGGGTTCAAATCGTGCTTAAAGGTATTGTGCTTTCACCATTTATTATTGTTTCTCATCGTATTGTCTATTCTAAAGAAGAAAATTATGGAACCTCAAATATAAAAATAAAATCAGATCAAGCTTTTTTTTTTTTTTTTGTTAGTAGTTAAGACTCATATGCTATATGATCTACAGGGTGCCCAGACAGTCCATTTACACCTGAACTAATGCATGCAACAATATAAGATGTTAAGATATTTAAGATTTGAACCTTCTATCCTGACCATTAATACGTCAACAGTGGTCCTCACGTGAAGTGCCATGTGACTGCTGCGTAACTGACTATCTGCAGAGGGAAAATAGTCTGTGCGATGACCAGTTCATTGTCTCGCCTTTCCGTGTTTGGTGAACAACAGTGGCAGATACCCTTGACTTATATTGGAGGAGCGCGGTAGTTGCAATAGTGTGTGGGCCCAGGAACGAAAGCATAACAACGAAAATATGCCGTAGGTGATGGATAGGTTTCGTGAACGGTTCAGTAAGGAGCCATCAAGTCTTCAAGACTTCGATCACGTGGGAAAAAAAAGCTTTACGCCTGGGAAGTGTTTTCGATGTCCCTTGTTTTTTTCGTCCATCAACCTCAAAGGAAACATGTTCAGAAGTTAGTGTGTCAGTTATATGGACACCCTGCAAGTCGGCCAGAAAACGTTTTGCAGAACTTGGAATTGCAAGAAGCACAATGCAGCTGCACGTATTCCGGCCAATGGCCATCAATGAACTAACCATCGCAACGATGACTATAACCGCCAGCAGGAAGCGTGCGGGTAGGGAAGAATGAAAGCTTTCCCTACCATTCTTGCTCAAAAGTGTGTTCTTTTTACTGACGTATGTGCTTATTTATTGGAGTTCGCTGGATAGGAAAGTCTTCATATGAACAAAGAAAACCTATATTTTTATCAAGAAACTGAGAACAGTCCTCCGCACGTCGTGCTTTGGGCGGAAATGACTGAACAACACATAGTCCGTTCTTCTTTGAGAGTTTCGTGACCCAGGTTACAAACCTGGAAATGTTGAGTGATTGGCTTCTTGTAATTATAAGTATTATAAATGTAGGATGAGATAGGGGCAGATGTAAAGGGACTTTCTGGCCACCTTGTATGGTTTGTTATTTAGACATACATGTAACTAACTAATTACAGTCAAAAAGATGAAACTAATTGGAAGGTTTTACTTTCTAGATGCTGAGAACGACGAAGTCCTTATCTCAAGTGACGAAGAATTGATGATAGCTCTTACAGAAATGCAAACTGATGTCAGAAAGTTGTACGTTTCTTTGAAGACCCCATCGCAACCAAGGATGGAGGAAGGTTCTTCACAGAAAGGTGGGCTATTAAAAGGTTCCTGTATTTAAAAAGTTTGTTCCTCGTCGTGAAAACACTTTTGGAAATAATTTAAAAGTATCGAAGTCGTTTCCTTTGTAATATGTGATGGAAACCTCACGGAAATGTTCCAGAAGAATCGAAAAGAAGTGCAAGTCTTTCCGTCGTCACTAAGTAATTCTTAAATATATATATAGAACATGTACAATATACTGTGGACATATAATTACGTTACCTCATGCATCATATATGTATTTATATTCAGAAATACTACCGAGAATATATTCTAACTACTATTCCTTTTTACTATTGGCTTGTAACTTTTGTCAGATATAACTTCATATTTTGTAGGTATTTCTCATTATGCAAAAATGTCGTCTAAATATATCAATATTGGCACTTTCGACATCCTGATCTTCGAAACAGTTCGTGTTTCACCACCAGAAACCAAAGGATTAAGAAAGATAAATGAATTTGAAACCAGCAGAATTTATTTGTTGTAGATAATACATGTGATAATTTGGTGGTGAAGATTTGAATATATAGTACCGATTGAAAGTATGTTAATGCGTTTTTATTGTAGAGTTAATTTTTGTAACAAATCCCAGCTTTTTTCTTTTTTAATGATGAACATGAATTGTTCTAAAAAAATGCGCTATTATTGAAGTGGATAGCAGTCAAACTTTGAGACAGTTAATTTGTTTTGTATAACCGTCATAAATGTTGAGTTTCTGAAAAATAATGTGTTTAAGAATAATTACAATGGTGTAATACAATTAAATTAATTTTGCAACCGTCACACAAAAAATTTACGAATTGATCGATAAGTATAAAAATATTGTTAACGCAATATTCGTTGAAGCAGTATCTTCTTAAGTATGTGTACAAGTCAAACATCTTTCACAATCCACTGGACTATTATGAGTGGTTTCGACGTTACTTTCAAGAGATGTTTTTACATATCCTTTATTTGAAGAAGCTGAGTGTAATTTCAGTATAATATATCTTTAGTATATTATCCACTCTTACCCATCTTTGTCTACTGTATCCTTTGAACAATTATCAGTTGTCAGATTTAATAACTTTCCCTGATACGTTTTCAGATCACAGGCAAGAAGAAAATGGAAATGGAATGAATAGGAACTAATTACTGCGTAATTGATGCTCGTAATTAATTAGTTTATATTATCCTTTTAAAAAATCTCACTTGAAAATGTTTGCGAGGGAAGGCATCAGAAATTTTACTGCTTAATTGATTGTTCACCAAATTAGTTATTAGTAAGGGGGCCGCGGTGACTCAGTGGTAGAGCGTTCACCTCTCTGGTGCTTGGGGTCCCGGGTTCGATCCCAGTCCCCGTCAAGTGAACTTTGTGGTGGACAAACACCGTGTGTGTGGGTTTTCTCAGGGTTCTCCCGTTTCCTCCCACTTTCTTCATTTCACCACTTCATTTATTACTCATCATCACAGTCTCCTTTAGCCTAACCGGCATAACCGCGGGACGTAAAACTCAGTTTTTTTTTTTTTTTTTTTTTTTTTTTTTTGTTATTAGTAATACAGTAGGAAAAGCAAGCCTTTTGGTTCATTTATGAAACAGCAATTTAAATAGCATATATCAGTAGTCCAAAAGTGAAACTTTTTATATATATGATTTCATACGAACTAGAGGTGCGTTGTTTTAATATATTTGGTTCGTGTGGTCTGATTTTATAGCTTATGATCATAGGTTTAAGAACACACGAGCTTCCTGTTATTTAGTATTATAATAGTTGAATTTCTATTAGATCAGAGAGATTTTGTTACTGAAACAGTATTTATGAGTATTTACTTAGTATACTATCAAATAAACCCGGTTTCACGTTTTCATAATCCAGATTATTCAGAAAATATCGTAAATATTACAATTCTACTAAATTCAGACTTAAGTATTAATAAAAAATTAAATTTTTCTCTCTTATTTCAATAAATCAACCAATAATCTTCTCACACCTTATTAATTGCAGACAATAAATTACTTTTGAGTTGAATTAACAGTTATATAAGAAATTTTGCATTGTATGCATAGATTCTATTATTTGGAGAATCAGAAGGTCCTCTTTTGACAATTTAAAGGGGAAAACATGTAGTAGGCGAAAATCAAGGCGAAAAATACTTGTTTTCGTTGTACTGCGGTTAGCAATCGCTTAAAAAAAATGATCCCAGTACAAATAATTTACTATTCAGATATCCGAATGAAAGCTAAGATTTGTAAATGTATATAAGTATTTTCCTTTCACCAAATTCTTCCTTTACCAATAATTGTGAAATAGATTGCCACATTTGAATATATAGACATAGGAGGGAAAATCGAAAAGTCTGCGCTTACTGATTTATTGCCAGGTTATAAACCATAAACGAGAAAAAATATCTACACAATATTCTGCACAGTTTCGTCTGTTTCCACGAAATCACCACATCTGTTGAGATACTTGTCCCACCGTATCACAAGTTTCTCGATGCCTGTTGCGTAGAAGCCGGCCGGCTGACCACGAAACTAACGACAATTAACGCTCTGTGATTCGGTGTCGTTCGTGAACCTCTGTCCTGTCAAGAACATCTTCAATGTACCCAAACAATGGGAATTATTGGAGGCAAAGTGTGGGCTGGAACGGGTATACTCCATAATTTCCCACCCCTATGAGTAAAATTTGGCGATTGTTTTGGTCGCCACGTGTGAGTTCCCGTTGTCATGGAGGAAAACCACATAGTCAACATCTCGAATACCCTGATTGTTTTTTCCTAATGGTTGCTTGCAGATGGATGCAAGAGTGTGAAGCAGTAGCGTTCTGCTTCGAAGGTTTCACCTCTTCGCAGGGAATCCAGTAGGAATAGTCCCCGATTATTTTGAAACACTGTGAGCTTCAGTGTGTCGGTCGATGATTTCGATCAGAATTTCTTCGATCGGACGAGCCAGGATGTTTCCATACTCGGTGTTTTAACTCGGAAATGTAATGCAGTATCCACCTATTGTCGCCAGTGACAATGAAGTCCAGGGAACTGTCTGCGTCCTCGACTTAACGCTTCAAATGATACAGTGATATGACAGTTTTCTTGCTCGGGTTGATATCATTAAGAAGCTTAGAAACTTACCGAAATGACATCTTGCTGTATGCCAACAAATCGCGGGCAATGTATGAACACTACCTTAGGAGATGTTAAACTCTGTTAGATCAGCTTTCAGCATGTAGTCAGCATCTGTAATGTTGTCTAGAGTTAGTGAGGAACGAGGGCAACTCGATCACGCATTGCCCTAGACATTTTCTCGTCAATTTTCAAACTCCTTGCACCATCACATCGCACTTCACACTGCTAAACACTTATTCATATACACGAGCTCCATTTCCCTGTGGACATCTATGGCTGCATGCGTTGCACCATAGAAAGTGAATAACACTTTGCTGCTCATATGGAGTGAACGTTTTTAAGACTCCGGCCAACTTTGGCAACTGATAATAGCTCTTTGCGGTGGAAGAAATCGTGAGTTACATCGAAGCAGTTTCAAGAAAAGTCTACCGCATCGTATGCATATATATATATATATATATCGATTTTATATTAACATGTATTACACGCTCAAAAAAAAAAAAAAAAAAAAAAAAAAAGTAATGGCAAAGATTTCGCTTTTCTCTCGTAGAGTGAACATAATTAGATTGTTATCAAAAACCGTATTTTTAAATAGTATTTCAAAGCAACTGGCAAAAGAAAATCTAATGAGGAAAGCATGTCTGCTTTCCATTATACATATAACTAACTGCTGTAATTTTCTATCGTTTGTATGTACATTGTTTTAAGTTTTTCTCTTCATGATTCTATTGACATTGTCACGGTATGTAATATCTCCTGCATTTGAGTTGTTTCATCTCTTTATATTACCTTGTTTTCATAAGTGCTCTATGAACTGTGTTCATTAATTACCAGTGGATCTAAGATCAGCGCCACTAGTAGAAGCACACCTAGTTAATGCATGTAAGTAGTTAAGTCATTTGAAGGTTATTGGTATAAGGTCTCTTCTCGATAGTAGATTTTTGCTGCAACTGTTAACGGAACTGAAGTATAAGGCTATGAATTTCTGCAAAGTTTCTTTTTCCTGCATAGATTGTGGAGTGTTGAGGATGTTTCTGTGACATCTTAACAATAAAGTCCGGTGAATAAAAATGTTACTTTCGCTGTGCGGCGCATGTACACTGCGAGAGGCCAAGCAAGGGAAGATTAATGGAGTAAGCGACGAACTTGCGAAACACATGATGTTCTGCTACAAAATTGGCAAATCGGGGAAAAGGGGTTGTGCAACACTGAAGTTAGTTGAGACGACTCTGTGCCGTTGCAATGGGCTATATCGTTGCGGACAATGATGCACCATGACGAGCGAGCTGAACGCCTTCCCGTAAGACGAATGGGTTTTCGGTATTTGATGCATTTGTTCTAAAGAATGCTAAGCTATAAATTGAATTACTTGGAAGATAAGGAAAGTATGTATGGTGAACTACGTCAGTACTTTTATATTCTAAAATCAATCATTGAACTTGTATGAAGGTAACATTTTCTAGGTAGAGGCACAAGAATTCGCTCAACTTGAGTATTATTATTGATTCAATATAGTAAACTTCTTGAAGCAGATATACATTGTTTTGTGCAAAGTAGAAAAATAAACCAAAGTTTAAAAATGGATACATTTATAACGCTTTACCTCAGACTGTGTTTCACATACATAAAGAATGAAAAATTTAACGAAGTAATGTTTAGTTAGTTCATCGGTCATTCGTTAAGATGATACTCAAGTAGGTTAATTTCTGCTTACGTGAGTTGCTGACGTTTGTATTAATTTCTCTGAAGCATCAAATTTTACTTATTTTGAGAACATCTGAATATCTCGGTAGTGACAGAACTATAGCCACTATTGAAAAGACGAAAGTTGCCACTTACATTTTAAATTAATTTTATCGCGTCATTCTATTTGAGAGATTAAGAAAAATAGTACGTCTGTAATTATTTGTGTTGTGTATTTTTTATTTTATTTATTTTGATTATATATTAACTTCATCCATCTTTACTCTGGAACTACTACTTAAATAATGAATACTTTTGTGACCAGAGTATATATTTATTAAGTACAATTAAAATAAAGCGTAACAGTTTCAATAACTTAACGTTATCTTCATCATACGTTAACTCATTACGTCTGATGAAGATAACGTTAAGCTATTGAAACTGTTACGCCTTATTTTAATTTTAATAAATAAGTAAATACTCTGGTCAGAAAAGTATTCATTATTTTTGTATGTGTATGAGTACATCTGAAATAAAAATTTCGATTAATAAGCTAGTTTGTCGCGTGCCAAAGAACTTGTATGATTTGTCTTTGTTTTCTTTATGCGCTAAGCGTTCATTTTCTTTCAAATGTATTAGTTTCTTTCACCAAGTTTCACAGGAAGATACACACTGAAGTTTTGCAATATATCTGTAATGTGAGATGAAATAGGAGCGTGTAAATTTGTAATTCGTCGCTGCCAAAAGATTAACCTATGTTTCTGCAAAAAATATTGCGGATGATAATTCACAGTCTATCATAGAGGTGAGTGCTGAAATTTTATATTCCTTATGGTCTTCAACTAATTGTGATAAAGTGTTGATTTCTAAACTTTGGTTTTATTCTTTCTGTATTCGGTACAAAATTTGTATCGGGATATACATTATTGTTCGCATGTTGGATTGTATGTGAAACTTAAGGATTTTTTCCAAAATCTCCGTCCTATTGTAGTGTTTCCCCCAGACTATATTTGAAACTGTAATTTTTCGGAAGTTCATATAGGCTCTTCATATACAATCACAAACAAAAGTCAAACTCCTACGATACGTTGTGTAAAGTCTGTGGGTAACTGTGAAGTAGACAAATCGAATTGAAGTGCATCTTCTTATAACCTAAGTTACTTAAAGTGTTCTCAAATACAACTACTTAATAGGGTACTTAATCAACATCTATTAAAAAGGTACTTAACGCGAAAAGCTCTCAATAGTAAATTAACTGTCGGGTACTTTCGGGGTAAGTATTCTCTAATGAAAATGTTCCCAGATATGTTTGTGTGCTCGTGAACTTTTAAAGGAAAGAAAGTGCGTAAAGATGTATCGACTCTAGATTACAGGTGGTTATCAAAATAATGAAAGCACATGTAATTTGCTATACTAAGGATAGGTGTCAGCAACTGGTCGTTGTTTATTGTGTATTAGATGATCATCGGTAGTATGTCAGGCGGGATAGGATACATTGTTGAAGCGGATAGACAGAGGAGTTACAAAATCCAAAACTTTTCTGACTTTCAGAAGCCAAATTTTGTGTGTGCAGTTAGCTGGCACAAGTGTGTATAAGTTGGTTAATGCATTTAGTGTGTCGTAAGGAAGTGTCCAAGTGATGATGGCCTGCAAGGCTCATGACAAAACGATATCAGCGATATGTAATAATGGACGAAGAGGATTGAAGAGAATTGTTACGAAGAATAGTAGAGCGAATGCGACAAAAGTGGCTGTGGAACTCAATCAGCACATGGAACAGTGTATTGCTGCAATTACACTCAGACTCTAGTTGGAGGGCTTACATATCCGCGGTCAGGTTGCAATTTCCAGACAGCTTATCACCAATAACGCTTTAGAGTGATGAAAATGACGTTCAGGACATGCAAGAAGACTGCCGGTGATTGAAAACGTGTAAAATGTTCCAATAAGTCTTCATTCACCTTATTTCCGTCAACAGGCCATGTTTATATATATATTACGAACATGAATCATGTGATTTGCTTATAAGTTGTAGTACTGCCAGTCATTATGTTGATATTTTAGATGATTTAAATGATCTTTCCTGCTAGTAAAGCAATTTCCAAAGATGACAATTCGCTAATTCACATTACTGAAACTAGGTTTATGAGGGACGAAAGGGAAAGTTAGATTTAATTGAAAACCGGTAGAGAAGCTGGTTGGCATATGGGCAGAGATGGAACTGTATCATGATGGACATGTTAGAGTTAGATGATGTAGTGGCAAGAAAGAGAGGGAAGAGGTGAATGAGGCTACAGTTGGTGGTCTGTATCGAGACAGAAAAAAGTACGTGAAGACAAAAAGGTTAGCTGAATATCTTGTTGCATGGAAGCTTCTCAGTTGCAGCAAGTGAACTGCCAATAATGGCAGAATGATGATAATCAGTTCTTAAGTTCAGGGAGATACCTCGTTGACAAAATTGAGTGTTGCACTTCATGAGGAATGACACAGTATTCCTCTGGATACCATTTATGACTTATGTTCCTTAATTCCACGACTAATCAGAGCTTTGCTACAGGCTGACTGTAGTCCCACGCTAGATTAATCTGGTAAACTAAATATTCTTAAAGAGTTTTCATTATTTTGATAACCATCTCTACATTGTGTGAAATTTTGAAATTCATAATTGAAAATGATCTAACAGGAACAATTTTTCAAATTAAATCATTTGATACAAAATAATACAAGCATATATATTTTATATTTTAAGATAATGTATACTTGTAATACATAGAATAATATATGTATATATTTTTAATTCTAGGTTTAGCTGACTTGGAGGTGGTAACATGTGACAAACCTGATGCATGGTGGTCAAAACGTGTATGTAAATTATCTCGACATCACGGAGGTGTTATGAAGAAGAAAACTTGGAAAATGCATCACAAAGGACACAAAATGCATCACAAACGCCATTTTATGCGCCACATGTTGGCTTGAAGTAGCATGGAAACAGAGTTTACTGTTGCAAACAATTTATTATCCCATCTTGAAAGCATAAAAATAAAAATATATTAATTATAAACATTTTAAAACCATTAATTTGCATTACAAAGATGAGTACTACCTTAGATGCTGGCAAAGGAAGAAGAAAGAAGTTAGCAATAGTACTAATTAGTGAAAGAAACTTAAGGAGTTATCATGTAAAAGTTCGAGTGCGGCCTCAGATACGCCCCACCTTCACCACAAAAGATCTCAAGGAGTTCAGGATGAAGTAAGTTCACAAAATTAACGTAATGACACCCTAGAGCGTTTTGTGTTATACGTCTAGGCGTTTCAAGCGTTGACATAGATCAAATTGTATCGATACTTGGGACCAACTTTGTATAAAAAGAAGGCATGAATCTAAATTGAATCAGTCACTACAACAGGATTGATAGTATCTGCCATCTTATGGATGACATACTTTCTGTGAAATTTGGAATAATTTATTCGAAGTTCAGCAATATTATAAGATGGGATAATATGTTTGCTACTTATATTGCTAATCATTATGGTGGAGGGCAAAACAGGAAATGGGTGTTAGTAGCACTATACACGTATAAATGTATTCATCGCTTAATTAGGAAGAGTAATTCGTATTTAAAAGCATTTTGCTATTATGAGCGCGCACTGCTTTCGTGGACAAAGATGTAGTACCATTGAGTCATATAGCTGAAAAAGAAAGAAAAAAAATTCCGTTTAATGTCTGTTTTTAAAAACTAGATAACCTAAATATCAATGCCAACAGGAGGAAGTGGTTTTGCGTAACTCACAATGCAATAGAAGAATTCAGTGAAGACGACGCTATAGGCTGTTCTCACTTGCATCATAAGAAATTCACAGCAGAAAAAAGGAACATTTGCACATTATTGTCGAAACTTCTGTCTTGCGGAATTCCAACAGGTGCTTTCATAGATAATCATCCATTTTACGAATATTTGAGGTCATGACAAATTTTGTGGCAGGTCGAATTAAGGAAACATGAGGAAATGTTTTAACCAAAATATGACTCATCAACTAGGAACACTGAAGTGCAGTTCAATTGTGATTATGAGTTTTAAATTTGATTGTCATTAATCACATAACTATAATAAATATGTGGGGAGAAAGGACCTAAGAAGTCCTTGGATTTTAGCTAATAAAGTAGATTTACCAAAAAAAAAAAAAAAAAAAAAAAAAAATCCAGAAAATGAAAATTCATATTCCATGATATGTGTTAAAATCTGAGATCAATTTTCCTGCTTAGTTCCTGTTTGCCTACAGAGCCTTTCTTATGTTTCATTGGAAGGAATGTTGTGACCGTACATGCTTGTTATTTCTCAAGAAATAAGTAGATTATGTGAAACGAGTTAATTTGCATACCGTGAGTAGTGATATAGTACCAGCATAATGATTGAATGACCGCAGACAAAAAGAATGATTGTTAAGAAAATTTTTAAAGTGTAACTCTTACATTTTACGAAACGTTTTTGAAAGTTGTGGATAATGTATTGGAAGTTATGTCACACTTAACGTTTCACCATTTCTTGTGTGTAATCAAACTGAATAAAAAAATCAAGTTAAAGTATAACACTTAATGTGTGTGATATTTCATTTATTACTCAAGGCTAACAAATTCCCATTCGTAAATAACATGTTTTAAATTACCCCAATAAGTCATACTGTAAAAATATTTTCGTTGTACCACATAATATAGTTTGACAGGGTGTCTATCGGTCACGAAAGTCACAATGTCACGAAGAAGTCACGAAATCAGAAAACTCATGAAAGTCACGAAATTTTGCTTTTGGGTCACGATTTTTTTTTTTTTTTTTTTATTTAACTATGCACATGTAAGTACAGATTGGAAAATTTTGTTTTATAAAACATCAAAATTCAACACCAAAAATGTCTATGGTCGGCTTTAGACGCTACTAAATCGCAAGCAAAGTACGTTTGTATCGCATGGATGAAAATTCGGCCTAATTCGCACCCAAATTCGCTCTTGAAAATGTTAGGAAATTTTATGATTTGGTAAAGAAAAAGTCACGAAATTTCATTGTGGAATTTTAGTAGACACCCTGTTTGAGGAAATGACTTCCATCTCGCAGAGTTACACATTAAGCCATATTGGGTCCAGATATGAATTGAAGTAAATAATGTAAAATTGTAACATTTGCTGAAATTCAAAACGTGCTTAGAGAACGTAACTTTTATTTTTATTTTATTTTATTTATTTATTTTTGTTAATTATGTAGTATTGTGTGTTAATGTTTTTGGATTGTAGCTTTTTTAAGCATAGAGGCTTATAGGAGACATAGACCAAGAATTCAACATGGAATTGAGCCATATTTACTCTCAGCTGCAACACCAAAAGCTAGAAAACTAACCATCTAGCAAGCAGTAATTGTATTTAATAAAGAATGTTAGTTACCTGATACAACAACAAAAAATAGGACAAAATACTTTTTTATCTATAAATTGGAACATATTTGACATTTTTTTTACAGACTGATAAACAGCATATTCTGAACAGGTAATTATAAAAGAAAAACTTCTTCTAATAATTTTCCAGGAGGTAATGTACCTAAAATGGAAGCCACATTTCCTCGCTGAACTGCTATACTGATACGTTGTATCAGAAAAGTAGTAGCCCGCTTGTCACCAGTAAGGTGTGCTATACGGTGGCCTACTTCTTTGATGAAATTGAGCCCTTCGAGGCCCCAAATACCGCTCGATTCAATGGCTACGGGCACGAACATGTATCTATTGAGCAGATCTTTATATTTTCTTCTTTTCTCGCATTCTCTGCGGGCTGCAATAGCTCCTTCTCGAGATGAAGAAAGAGTGAGATTAGATGACGCGAAAGTGTCAGAGCAGGTGAAATCCCAGAGAAGAATCCTTCCCCTCTTCCATGGTACCAGCGTCATGCCATCTGGTCTTTTGCCATCAGATCTGTTACACCCCACAGGTTCACGAACAGATGGAACTTCCGCCGATGTGAGTGCTCTCCAGATAATGTCATTCACGTTCGAATGCCTCACATGTCTTCCGGAGCTACTTATACAAGACAGACCGTGTAGACCATTCTGCTTGACTGATGCACCACATTTAGAGCAGTTGTGTGATTCACAGATGTCTACTCCCAGGCGAAGTGCAACTGCAATACGAAAACTTTCGTTTGGAAGATGCAGTCCTATGGTGTGTGAAGGTAATGCCTGTAGCCAAGCACCTGAAATTGCTGATGAGGAGGCGAGAAGTCTAGCCTTATCCTCTTGACTGTCTGCTTCTTGCAATAACACTGATTGATGTAATTTGATGATTGGCTTATCCCAAATTGATTGCGAACTTCTGCCCGTTATTTCAGGAGGGCTTAAACCAACTAGGTTAGACCAGTCAGATATGCAGTCTTGGACATCAGATTCTATGTGAGGCTCATTCAGTTGGTTGAGGAGTATCTCAATGGTATGCCGGGAGCCATAGAACGACGCTAAAAATGAAGGATACGCCAAATCTACAGTCCGACGAATACCAAGACCTCCAGAATCAACTGGAAGGGAGGCCTGTATCCATGCGTTGCTATTTAGGTTACAGTTGAGTAACGATTCCAGTCCACATTTCAGAACGGTGTCAAACTTCTCTAGTAAATCGACTTCACGCCAAGAAGTAGAACAGCGTAAAAAATAGATTATTCTTGGTATGGAGAACGACGCACGAAGGAGATAAAAAGCTGAATGTGCGGAGACTAGGGCCAGACGTGACAAGAAAAATTCTAACTTTTTAGTTTTCTCGACTAACAAATTACGTGTTGCCTCAGGTGAAAGGGCTGCACCAAGTAGAAAGGCTGACGAAGTTGTGATAAGTTGTATTCCCGGTGCTGAATTTTTAAATTGTGAATATAACACTTTTATTTGATCTTGCGAAATTCCTAAAAATCCTACTTCACACTTCGTAAAATTTAAGTGTAGTCCGATGTCTGCTGCCATAGTTCGAATATTGTGTAGTTCACTTATAACTGTGTCAGGATCTCCTGCTATAGTGCCATCATCTAAGTACCAGATATTTAATTCAGTGTTAATCCTAGACACTATGGACTGAATTGTCATGGCGAACAAAGCGGGACCTAGAGGATCGCCTTGTTGTACTCCACGTTGCGAGAGTATAATCTTATCACCTAGAAATAGGTTACTTGGTTGCGCATAACATTGGTATACATAGTGATAAATCGATGGAAAATTAGTTTTAACTGTGAGTAGCATAGCGTCTCGGTTCAGTTCATTAAAAGCGTTACGAAAGTCTAATTTCAGAAAAGCCTTTTGTTGTGAATGGGGAGTAGAAAAGTAAATGCGAGCTGCATGTGCTGCGGCTTCGGCTCCATTGGGAACGCATACTCCCAATTGGTGAGGGTAAAGGAAACTTACGACGGATTCTTTAATTCTGGAACATAGAACTTTTGCTGATATTCTTCTCCAAATGTTCCCCACTGCAATTGGTCGAATTCCACCGCTCTTCTTATTAAGCGCAATAAGTGATGCTCCAAAAAAGATTGGTCTTATTTCCTGAGGTATATTACCTGAAAATTTTTTTTCCACACGCTTTTTTATTTATATATATATATATATATATATATATATATATATATATATATAGTATCGTGTTAATTTAAAAAGCAGGTAGGTAAGTTTCAGAAACATTACAGTGAATGTTCTTTTCTTTTTTTCTTTGCATTATTTGTGTCATAATTTAGTATCATCACCGATATGCATAAAAACGTAAAAGTTAAAAACTGGCCAAGTTTGACCCCCTTTCCCCGAAAAAAGTGTGACATTTGCCTGTCTGTCTACCTGATTTTGTTTCTTTTTTCTTTTCCTTTTTTTTTATTCATTCCCAGGAACATAGTTTTTATAGGCTAATAAATCAAGTGCAAAACTACTTTGCTCACCTATAGATATTTCGAACAATCAGCAGTCGTCCATTAAGTTGCATGCACATACCAAGAAACTGAACGTTAATACTACGAAACAGAACATATACAGTAGATTTCAAGATATCTGTGATACCAAACCAGATACAGTGATACTCGAACATCAAGTCTTTCAAAGCACCTAAAGGTTACAAAAACATAACAGTGATCAAGTTATTAGAATTAATCATCAATCATAAACCCGACTTATTCAGTCCGAAAAGAAATTAAGAACAAAACTATCACAACTGAAAAAATAAACAAATAGATAACACACACACACACACATCTAAGATATTTACGTTGGAAAACTACACACACACACACTAGAAACTACATGATAGCTCTATATTGTCTGAAAAATACCTATTCAGTGTTCATTGTATCCTCACTAACCCTGTTTTTTCTTATATATGTCGATATTGCCAGTGAAGGTAGCGTAAATTCGACGATAAATGATCATTCAATTAATTCATAATACAGTAAAGAAAAGAGAGGTGAAAACTGCTGTTAAAGTAACTTACAATACTTCCAATTAACAATACTTTCAAGTAATTTGTAGTGTATTGAACTAAATTTTTATGTATCTTTTTTAATCCGTTGATTGTTAAAGCAATTAGCATATTTTTCCAATAGACTTGAAATTCTGATTCGAGATTATTATAGCAAGTAGTAACTTCCATGATCAGCTTCAAAACGTGCTTGTTAAGTATAGTACATATTCTTAATAGTATATTAGTTTGATATATTTTTCATGGTCATCACAATGTTTAAATTTTTGTATATTTTTGAACAACTCTTGTTCTAGTGACAATAAATAGAGATCATACAAAGCGTGTAGGTGGGGTGGGGAGAAGTGATCGTCATGGAATTCCAGCAGTCAATTAAAATGTAAAATTAACTCTTGGTGTTTTGAACGGTGTGTAACCGACGTTCAGCGTCTGAAGGAAATCTGTCTTGTATATACCTTGAAAGACATCAGTCCGACCTTTTTAGTAATCGCCATTATTGCAGTCTACCATATTTATCTTTATATGTTGTTTGAATTTGCTGTAATTTTCAAATTTGAGTTCACAAAGTAGATAATCATTCATTAATATGGTACATTGTTCAAGGAACACGTGTGTTAAATATATAAACTCACCAGTATTTGTGTTCTCTTTTGTTTGTGTATGTAGCTAATGATTTCAACCACTTAACACTATGTCGCCTTCTTCAGAGCATTTAGAAAGGATTGGTTTGGAATTTTAAAATGTTTGAAAAGAAAAATATAAAGGATAATTTTCACTTCATAAATTTAACAAATTTAGCTTCAGTACTGGTAGAATTCCGCTAAGCGCATCATGTTTTTTCGTGTTATTCGTCTTATTAGAGTTTAGTAGTGATTCTGAAATTGAAATGTCTGATAATGTTATAAATGTCGTTGGGGTAAGTCACCCCAAGCGCCCCCTGAAGGTGGGGATACGAAGAAGATAGCAGGTAAAAATAATTGAGAAAGATCGATATTAGTGTCTAATCTATAGTTCTCGGGTTGCTGAGATGTATAGTGATACTCCTGATGTCATTTAAGTTGAGGTTCAGCCCTCATTGGCATGGGGGTTGAGAAGGGATGAAAAATGAAGTGACCGAGATTAGCATAGAATCTGTAGTTTCCA
The DNA here is from genome assembly GCF_964235325.1 of Thermobia domestica. Taxonomy (NCBI): domain Eukaryota; kingdom Metazoa; phylum Arthropoda; class Insecta; order Zygentoma; family Lepismatidae; genus Thermobia; species Thermobia domestica. Next base: position 106,860,890 of record NC_137463.1, on the reverse strand, counting down.
GTCAAAGAAAAACGCCTGACCGATTTGAAATTAATTTTGTAACATAGTACCTACCTCAAACTGGGAGTTTTATCATATTTTGATTAAAGAGCGTGTTCAAAGGGGAGTCAAAATTTATGCCAAAAACAAGAGTAATTTATGGAGTTTTATCTCAAACTTCGATTGGAATTCGTATCGTAAGGAAAGGTAGGAATTCAATTTCATAAACCTAAGTACTTTTCATAAACCTGTTTTCCCCGTGCGAAGAAGTGCATTTCAGCTACGAATAAATAGAGTAAAAGTTCAAAATTGCTTTTGTGTACAAGGAATTGACAGTTTACTGGTTCAGTAAAATCTTTATATGATCTAATTTTGACCACCATTAAGTTCGCAGAAAATTTACATCGTAATTAAGAGCCAATGTATGTATTAATAATAGGTTATATATGTTTTCATACATATAAATTGATTTAAGCAAAGGTATATGAGATGTGGACCTACAACTTAACATGAGATGTACATCGTTAACGTAAATTTATCAGATAGTCAAATTCAGGTAGTTTACTTGAGTATAGATGTATAAGACGCCTCAATATTCAAAAAACATTTCTCATCCGCATTTAATTGGTTTCATCTTCAGTTCCCAAAGTGTTTGGTAGTTTCTTCGTTACTAAATCTTCAGTATTTTCTGTAAAGTTTAATATTCTTAGAGGCTGTGACATAGTTATTTTCTGTTATGAGTGTTTTCCTGTTTCCTACTGATTACTGTTTCTCGTGTTTTTTTTTTTTTTTTTTTTTTTTTTTTTTTTTTTTTTTTTTTTTTTTAAATCTTGTTCAGTTTTAGTAAGGAATTAGAATCTTGATTGAAATATGTGGCCTAATAATTTTATGGAGTAAGCATTAAATAAAAATAGTTATATGCTGCTGATGTCTTTCGTAATGCGAACGTGACAAGTCACAACTGCCTGTACCAAATTTGAAGAACGCATATGTACCACTTTTATTTACAATATTGAATTCTCATATATATATTTTCATTCATTCCGTTGAATGGCGGTGCTGGATTGAGAAAATGAGTGTCTTTGAAATGGTCTCCATGATCATACGTATGATCTTAGTTTGATCTAGTAAATCCGAAAGTAACTGCTGTACACAAAGGAGCAAAATGTATATTGTAGAAGTCTGGAATTTGGATCTTCAAGAGCTGCTACTTATCACAAAAATTGATCTGGCTTCTTACATATTAAAGAGAATTCAAAGAAAGAAAATGGTAATCATGTGAATCATGTGAAAGACACGTTTGAGAAGGAAGTGTGTTGGGAATGGCGTTGGACACGTTAGTACCTTTACCATTAAGGTGATGTGAGAAAATGTGTGGCGAATGGCCTGGACATGTTAAGTAATTACGTTTTGCAATAAGGTAATGTGCAGTTCATGAGATCGTCTGTTGGTTAAAATACTCTATAGCCGCTACAACGTACCTGTGATCTTTCATGATTTGTCTTCTCAATATTAAGAACTAAGAACCATTTCAATTGTATAATTAACGTTTTCTGTGATTGCAGGTATTATCTCCAAAATAGTACATTAGAGCATCGTTTCATAAATTAAAGGTACAGGCTCAATATTCCTAACGTGACGTCTATCATTAGGTGCAGAAAATTAATATTCGGAGTGGGATTTTTTGTTTGCTCATCTTTTGGTCATTTTTGGGTTTCATAAAGATACTCAAGTTTTTCTGTACGGCATACTGTATCGTTTATGGAACACTGAAACCAAAGGATTTCAGAACATGGATTTGAATAGTGACAAGTGGCTTTACATAACTAAATCAACTATTATGGTTGTAGTACCAGCAATCAGTGGAAGAATCAAAAACTAGTAAATTACAAGGAATACCAAGAAAAAGTAGGTTCAGTATACAATACGAAACTGCAGACTACGATTGGAAGCAGTTTTATGCTATGAAGGAGGCTATAGTATACTTACATAATAGTGTCCCCCCCCCCAAAAAAAAAAAAAAAATCCTGGTAAGTAGCTGTTATGTTTCGTCTCTGGTGTGGGCAGTATGATCGGAGCTATCAGTGTAGTTTACATATTTACTTAGTTACGATACTCGGTTCACGTTTAGTACAGCCATCCAATCACAATGTATACTCTAGAGATTATTTGACATGGGTTATGTGATAAAAGACCAAAGCACAGTCGTGCAGAATTAATGAAAACAGTCACTTGCGAAGAAAACATCGAATATTACAACTTTAACAATTCTAACTGTACATTTTTTGTTTTGTGTAAATATGTGATTTTTTTTTTAAAAAGAAAAAATCTTGCTACTCACATCTGTTTCGAAAGTCCTGTATTTTTATTTTTCATTGAATTAAATAAAATAAACATGAATATCCTTTAGTAAATTGAGATCTTTACTTCTAGCTAAATTATTAAAATTTCCTACAAGCAGTTGCAATAACATAGCATTTTAAGAGAGGTGATTCGCTAGGTTCGTTTGAACAAAACTTCATCTACATATAATCATAATGAAAATTGGAAACTTGCCATAACCTTTTATACTCAACGATTTTGACAGAAAGCTAGATATTAACTGGGGTAATGATGTTTCAGGATATTCTTTCTCAAATTTATGTATTTATTTACTTTTTTTTTTTTTTATATATATATATATATTCCTGTCTTTGTTCGGTTTTGATGTCCAAATTTCTTAAACACAGACCCACGCAACAGCTAGCATAACTGGAGTTAACGCAACTTTTTAGGTGTTAGAAGAGTTAAATTTTTGTGTATTACACAAAATCACGTGCAAGTATTAAGATTCATTTCTGATTTACTGTAAGTGAGCTTAGATTGGTTTAGTTTTTGTTTCTTCAAATTGGGAGTTTGAGCCTATACTTCGCTTGTATTTTTCATTCGTGAGTATAAGTTGAGTGAAGTTCCTTTTAAAAAGAGAGCTTACTTAACTTTGTAGAAAAATATTCCCTAGTAGCAATGATATTGGTGACATGAATTGTAGTATTATCCTATTAGGATCCAAACATGGCTGTGTCAAGGTCGTATACTTTGTCTTCTTCTAAGACAGGGGTTCTCAACCGTTTCCACTGGCGTACTACCAAAGCATATTATCACCACAAGTCGTATGTACTACCATCAGCGGCTCGCGTACCACAGATTGAAAATCCCTGTTCAAAGACAATTTAACATAATCATTACCTTTCATACGACTCAAGATGAAATACAGTATTTTTACCATTGTAACCAGTCCACCCAAACTATAACTTGACTTACCACCTAATACTGTGAAATAGATTTAGACCTTTCCATCTGGAACGTTTTCATTCCTCCGTCGAAGTTACGTTAAATTTTCTTTTTCTCTTTTAAACCGGTGAACCGAGGTTATATTTCTTCTTCTCCGGGTGTTGAAATTGCATAAGTAGTTGAGTTTATAAACGAAAGTTTTATGACTAATAAAGAGACCACCAAACTTTATAATATCTCTTATCTTTTCTAGGTGTCAGTTACTATTGATTTTGTAGAATCTTTGGGATCGAATTTTCACTTAGTACTTTTCGATTTAAAAACTACAAATACGTACATTGATCCATTCGTTTCAGTGATTAAAAAAGAAAGAAAGAAAAAATCTTAGGAATTAACAATATTGTTCATACAATGCATCAGCTTTCTTCAATCACTTTGCACTAATTTTTTAACAGCGAAGCCGTCATTATATTTTTCTTTTTTTTCTGACTGCTTGTAATATGACTTTATTTCCGCGCCAAGGTCATGAGAAGATTACGTAATACATTTTTTCCCATCGAATTTATCATTTTCACTGTGTTGCAGAGATCGTGATAGTTTAGTGTGCATGTACCTTGTATCTTGTTTGCCACAAGTTTTTATTATTATTATTATTATTATTATTATTATTATTATTATTATTATTATTATTATTATTATTATTATTATTATTATTATTAAAATAAAGTATGTTAAGTAAATTTACACATAATCGTTTCTTTAGTTCAATATTGAATGTTACAACAAAAACAGAAAGGCAAGAGTAGTTTGCTATTAGCTGGACGATCACAGTTAGTTGATTACACGTGGTTGAGCATGAAATATAACCTTTATCTCTAGATATCACGTTCCTTTTTTAAAAAAAATAGTTTTCAAAGTAACGAGAAAAAGAAAAAGAAAATCATTATCAAAATTTGAATTTCTCGAGTTTATTTCATTTTCGTAACCACATAAAAATTGTTCGGATATAAAGCTAACCGCAGATATTCACATATCTATACCAGTGGTTCTTAACCGGTGTGTTGCGGCAGTGGTGTGGCATACAAATTCCGGTGTGTTACGAAATTTTAGAATTTAAAACTCATAAATCATTTAATAATTAGTTAAAATAAATTTTGAGATGGAATATACCAGTCAAGACTTTGAGCGGCAGCAACAATATTCAATACTATATAGAGTCATTAGTGTTTCGAAACTTACAATCTTGCACTATCATAATGTATAGTACGATTATTTAAAAAAAAATGTCGCGATATCGTCTGCGTTCAGTAAAGTGTGTCGTTACTTAAAAAGAGTTGAGAACCACTGATCTTCCATATGAAGATGTAATATTAAAGCATACTAGTACTTATTGAGAGAGATAATCGTATGAACAGATTGCAAATATCCAGCTGTTTATTAAAATTATGCAATTAGAAAAAGAGAATTACGAGCCAATAATGTTGAAACCTAAATCAGTTTGTTTCAACCTGTGCGTTTTAGAGCGAAATTGGTCTTGGTAAGTTTGAACATTCTTCCGTAAACAGTAGTTCATTACATTTCATGTTGTTTTGTACAATCACCGACAGAAATAAATTGCATATTTAAATATAGTCTTTATATCTTCTTTTTATAAAAAGAAGATGACTTCCTTTTATAAAACAGATTTTTCCAAAAGATGAATGAATGTTCAAGGTATTTAATTATCTTGCAGGTATTGTTATGTTCGTCACTATTTCCTCTCGAATAGCTTTCCTTAATAACTTGATGAATACATTGACTTTAATACAGATTTCCGTAAACCACACATAAAAATATGAAAAACAGAAAATGGTTAGGCAGTTGGTCGGTCCTTGAGGACTACGTAAATTATTAAATCGGCATTCACTTGTAAATTTGATAACAATCTGAGGTAAAAGGGGATAAATAGTCATTTTCCTAAAGTTGTGTACCCTTGTTGCTAGCATTCCTTTGAAACTTTTATTCCAAACGTGTGTAAATGTATAAAATTGCCTACGGATATGAGCAAAGAGCTTATAAAAGAAAACTGTGTTCATTTTTTTTTTTTTTTTTAATTGAATGAATTATTATTTATTAAAGTTTCAGTATACCTGTAAAATTATTTGACCTAGTACAAACATGGATAGGAATTTTGAAAGCAAGTCGATCGGAATCTATTTTAAAGATATTCCAATTTTGCATAGTGTTAGCAGAGGAATTTCTTCTCTAGGATATGAGCTTCACACACCTAATTTTCAGATATAGTATTATTCGTGATTGAATATGCCCTTTAAATTATGAACGTGATCCAGATTTTACAGAGTAACTTATTTCTTAGCTACCTGTTTCTCTTCGTGATCACATCGCGTTGTGAACTTGTTTACGTAGTTTCACCCCTCTGTTTCCTTGATGAGAAATATGCTCGACCTGCCTGTTTCTAGAAATGATATAGAAACGATAGAAAGTGCGGAGGGAAGGAAGTGTTAGTTTATGCAGAGAAACTGCAGCACAGCAACATGTTCTTCAGAGCCTTGATACCTGTTTGTGTAACTGCAGTGATTAATGTTGTCTTATTTTGGTGGCTATGTATATTGTTCCATGTTTGGAAAACTATATGGAATATGAATGGCGTTACTGGAAAATAACGTTTTGTTCATATATGAATTTAGCGTTTTGTTGTTGGCAGTCATATTTTAGAAAACGAGTTTTATGTGTAATATTGTGTTTCCTTCATTGGTCAAATTGGAAGATCTAAGTAGGATTGACCCACCATGAAGTTTGAATCCGGGACCTTTATGAAGCGAGAACACCAAGTATTTACTTCGATGTACAGATTATTAGTAATGTTGAATTCACAACTTTTTACTCTAGTACATCGTTTAAAAATCCAGGGTAGGGTGTTCTCAAAGTAAAGATTAGTTGATTGAGAGTTTTGCGTCCCTTTCAACAGTTAGACGATATGGGTGTACAGCTTAATGTGGGGTCTGGCCTACCGCCGGGAATCGATCACAGGTCTCCTGTGCCAAAGATACGTACACTAAAAATAAAGAATTCGAGCTAGTGTCAGTAATATCATTTAATATACAGACATCTCTGCGAAAGTATATTACCTTATTTTGTCAGGAGAAGGGAGAGGTTGCTTCTTTCCTGAGATGTGCCTGAATTCAATATTGATCAACAGCCCGATTTGCAGCATTTCTCGCTCAGTAGAAATAATTGAACTACCCCGATTTCAACTTTTAAAATGTATTTGAATTTGAATCACGAACTTTGTGTGCATATTTTTGATTTGTGTCCCCAAACTTAAAGTATGCATAACATTATTTGTCTACGGATATGATTGTGATGGGCATATCCTAGAAACTAGGAGTACGCAAACTTTGACGTAGAAGTCTATCAATTTACTTACGTGTCATTTCTTAAGAATATATTGACTGTTCTGTATGCTAGAAGGTATTGATTGTTTTTTTTTTTTTTTCTTTCTTTTGTAGAGGATATTGTACACACCGGAGTGCGTTGTGATGGCTGTGATTCAACTGTAGTAGGTTTTCGCTACAAATGCATCCAATGCACTGACTACGACCTTTGTAGTAGCTGCGAGGCAAAAGGGATACATGCAAAACATCACATGATTCGAATGCCAGTTCCTCATTCATGGGTAAGTATTGTGGTTAATAACTGAGGTGTTATGCATTATTCTTAATAGAAAGCTGTTGTGTTTTCATAGGAGCGTGTATCCTCCTTATAGTACATGGTGCAGTACCCCTGAATTCCTCAGACTTGTAAGTAGTCCTACGAGGTTGTTTTCAAAAGTTTCCAGCCTAAACAGCTCTTAGAAGTACTGGAAAGAAAACAATCATATTCCTTTTCAGTGTACAGTAATCTCTCTTGACCAATACACTTTTGACATTTTTTGATTAACATACAGGGTATGTGCTCTGTGGAAAAATAGTGAGAACACTTGTCTACAAAAGTTTACGACGACGTCTTTCAGTTCGTTGAGTCCGAAAATTCTTTCTTGAAGGTTATTCTTCAGTTTCGAGATCGCTTGGTATTAAATATGGGTTATAGAGTGAGTGTTGTATCTCTTAGAACCAGTCTTTCAATGCAGCCTTGGCAACAACCACCATGTGGACTGGGGCATTGTCATGCAGTAGGCGAACACCGCGACTCAGCTTTGTCAGTGATTATTTCTTCCATAGCTGACACTATATACCATGAACGTCTTACTAACAGTGGCGTGGTATTTCAGTATCAGACCGGAAGGTTTTGGAAACACTCTCGTACTTCTAAACTTCCTTAATAGTTCTAACCTTCAATAATATTCCCCTTAGAATACACTTTGGTTACAACATGTTGTTCTTGTATACATTACACATTTTTATGCACCGTGTTAATTACTACCTAGTTTAAATCTTAAATTTGTTTGGTCTCCCTCTGTAAAATTTCAGCGACGCAGTTTGCATTACAATTCCTTCTTCTGTGGGCTCACCTATCTTGACCGTCACGCTTGGCAGTATTACGAATTTACAGGCAAACGTAGTAAATTTAATCCTTGGTTCCTCCATCGAAGTCTAGTTGCAGACTATGATCTGCAGATTCGCCGTTGATTGGAGGAACTGCCTTCCAGCTTACACAAAGATGTGGACTTGAACGATATGGTTTGCAGGGTTCCCACTCGTCCTGGAAATCCTGGAAAACCTGGAAATGTCCTTGACTTGATTTTGTCCTGAAAATATCCTGAAAATGTCCCTGAAAATGCATTTCTATCCTTGAAATTTACAGAAAAACTAAATGACAGTTTTTTCATAATTATAATGAAGATTTTGATTGATTGCTGTTTTTATTTGCTATGCCTGTTTTTGTGCTGAATAATAATTTTTCATGATCCTGCATGTGTGGTTGGTTGGTGTGCTTTCTTTCTCCCAACAGGGTGGTTGGTTGGGAGAATTTCTCTCTTCTTTCACTACTAGTCTGTCAAGTGCTGTCTTCACTGGCACAACCCTCCAGAAACTGCGCTTTGTACCACTATCAATCCTCCATAATCAGTCCATTTTCGCAACAGTACATACACTTCAGTAAAACTTCATATGAGATTGTCTATAGATGAGGAAATCACATCCATACTCAGTTGAAATCTTGTAATATAATTTTTTTTTTTTTTTTCTAATTATATGTCACACTGTCACGCAATGAAGATGCCATGTACGAAAAATAGATTTTTGTTGTTTGTAAATTTGTTCGGTGCACAATTAACATGTTATGTAGAAAGAATGATGGATGTTGGTGGATCGGGTGGCTATAAGGGGAGTTGGAAGGCCACAAACAAAAGCAGCACATTACGTTCCGCTTTGTGTATTTAATTATTTTGTTTTAATACTGTACTTGCATTAATATTCAGTGCATAAGCTACTGTACTTTTCATTTCACTGTTGTGAGTTTTGAACCTACAGTTGCAAACCTGTTATACCTTCCTGTGTCGAAGTCCTGGAAAATTGATGATTTGTCCTTGAAATGTCCTGGAAATTTTTTGGGGGGAGAGGGGAAGAGAGTGGGAACCCTGGGTTTGTCCTTATATTGAACGTAGACAAGTGACAAACCGTAAACTCGCACAATGCCGGATAGGCTAAAGGAGACTGTGATGATGAGAAATGAATGAAATGGTGAAGTGAAGAAAGTGGGAGGAAACGGGAGAATCCCGAGAAAACCCACGCATATGGTGTTTGTCCACCACAAAGTCTACTTGGTGCGAGCTGGGATAGAAGCAAGGACCCTATGCACCAGATCCAACATTTTAGAGTGTAACTGTTTTATTATTTGCTTAACCTTAAAGAATCACCGCACATTGTTTTTTTAAACTGGAATTTTCATTTTTCTGTAAACTAATTGAATGAGTATAGAATTTGTCTTTCTAAATGTGAAGCAAGCAGGAGTGTGAAAGTAGACCCCCCCCCCAAATAAAAAATTCTCATTTTGTTATCTTGGTAAAGGTGACAGTGCTATAACTAATAGAATCTTTTTTTTTTTTTTTTTTACAGCGCCCTCATTTTGGTCGTCGACTTGCTCGTGAGTTGTCGAAATCATCCAAGAAGTACCACGGCCAATGCAGGCAAAGTGGCGAACTCAACTCGTGGGTAGATACCTTGGTACAGTATTTGAACGACTGGGCCAGACTCCCGGGCGAAGGTGATCGTGAGGAGGTTACAGGAGCTACGTCTTCATGTGGTTTTGCTTCTGCTACTGCTTCTGGTGCTACTGAAAAACCCAAAAAAGGAGAAGAACCTTATGACGATGAGCAAGCGAAATATTTGCTAACAGTTGGCAAAACCGTCGCTAATGTCTTAGATCCACTTGGTGAGTTCAATATTATCACTCCCTCTGTTCTTTTGTATATTGATAGTAACATTTTCTCTCCCTAAACATATAAGTAAGTTGGAAAAATCAGTGGTATTGAAGAGACTTCTCAGATTTCTGATACATTTTTGTGTGCTGCTTTCTGTCTATTATCAATAATATTGTTAATACTATCACTAGTCCGTCTGTTATTATTAAAATTGTATGATAAGGATTACTGTATTATTGCATCGAAATTTGGAAATTACAGTAGCCTAGTTCAAAATTATACTATGAAGTAATTTCTTCAAATACCATATAAATAATTTTGAAAATTCTTTCCAGTTAATAATTTTTCAATTACTACAAAGGGACAGTGCCATCGCACCCGTCATCCATGGCACTGATCAGTGGGTCTAATCTTGAAATAGGCCAGACCTGGCAAGTTGTCGAAATGCTGTTCCTCGGTAAAAGAATAAATTTTCAGTTAGTGTAATTTATTTTATTGCGGTAATCAATATAAATATTCTGAAGTAGAAAAGCTACAGTTTTAATGTGTTTCGTTTTACTACTATCTTGTTTCAAGTGAATACAATTTAGCATCTGAAGTTGTTGCGTGATTTCTACTGTAAAAATGAAATGAAACTTCTAGTTGTATGACCCACGGTTATACCTTTTAGGCTAAAGGAGACGGATAATTATAAAAGTGAAACGGGAGAACTCCGAGAATACGGACAAATACATTGTCGTCCATTACAGCTTGCATAGCCGGCAATCGAACCAGGGATCGATCGCGTCGAATATGAGTATTCTACCACTGAGTCACTATGCCTCCGATTTCCGCTGTAGTCTACCTCTAGCAATGTTTGAAGTTTTACTATTCATTAGAAGTGCCTGAAAGTAAATAGTATTATATTTTTACATAATTTCTTTATGCCATATTTTTACGTAATTTCTTTCTGCTCTGCTCAGTTATATACTAGGATATAAAATCGAAGAAGGATTTTTATTAATGAGGATAAAATGTGTAAAATTACAACCTTGTATGATACAGTATCACACCAGCAGTCTGAGGAGTTGTAGCATAAATAAAAAATCAATATTAATAATAATGTGACAGGTGATGATAATTGAACAGTACAAACGTCAAGGGGTCGTATTAATGTAATGAATTCAAATATCTGCCGCTGCATAGTCGGAACTTAAGTTCAGAAGTGCCACTGGCCAATTTTATATGGCTTGTGTGGTAATTGATGAGCAACATTCTGCATCAACGAGAGAAATGTTGAACCTAAAATGAAAGTTTCTGATGGGAACATCCCACAGTTGAAGTTCCAAAAAAGATAAATAGTCCAAACATATTTCATGAAGTTCCAGGTTTTGCGAAAGAAATCTGGTCACACATTAGTAGAAGGGGAAACTGAGTATTGTGAGACAGTTAGTACATTTACTGCATTATTGAACATTCCGTAACGCAAACACTAAATGAAAAGAAGATGCATGAATGAGAATTGTAACAGTATTGAACATATAGAGTGAAAGAAGTGTTGGACTGTGTATACATTGGTAGCATTCGAGGATCCAAATTTGAAATCAGAAGTAGTGTATTGCCATTTCGAAGACTCGGATTACATATTGGAAACATGTTGTAAGAGGCACATTGACTATATACAATTTAGAAACTTATCTTAAATGCCTGTATGCGGGATGACAGTGAATAGTATACGACAATAATTTCGTACACTAAAGGCTGTGCTACCTTTCTCGTCAGGCCGTTGTAACTTAAAAAGAAGAGGTGTCCAGGTTCTATATCATTTATTATTTCACTTTTGGTTCGTAAATGAAAGGCACTCAGGAAGTTAGGCAGCAACTATGATATAACGCTGAATTTTCTATAATTACGTCTGTCCACAAACACATGCTCCGACATTTTCACTGTTTGAATCATTAAAGAATTTTTGCACTAATGTTGCTTACTTATTAAACGCTACACTAAGGGAAAATATATTAATAACGGGACACTAAAAACCTAAATCTTATAATACTCGTAACTTCTGTTCAAATACTGATAGATCTGCCATGTTAAAAAGTATGAGCAGTAAGAACATTGCTAAATAATGACGTTTTTAGTAGTACTTTGCGAACCTAAAAGTAAAACATCAGTAGGACCCCATAGAACCTTAACACGTCTTCTTGAAGATATAACAATCTGGCAAAGGAGGCAGAACGGTCTTTGAAATTATTGTTGTTACAGCATTGGAACTATAAAGGCACAAGTAAGTCTCCAAAGTCTTCTGTTATATGTTCCGTGTTAGATATCCAAAATACGCTATGCGGAGAAATATAGGATGAAATATATAGGAACCATCTAGCACTTAAAAAAAGAAGAGAGGAAACAAATGATACGATAAATCTTAAAGGGCCAACATAGTTATATCTTTGTGTAGAATGACTCCAAGCGTCTGTTAAAAAATAGCGAAAAACTATGTTCTGATATGGATTCAGCGTTTCAACAATCTTATGTGTAGATTGAAAGCTATCACTTCCAGTTTCAATATTGGACTTCCATAGAATAAAAACGATAAGAGTTTTCTTAACGGATTTATTGCCGTTAAGAGCAAATTTTATTTTGCGCTCCTATCCATCTATTTAAGCTGGAACTAATAGATGTAACCACGTTTGACTTCAGTATGGGTTCCCTGTAAAATAAAACATGTGAAACAACAAGAAATCGTTTTTGATATGGATTCAGTTTCCCAACAGAAAGTTCTATCTCCACCCTTATCGGTATTGAATATTGAATCCCCGTAGGGCGCAACTCCATCACATTTTCACACTGTAAAATGAAACTTCAATTGTTTTCTTTCATATCATGTCGTTAAATGTCTTTAGTTTCTGAAGGAAATATGATGAATTTAAATGTCAAAGGAAATGTTATGCTTTATCTCTCGATAACGCAAGAAATATGGCCTTAGTTCATATATAGTTATATATTCAAATTTAGACACTGTTTAATTTTATCTGCTAATTCGCTGTAAATCCGGAAATCGACGTGGACAAAGCCGTGAATTTACCGGGAGTGAATGTATGTATGTGTGGGCTGTCTTATCGTAATTTGATTGGGCGCAGTCTTTGACGGCACAGTTAAGTGGGGAGTACTTGCAAATGCTAAAGACATTCATTTTGCCTGCCGTCTGAGACTTTTATGTGCATGAAAGGTTTTATCTCCAACAAGACGTTGCTCCACTTCATTACACTAGTTAACAAAGGTTTTGTTACATAAAAGGAAATACCTGTTCTTAAAGGAACTTTTTGCGCTGAATTCGAATATGCACTCGGTTTTTCTCCATCACGTACGATTTTCCCGTAACAGAGGGATTTTCGGGAAAATCCCTCAAAAATTTCCCTTTTCGTTTATTTTACACCCCAAGATCTTGTCCTCTTGCATATACTAACATAGAAATTATACCTAAGTATACTTTGATTCATATTTAACAAACCCTCCAAGTTTCGTAATAATCGCTTTATTCTTTCTAGAGAAATAAATATGTTTGTATTTATACTGTGTGTACTGTTTATTGCACCTTATAGTAATGCTTTCAGATCTCTTAAATTGAGGTAAAACGTTTTGCTTTATTACCACAAACACATATATAAAATATAATACAATATAATTTACAAGTGTGACAATTTACAATAAACAATAATACAAATGTACCAAAAGGTCATGAAAAGACAATCAAAACTATCACAATATATGAAACTTCCATTGGGTTACAAAAACGTACACTACTTCCTTCTTTTGTAAGAAATGTTGCATTCTCTAACAAGACCCCAACAATAGTCCCCCATCATTGAAGAATCCCATCGTCCCTGGTACCTTTTCTCCATTGCCATTTCTGCATCCAATAAGTTCCACTGCTGGAGCCTTGATCCCAGAAGTTCCGCCTCTTGTTTTGTCAGGTGCAAATCACGGACTAGGTCATTAAGTTCACATTGCCGGATGAAATGTGGCTCGCGAACACAGTCAGGGATGAACGTTGGATCCTTGGATGTACATGTTGATGTCGATGGTTCATCAAGGTCATGATCATCATCAGAGTCTTTTGGCCATATCTCTTCCCAGTTGGTAGGGGGCTCGGGAAGTGGAAGTTCATCCCCGTGCCTAATAGGTCTAATTGCGGATTTAACGTTGGGATAACTTATTGTGTATTTGCTTTTTTTAGAATGTCCCTTAACTACTGTGAGACAAAAATAACAATCATCCAGATGGTTGGTGGGTTCTCTCCACACCATTGGTACAGCAAATTTCATGAACCTCCGTTTCCCTTTGGCCCATGCAAGTAAAGTGACGTAGCACGACGCACAAATTATGTTGGGTGCCCAAGTTTTGACCTGATCTCCCACACGACATCCGAAATATATATAATATGCTAGTTTCACCGATGGCGTAATGGATCTACACTGTCCTTTAACTACAAACTGGCCACACACATAACAAAAACTATTTGGTGAGTTAACACACGAACGCCGTCCTCTTGACGCCATTGTACTGATCACAAACTAAACTTCTGGTCTTAGTTGGGTATAATGCCGTTAAGATCAAACATGAAAGCACTCTTAGCAGCAAAGACAACTTTGAAAGTGAAGTAGTGTTAAACCACACGTCAATATAAAAATGTACAAAACTCCCTCACCAGGTGTCAAGAACACAAGAAAGAAAGAAATGCGCGGGGGGAGAGGGGAAACGATACCGTAGTGGAAAATTCAGACTGCATTAATTCATTGTTGTCATCAATGAGTCTGTATTCCATTCTTTCTTTCTTTTGCATTCTGTTACATTTGATAACAAATATTGATAACCATTTCATGAACAAAACGAAAAAACTTGGAGAATTGTATATATATGTATTAAGATATACATATACTGTACGTTTAAAAAAAATATACGTTGGAAGTACATTCTATTTTTATACACGTTTCTAATTTACAGAGAGCAATACAAGTGTGTTGTTGACTATTGTAAATATTCATTTTTATGTCTGTGTTTGTAGTAATAAAGCAAATAGTTTTTACCCCAACTCAGGAGATCTGAAAGCATTACTATCAGGTGCAATAAACAGTGCACACAGTATACATACAAATATATTTATTTCTCTAGAAAGAACAAAGCGATTTTTACGAAACTTTTAGGGTTTATTAAATATAAATCAAGGTATACTTAGGTATAATTTCTATGTTACTATATGTAAGGGGACAGGAGCTAGGGGAATAAAATATCTGAAAAAGGGAAATTTTTGAGGGAATTTCCCGAAAATCCATCTGTTACGGGAAAACTGTACGTGATGGAGAGAAACCGAGTGCATATTCGAATTCAGCGCAAAAAGTTCCTTTAAGATCAGGTGATTTTTCTCATGTAACAAACAAAAAGTTTAAATTTGTTAACTAGTGTTATCATCATCGTGTTAGGCAGTTTCTCAGTAAAAATTTACCCGAACGATGAATAGGTCGAAGAGGCTTTGTCGAGTATCCCCCACGCTCCCCAGCTCTCATTCTTCTAAACTGTTGCTTGTGAGAGATTGTCAAGAACGTTGTTTATGAACAAAAGCCTCGTATATTGCATTACCCGTGAGCAACCATCGAACATTCCAGTGCAGATATGGCACGTTGTAGTCGATAGTTCGTGTAGTAGTTCAGTGGCATCGTCAGTGTATTGATATTAAGGGCAACATTTTGAACACACAAACTGGTCAGTTCATATCGCATTGCAGTGTAATAACAGAACACTAGATTGTAGTGAAGCATTAAACTATAGTGACTACCAAAAATGAAACATTTCCATCAATCCATTTGAGAGTTATTTACAGTTAAACAGTGTATTATATATATTTTTAAGCCACTATTTTTTGAGCCGTATTTGAATGTGCCATTTACTTAGGAAATGCCGTGTTTCCACCACCTTTTCTGTTCGATCTGCAGGCCACCTTTACTGACTTATTAGCCCATATCGGAGTTTCATTGCAGGAGATTGCGTTTCAGTCCCACTCTTCTTTACAGGCTTTCTACAGACCGAAGACCATTTACTTGACGATGGGACAGGCGCCGCTTGAGGAGTCTGATAGCGCAATAGTCCATTGCGCTGATGTCAGAGAAGGGAATTATCGAAATTTCAGTTTCTTGTTCCGTACAGCTATAGAATTCCAGCGATGTTTTCGCCGTGTAGCTGGATGCCTTGTCTTGGTAGAGTTTAGGTCTGATTCACGTCGTGTCCGTACAACGTTGGGATTTTATGCTGCTACATTTCAATCAGGACATGAGTCTGGTAGTACGCAGCGTTTGACATTTCGCTCCATCTTTCGGAGATACAGTTTACCGGCCACAATCATGGATCCTTTTGAGACTCTCTCTGCGCACTGGTGGAAGAACGTGCTTTGGCCCTTGGTGTCAAATTTGTATGTAATAGCACAAACTTTACCACAGTGAGGTAAATCCACTTAACAGCAAACTTCCACCGATCACCTACGACATCGTGTTTATACATTCTCCTGCAGTTCCTTTTTCACATAGGCACATGACACACTTTCAGGGCGTGCGCATTGCTCTTGCAAACGATTGTGAGGCACAGAATTATGCACTTGACACATTTCTGAGATGCACGACGCCATGAACTTATCATTAGAAAGGGCCATAATGAACTCTGACCAGAATCTGTTAAGTTTCGGCGGCATCAACACTCGATCACATTGCTCTACTACGTGACTAACGAGATACTGTTACTTGCTACGTGGCAATATCATGGCGATAGGTTGCGCATGCACTGTACAGTTGCACATTGACTGATTCAATATAAATGAATCAACTTGTGTATTACACTAGTGTATACAGAAAGTATAAGATTCATTTAAATTGTGTAGGAAAGACTAGCGTGACTCTTATACCCACAATAAGAGCTCATTCGTGGCTAAGCGGTTAGCGTACACGCCTTTCGCCTGGGAGACCCGGGTTCGATTCCCGTCGGGAGCTCATGTGGTTCGGATTCCACGTTAATCAGTAGGTCTCGCATCATATAGCCTCGCTGCTGAAAGGGACGTTAAACTCAAAATCAACTCAACTCTTATATCCACAATAAACGATTCAATTAACTCCTGTAACATTATTTGATTTGACATTTAGATATTTGAGAAGTAGCCAATAAAAAAAAAGTTTTTGATTGAGATTTCAAATATTTGTGTGTAACGAACTCATGGGTGTTAACAAATATTTTTCAATAGTACTAAAACTACTGGTTCCATTTAGGTTCGGAATATTTCTCGAAACGTGACCCTCCTTCCATACCGTCACAGAAAACTAGAAAACTACAATTATCAGCAGGAATAAATGAATACGGTACTCTATCAGTCTGTTAAGGTTCTTAATTTACTACTTACCACAAATATTATAAAAAATTAAAGTTATATAGTTGTAAAATAAAGTATCAGATCTTCCGTTGTTTTCCTCGGCGTTAGTTGTAATATATTCTCGCTTCATGTCAGATACAATCAGAATACTGTTTCATATAATGTAAACAGAGAAAACTCTTATATGTAAATAGTTTAAGTAAGATCATCTGTGAAACAAAGACGTGTACTAATCATGGTGCAAATTTTGTTGTTACAGGTATAAATGTTCAAATAGACGTGGAACATAATGGAAAGCGCACCGTGTATTCCAAGAAGAAGCCGCATAAGGGATCTAGCGACGAGAAAGAGTCTCCCTCTGGTCGAAGCAAACCAGAGAAAGAGGAGAAGAAAGTTTCGTTTGCAACTGAACGCTCTGCAGAACTTCTGGCAGAAGAAAAGAAACCTACTGAACCACCTCCTCAGCAGTTGACCACAGAATCTGAGGAGGTAAAAGATACCAAGGACAACACCAGCGAAGATTGGACTGTTGTGAACCGTGAGGAAGCTAATAAACTGGAAGCTGGAGGTGCTCAGGGAGGAATTGATGCAGAAGGTAGGTTCGTGTTATTCATTCTATACCCGAAATATTTTCTTGAGTCCATTGTGTTAAAGAAGACACAAAAGGAATACAAAATATGTCACATCTGATTATTGTGAGTTCAGAAACCTTTATTCTTGTGTAGAGTATAGAAGGAGCATATATTACTTTACTGTATGCTACTTTTCCCAGTATCTGTCAGAATGTGAGATTCCATGGCCATAGAAATTGCTGCCTGGTCATGAAAGAACCATCGATTTATTATCTTTTGCTCATCATATACCAATGTTCTCCGTGTCACAAGATCGAGATTATGCCCATACCCATCTAAAATTCTGGAGTAAGTTTATCTTAAACATGCTTTGTGGAGCATGGCATTATCGTCAATAAAGATAACATGTCTGTCTCCTTGAGTGAAGTTAACACGTGTTTCTCTCCTTTCCATTTGGTTTACGAGTGAAAATAGTGAACTATTGTGTCATGTAAATACCGTGATATTATTCGGCTTTGAAATTTTGTTATCCAAAGAATAACACTGAAGAATACTAGGAAAAGGCTTAAATTTTACATCTTTTTGTTGAGACTTAAATGATCTAGTAAACACGTTAATAGATTTTTGCGGTAGATCATGGACAAGGAACGTATAGTACGTGCCCAAAAGCCAATGAAAAATATGTATTACAGATTACATCATATACTTCCCACATTTTCAATTTGGGTGTGAGCAGAGAAATGAAATTACCTATTCAAGCGGGTTGAGATACGATAAATATTCGCAGGTAGATGAAACCGTAGCTTCTTGATTTGTATGGAAGTGTATCTTAACTTTTCAAGATACTATCTGTTTGTTAATCGATATGAGTCCTATTCCTTCGCTTACTGTCCTGAAGTCCCTCAATCTTTTTTGTGTGATATGCACATATTTTTGTACAGTAAAGAGCAAGTAACAATTAAAATAGTAACAATCTTTAACTTCAGTTTGATGTAGGGTTTGTCACTTTTTGTCTTGTTTTTCGAAAATCGAGCATCGAAAACTTCAAAACGAGTGAATCCAAAGAATAGAAATATTTTCTCGACGGTTGTTTTATGATGATGTGTTGATTTTTTTTTTATTTATTTATATATTATTTTTTCGTATTTCAGAGAAGAAGGAGAATGAAGTTGGAGAAATACCAGTGACCCAAAACCAAACAGAATCTGCAACTCTGAATGTGGCGCCTGCTAGAATCCCCAACATGCAGCATTTCGATAAACTATTCCCCGAGATTCCTCCTCCTCCTCAGCGTCCAGAGTTTATCCCTGCTCCTCCACCTCCTGGATTTAGCCCTTTTGATTCAGTTAGGATGTTCCCATCCCAAGCTGGACCCACTCCTATTTCTCGACCTTCAGTAGCACCGCCCCATATGTACCCGACACTCTTTCCACCAGCCCCAGTACCTATCTCAACTCCACCTCAGCCTCCAATATATAGAGCTCCAGTTATATCTTCAAGTCAGGCAGGTACACAAGCTCCAAACTTTCGCCCTGCACTGGATAGTTCTTGGACCCAGCCTGTCCCACGGCATCCAAGTAAGTGATATAGCTCAGTATACAAAGTAATCTTCTCTGTAATACGTATATATAGTATATTATTGAATTTACATTTACAGGCAAATTCATTGGTATAAATCTTATTTTCTTCCATATATGTCTTCCGTGTAATTTTGCAAATGCATTCTGTATATTCTATAATCTTACACTTTTCTGCTACTGTTAATATCAATTTCTTCAAAATTTGATATAAAAGTTTCCTGCTAGTATTCGGTTTCGCCAATACCTAGAGGGAGTTTTTGTTTTGAGACTTCGTGATTGTAAAGAATTCTTTTTAGTGAATAAATTCGCTCGCTTCGCTTGTTTTAGTGAATAAATCTCGAAAACAAAATTACAGGCTTTATATCCTCTGTACATGTAGTGCAGGCTTTAGAAGATTGTGATTAATTCCAATAAGTGATGATATTTTGATTTGGATGTAAAATTATGAGAATTTTTCCCAGTATAGTAATGTTTTGGTTAGAGATTTAATTTAAATAATAGAACTTTTTCTTGCTGTGCTACTTTGGTATCTTCTGTATTCATAGCTACATGACTTTAAAGTTGATTACGAAGTATTTAGTACTCTCCGTTGAAGTTCAGTGTTTCGCGTATCGTAAATACGATTGTTAGGTATCATTTTCTGTTTCAGCTTACATAAATTAGATCCTCCCCTTCGTTTTAAAAAAAAAAAAAAAAAAAAAAAAAATCAGTAAATAAATAAAATAAAAACTAGTAATGAGGTCACTGGTCCGTAGTCCAATTGAAATATGAACATTCGTATTCACCTTAAATGATAAATAGTTCAAATACTTATTCTGTAATCGTAATAATCGTGTTACACATTGAAATAGCTGGCTATCGTATTTGAGCAGCATCAGTTTAGGAGATTTCAGAATTATTTAGTTACTCGTTATCATGGAGATCGAGTCTTTTTCAAAAGTATTTTGTTTTAACCAATAGGGGCACAGAGGCTCAGGAGTAGAGTGCCAGCCTTTGTTACAAGGGGTCCCCGGTTAGGTTTCAGGCCATATAAATTTGTTGTGGATAGCATGGCAGGCATGTTCTCTTAGGGTTTTCGAAATTTTTCTTCATTCCTCTTTTGTCTTTATTCTCTAATTTTTCTGTCGTTCACTTGAAGTTATGAGTCTTCTTACAGCATACATAATATATCGTAAAATAAACCATTACTGGGTTGTTTTATAACGATTGTTGCTATTTAAGTACAATTTACACTTTGGAAGTTCTCGCATTTGTTTTTGATCGGATTCAATTGTCCAAATATATGTTAATGATATTGGAATGAATACAAAACAAATTCTGTATATAATATTTAATAGGATAATTTTCACGCAGTGTCATTTCTTAGTGATAGATTGTAACAGGAGTAAGTTAGTAACAAGAAAGTGGAAAGGAATAAATACATCCAGTTAGTTGCAACATCGGTTTACATAGACAAAATGAAATCAGATTATAGTAGAATGTAATGTTACGTTATAATTATGGGATAAATAGGAACAGCTAACTACCACACTTGAGTAGCATCAGTTAAGGAGTTTTTAGAATTACTTAGTTACTAACTTTTAATTGATATTAGCTGAACCTGCGCTATTTACACAATGTATCATTCTAATATTAGCATGAATTTCCTTCCCACTTCCTCACTATATGTGTACATGTCCTTTTGAAGAATTGTAGGACTCACGAAGGAAGTGAATTTCTATAGACAAACATAGTGTATAAACGTAACATTTAAAATATAAGCCTAAATGTTGGAATGAGCTTGTGGCAGACGTACAGAAGTGATAGATTTTAAATGCATTTTTTTTTCTTATAAATCCATTTCCGAGCACGCCTCATTGCGGTTCTACATGCCTTTGAAGTTGCCAGAATGCATTTTGTTTTGCCTTTCAGATTAAAGCAGTGCGCCTGTAATCCGTCAACCCGTTATACATAATCTTCTACTGGTTGCCCAACACAAGAATGTCAGCCTTAACGACACTTTAAAATGACCCCTAAAACGAATAGAAAAATAATGACACATATTTTGAAAATTTGAATGAGAATTGGCAAATGTACATAAAATTTGGTATCGACCAGAAAGAACGGCACGTTTCTATAGAACTTGTAGTTTCCGAGATCTGTGTCGAAAGAAATTGCCCACAAACATATAAATGTATCGTTTTAATATATGGATTCTCCCTTTAATACCCACACATGATCTACAGGGTCCATTATACATTTTAACAAAAGAAAATTATATTGTTAGGTAGTGGTAAACGTAATTATACATCATCAAGTTTAATACAGTTTACAATAAAACACAAGTTTTCTACATCTGTTCAGAAGAAACAGACGAGGACAGCCAGATCTTCTCTTACGCATTTTACAAATTGTACTATGCGTCTTAAGTAAATTCGATCTATTCGAGTTTAGCTCTGACCCCCTAAAGCCAATAGAAAAGTACTAATCATAGTCGACTTAAATAATGTGTAGTAGAAAAAGATGAAAGTGTCGCTATTTTGAAAGATTCAGAAAATAATTTTAAGAACTTAGGAAGCTCCTGCACCTACCCTAATTAACTTATGTTTATAGCTCGTACATCGTTGTTGGGTAGATTTTCAAGATACCACATACATATACATACAAAGGGTATTTATATTTTAAAAAAGGGGTCACCCCTGTTCAGGCTCCAGGGTCGGGTATCTGCATGAAAGGCACTCGAGAAGTTCTACATGACCTAGGCTATATATTTGATAAAATTCATTGACATACAGTTATTAGGTATGAAGATTTAAAAGGTTTTCAATCGCAAAATGTAAATTTTCGTAGAAATTTGAGAAGCGATAAATATATGTATATTATAGTGTGTAACTTTAGATGTAAGAAAGGTTTATAAGGTAATTATATGTTAAACTTTTAAGGAATCAAGTATATGTAAATACAAATTGAGTGACACCTTTTCTGGATCATATGCTTGGACAGTTAAAAGTATTACTGACCAAAATTAAGCGCATTCATATTTTGTAGAAACTTAACGAATGATAAATAATATATCATCTTAAAGCAACTTATATTTGAGATTGTAGTGTCTACAGGCTGGACGGTAAATTTGTAATATTTCCACTCCTATTTTACTATTTTCGTTCATTTACATTTATTGTCATGTCCGTAGTTGTGTTTGGTTGACCGGTAATTACAAAGTTTTAAAATGGTCTATAAAATGCACTCAAACTATCAAACAGTAGTTTTATTACAAGGAAAGCGTTATTGCAGTTCGATAGCTGCAAAGTGAGCCGTGTGTTTTCTCGATTTTAATTTAACATTCATTTTGATGATCGTGCTCTGTAAAAATGATTTTTTAAAAAAATAATTGTGTAGGGGGAGGCGAAAAGTTTCAAATTTGTTAAATCATATGCGCAGAAGTTTTTAAAATGTAATGCTGCTTTTGTTATTTTTACATTTTTCAGTGTCAGGTGACCTTAAGTACTGAACCAAATAAATCTAGCATTTGCCAAATAAATCTATACTAGAATTTAAAATTTTGATTTCATGAGTTTGTTTGAGTTGAAATTGGTTCATCATATGATAGAAAATATTTGTACGGTATCCTAATTTTTGATTTTTGTGTGATATGGGTGTGAATTTCTTGCTTTCGGGCGTGACTAGTTGTAGTGTAATGTTGCAATTCTTCTACTTTCCAGATCCGCGTGTGGCCGAGGCTGTGGACAAGATGATGTCCATGGGATTTACCAATGAAGGCGGCTGGCTGACTCAGCTGCTGGAAATCAAGGGAGGGGATATTGACAAAGCTCTGGATGTGCTTCAACCTGTCCCCAAATCCAATTAAACATTCTCTCGTAATTTCCAAATCGTAAAGATGAATATATAGTTATGATTATATTTAGATATAAATAACAGTTTAGAAATATATATAAATAATGTTTGACTATATGTTTTATAGCCTTTATATTGCAGCAACACACTTAGTAATGGTGACAGGGGAAAATTTGCAATTACAAAAGATTCTGCTTTGTAACTAAAGTTTTAATGTGCATTTTCCAGTATTGGTGCTGTATTTTATCCTAATTGAGTTATTTTTCAAATTTTATGAACATTCCAGAGAGGTATTTAAAGCAATATCTAGAATGTATTGTGTGGATTTTTTTAATTTCTGCCAAAATTTTTACTGTTGCATTTTTCTGTTTTGTGATCTTACATTGATGTTATCCAGTAAAAACGAAATAAATACATATTCTAAAAAAAAAAAAAAAAAAACGTGTATCAACTTGTTATACTGTACAGATTTTAGTACTTTGGTACAGAAACAAAACCTCGTCCTCGTTATTATTATTATTATTATTATTATTATTATTATTATTATTATTATTATTATTATTATTATTATTACTGCAAGCATCTCACCTTCATTTACTTTCACTTATCGTCTGTCACCTTTCAGTTTACAGGCCATAACCACGGAACGTTAGCCTGATTTGCATAAAATATTGGGACAAGTGAAATGTATCCAGCAGTGTGTCGTGGAAGGAAGTGGCAATTTCGGGAAATGGTAGAATGGGTGATTCTAAGAAGAAGAAGAAAAAAAAAACCTACCATGACCATGTGTCTTATTCTTAATGGTTTGAGAGCTACATGCAGGGTTGGCTGGTTTAAACCAAGGTGGTTTAAACCATGGTTTAAACCAAGGTTTAAACCAGCTGGTTTTTTTAAAAAAACCAACTGGTTTAAACCAAACAACAAAAAAATGTTCGTAAAAGTGTAAGTGTTTGTAAAATCTTGATGAACACACATTTGTGGGTTATCACATTTCACTCCCGTATATTATTCGTATTATATTCAGACCTAAATACCCCATTCATTACTCCAAAAGATTATACTACAAAAGCAACTTTTTTTTTATAAGTTTATAAATGTTTATTTTGTGATTTTTTGTAGTTGTTATTATTGTTATGTAATTGCAATCGAAGAAAAATTCTAAATATTCTTGCGTTTCAATGTTTACTATTGATTAAAAAAATCGAAAATGCCGTACTTTTTGTGTGTGTGCGGGGGGGAAGATCATACAGACCCCACGAGAGGCATTTAGTGAAATAAGTATCTTTGGTATCTATTTATGTATAAATGAGTCTGAGCCAAATAATTCTCAAATAATAATTCGTATCTTTACTCACTTTTCTTATTGATATGCAGATTAAGTCGGTGTATTTCTTTAATTTGGACCAATAAAAGTCGTTAACTAACTTGAACTAAATTAGTTCTTCTGTACTCCGTAGTACTTTGAAATTGTTCATATGTAATTCTGTGTAATGGTTTCACTTGTGCAACTGTTTATCTTTTTGTCCTTCTGAAATGACTCTTGACATTTATATTAAGAAGCATGTAAAGATCAGTACAACGTATTTTTTTTTTTTTTTTTTTTTTTTTTTTAATCAGGATTCCTTCATGAGTGAGTCGGTAGACGTATCGCATTTGTGGCCAATTAGTCCTGGTTCCGAGTTCAAATGGAGGACAATTTCTCTCGGATGTAACTCGAGAAGCGGTTTTTATTCCGCTATAAGCTTATGTGACCCCTTCCAGCATAGCCCGGTTGTTGCATAATAACGTCAAGGCGAAACAAACTTATTTCTGTCCATATATGATATGAATATATAGAGCAAATTATTTAAACCATAAAAACCTGGTTTAAACCAAAAAAACCTGGTTTAAACCAAAAAAACCGGTTTATTTGGTTTTTTTAATAAAAACCATGGTTTTTGCCAACCCTGGCTACATGTTCTAAACGAATTTTGGCCTTAGCTTATTGGTCATCCTGTAGTTATTCTACATAGCTGAGATATTGCGATTTGAATGAGGATGGAATGGCCTTTCCAACGGTAACGAGCATGTGGTAGGGTATCTGTGAAAAGGCAGTTACTTAGGGAAATTTGGAAAAATTAAAATTATTTTAAGATTATTTAAGGAAATTTGGGTGGCAACACTGATTCCCAAATGTCCCTCAATAACTTTTCTTCCAAAGACGTCATTTCCACGAACTGCATTCCATTGGAAAGGCCATTCCGTCACCATGAAATGAGCTATGTCTCAGCTCTGTAGAATAACTTATAGAGTGAGCAATAAGTAACGTAAGGTCATCAATGATTCACAACCTGTAGCTCTCAAACCGTTGAGAATAGAACATATGGACATATGAACTTTTTGTCTGGAATCACTCATTACTACCATTTCTTAAAATATTGCCATTTTCTCCCTGGACACCGTATAAGTATATACTGTGTACATTGTAGATTCAAAACAGGGAGTATTTTATGAAAACGATTATAGTAAAATAGTTCACATCATAAAGATAGTGCTAAATATTTCCAAATTTGAAACTTTACATTTTACATTTGAAGTTTCTTCTTTTACAGTAAAAATTACCCTGCTCTCCCACAAATTGCCATATGTCAGTCAATGATACTTCGGTTTGAAAGTATAACTTTCTTTTATACGATTCACAAAAGCTTACTTTCTTCATCACCTTGGAAAGTCTATATTTTGTGTATCACAGTAAAGAAAGGTATAATCGTCACTGCTGTATAACCATTTGTGAGGGGAAAAGGGTAATTTTTAATGAGCCTAAGTAATTTATTAAAAATTGCGGTAGTCCTGATATGTTTAAATGTGGCTGTATTATTCAAGTTAGGTTACTAATGCATTATTTATGTTAGTAATTTGTTTTGAATTTGGTGCTTAATATACCAAAATTAAATAACATATGAAGTTATTAAATCACTGCCATTGTAAAAAGTGAATAAGAAAGTCTGATCTTTTCAATTAATTCACAAAATATGACATTCTGTCCTATACGAATCAGGTTTAATCCCAATGTAATCAAGGATACTCAATAGGTGACAACACACACATGATGTAAGCATTTGAAAGAACGATTTTCCAAAAGGATCCCTGTTCGACAAACTTCATACATATTACTAGCCTGCTTAACTAATAAGCCTGTGGACTTGATCTCGGCACATAAATGTATGATTAGACACACACTTGACCAGATTATGATTAATGCTAATTGAAGTTTACGGTACAGTGTTTTAAAAAGTCTATATAGCTCATTACCACAAAATACTGGAAACCCATCACGCTTCAGCATTTATTGTAGATTATTCTCATGGCATATATCTATCCATCTTTACGTGGAAAATAACATTAAACGTCTGTCCTAAAATCCTGGAATCTTTTTTCTTTCTTCAATACATGGTTTCAGGATCATTCTAAAAATAAAACGATGCATATTCAGCTTGAAAATATATTTTCCATTAGGTACGAAATATTATTATTGGTAAACTCATGAGTTCTGTTTGAAAATATAAATTCTATAAGGTGCGAAATAATATTGAAAAGATGTTTTTTCTGAATTAATTAAAATGAGCTAGAAATATTTATTTCAATACTTAAATTCCCAATAAACCTACATGTCTTAGATTACGTGCGTGTGCAAAGTAAGAGCTTTGCATAAGAAGATACATATATTCAACATTTGCTCTGTAGACGTGTACCTCCATCCTAAACACTTATGTAAAATGTTATTAAAAAAAAAAACTGTATATATGAACCTATCTTACACGACAAACATCCAGTCTGTATATAGGTATGCTGATTGTATTCCAGTGCTTGCCCTAGCATGTCTGCATCGATTTGTGTCATTGTATGAATACGTCTGTACAATTCAGGAAAGTCTTTGGCAAACCCTCGTAGGAAGAAATTACAAGTGTAAGTCTGGTTATCAGGAGGGCTATTTCATCAACTGCGGATTGCTAGCTGATGCAGTACCGATCCGTTACTGCACGATACCGAGCAACGCACGAACATCGTGTTGAAAGTGTAATGCCACATTGTTGTATGTAGAAACGAACGTATCACTGTTTTCTAGTAATGGCATAATAAGCCAAACAGAAACATGTCCAGTGAGGGTCCACACACATTTTTCTGTTGACAAAGCGCAAAACATACTGTTTTTTGGGGATCAATGCATGTGTTCCATAAACTTTTTGAGACTGCTTTTGTTTCCAAGACACGCACTTTGGATGGCCATTCAGTAATAAATAACCCGATCACCAAATATCAATCGTGACGAAAATGGTCGTCTGGAAGACTGCAAATTTCTTCACGCAGACGTTAATCGTCAGTTGGGGCAGCTGAATCCACTATGGTTTTATACGTAGACGATTACTCAGCTTTCTTCATGCTGTGGATTGTACAGTAGAATACCAAGATAAAGAGTGGTAGATGTTGATTTCTTGGGTTTCGGAGAAGTGTTTCTCTAATCTGTTGCATCCATTCTTTGGATATTAGGGTCTCCCACTGCTTTTACCGTTACAAAGACATTCAGACGCTTTAAATTACCAATTGTAGATGGATTTTCTGTCAAGTGGAATCTTGTACATTAGGTTATAAATTTGCGACGTTGTGATAAGACTTGTAAAACTATAACACAATATTCTTCCCGTCAGCTAGTTCGGGAAAGTGGTCAAATAGTGGCACTCTGCCTTGCAATCGACAAGTATATCTGAATCTTAAGACAGTGATAAGCGCCGCTTTCGGCGAAATTGAGTTATCAGGTGGAATGAATTGGGATCGAACCACAGAATAGTATGTAGATAGTTTAAGTTCGGAATTGTACCTGAATACAACAGAAGAAGTTTGTTTAATATTGTCATTGCATCGGAATGTTAAACTAGTTTATTCGAAGGTTAGAAATTGGCGCTTACCGTTGTCTTCCCTCGAGCCGCTCACACACACACACACACACACACACACACACACACACACATATATATATATATATATATATATATATATATATATATATATATATATATATATTCTTTACTAACCAGCTCTAGAGCCTTTCTATTTCAAGTGTGCCCTCGAAAAATATGTGAAAGATACTTTGGCCTCACCCCCGCCGCCTTGTTACAGAGGAAACTCTCTCCTTGCTTTGGGGAAAGAAGAATTACCTCGGCTATGTTGCCAATTTGTCATTCAGTCATTTGGTCTTGATGATTGAAGATCGTAGGCTACTTAGATGACAGTGCATAGTAAAACCCGTGAAATAATTCATTGTGGCAACGCTTTCTAATCCAACTATCGAAAGATATCGGCCACAGCAATTTGTCCCTCCTCTTTCTAGGGAGGAGCTCCTTCGTGGCTAAGCGGTTAGCGTACGCGCCTTTGGCGTGGGAGACCCGGGTTCGATTCCCGGCGGGAGCTCATGTGGTTCGGATTCCACGTTAATCAGTAGGTCCACGTCTCATATAGCCTCGCTGCTGAAAGGGACGCTAAACTAAAATCAACTCAACTCTTTCTAGGGAGGTACGGGAAAACACACATCGATAGCAACCCCAGCAGGGGCACACATTAAAGGCTCTAATACCTGTCAGTGACGCTTTTTTTTTCACAGAAGAATGGTGAGATTTCAAAAGTTAAAAGCATTTTATTTCTCATCTTCCATGGATTTGTCATGCAGCGTCTTTTCATGGTTACTTTCGGAGATATTTCCAAGATAGCATCACAGTAGGAGAAAGTTTTTGTTCTATGCTTTGAAGTGTCGAAATCTGTAATTTCAGTGTATCGTGAGTTTCGCTCGCAATTCAATAAAAAACTGCCACATGAAAATAACAAACAGATGATATCCAAGTTTGTAGAAAGTGGATCCTTGTGTAAAGGCAAAAGGGCTAGTCTATCTCTTGTGTTTGCTGAGAACACGGGCGTCTCTGGCGGTGGAACGCGCACCCACATAATAATTTGAAGAGAGATAAGGATGAAGCTGAAAGTATGTATATGGAATAAGTAAAGAAATAACAACAAATTATGTTGTCAAGTGAAAAATCTGAATGCCGTGATATGATAGGAGTAAAACAAAAGACGTAAAGAAAGACTACAATTGGTGGGTAGTATTAAAGTGTAGAAATTGCCTATGTTACGTAATGACCTTCGCGTATGGAAACTTCTAAATTTGTAATAAGTGACCTACTAGTATGGTAGAAAATTATGATGAACGCCAATGGTAACAAGTAAAGAAATCCGCAACAGTTGTCATATCACAATATTGTCCTGCTTGAAGTGAAATACCAGTGAAAAATATAGTCAGGACGAAAAATAGGAGACAACAAGTTAGATACTAGAAAGTTTAAAGATAGGGAAGTAACAAAATATTTGCCTGAAATTTCGCAGAAAAATCGCAGTTAAAAGAAAGTAGATATAAGGACTAACTAGTTGTGGAAGCAAACACAAAGTAAGGAGCACGGATTATGAGGAAAAGTTGGAAAATTAGGGGAAGAAAGTACAGAAACAAAGGTGCACTGATAAATGTAAAAGATGTCTAAAAAGTGGATTTGCAAACTAAAAAGGGAAATCGACAGAGACGTAAAGGGGATAAGAAGGATTTGAAAGGAAGAAGACCCTATTGACAATCCGCTGGCGAGCCACCAGTGGCCAAACAGCAGACCTCAGACCAGTATCGACAGCGGCCTGCCAACGACTTTACACTTTTTCTGCCGGTGGACTGCTTACAAGGAGCCCTAGGTATCTATCAGAGCCTGATCTTAATGAAACTTTGTATATAGAGAGAATGCCTCGGGAAACTCCCACAGCCAAAATTGTAGTTGCAGTGTCCAAGAGGTTGAGACACTAAGGCTCGAGAAAGTTCAAAAATGGAACATCAGTACACTAAGGACATGGCGAGAAAATGCACGTTTTTCTTTAAAACTGGTCATTGTACCGACACCAAATGAGCATACATGGATACCAGATGGTACACCTTGTCTCAAAAAGGTTGAGCGCATTCTTTATTGCTGTTTCGAGGCAAAAATTTTCTAAGTCCAACTTCGGGTATCTTCGGGAAAATGTAAACCAGGTTCGAACCTCGAAGCCAACCTTTGCAATCGGGAAAAATCTTGCAGATGTGTTTTTCTTCTTTTAAATATAATAAGACTTGTTACCAATTATATATAAAAAAGCAACATTGATTGAAATACTTAATGATACAATATTTCGAAACTGTATTAATGCCAGCACATGCTTGTTTGTCATTTTGCTCTCCATACTTAATGGAATATTTAGATACGTAAACGAATCTTTCCATATGTAAAAGAATGGTGAAAGTTAAGACATAGAACATTATTCTCTCCTGAGTACTAAAATAAAAGTCAAACTAGAACAAAAACAGCGTTTGCAGTGGATATGAATGTAATTATTATCTTAAATACCGTTGTATATCGCTAGAAGTGTAATTCGTGGAGCGCTTGTGTTAGCTCAGTGGTACGCCGTTGGATTTCAAATCGTAAGGTCGAGGGTTCGATTCCCATCTGAATCAATTTTTTTATGAAATTCTATTTTCCGCAATGCATGAAAAATTATATAAAATAATTACATTAAAATACGTCAGTTGTATATATATAACATACAATCATTGCAGAACAAAGTGATTATTATGTTTAAAATATAACAGGTGCTCACAGTACGTTGGTATTCTATGATATATGTGAATGTTAAATACAAATTAAGAAAATAATATCATCGCAATGAATAAATTATGTAGTGTATTTATTTGGAGCTATTTGTCATCGGAAGTTACTTCTGAATTTTCTCATTACAGCAAGTGATTTACGCTTTCTGAAAGGTAAAGAGACTATTCGGGTATAAACAGAAATTATTATACAAACTCCAATCTTCGTTACAGACACAAAACTCCCGATCCTCAAAACTATGTAAACAGGAAATTTACGAACACGAAGTCATGTCTAAGAGACTTATTTATACTCGAGAAAGAAGGCAGAATAGGATTTCTTTCCAAAGGATTTCAGTTCAATAATCTGCAAGGCTTTTGTATATGGATGTAGTCCCTTTCTCTCCGCCAATATATATAAAGTAAAAGCGATCGATATTAGTGTCGAATCCATAGTTCTCGTTGTTGCCGAAATTAATAATTACAACTCCAAAAGCGTTAAAGTCCAAATTTAACTCTCATCGTAAAGCTCCTTTGTGGTTAAGCGTATAGCGTACACGCTTTCGGTGTGGGAGACCCAGATTCGGCTCCCAGCGAGAGCTCATGTAGTTCGCGTTAATTAGTAGGTCTACGTCTCATATAGCCTCACTGCTGACGGGACGTTAAAATCAATGCAATTGATTCTAAACCCATTATTATGGCGGGCGATAAAGGATGAAAAATAAAATGTCTCAAGTGACTGAGATTAGTGTCAAATCCATAGTTTGAGTTCGTGACACTGTTACAAACACAATGTCATTTAATGCCACGTTTTGGTATGAGCGACTATGCCTCCTGAATTTTGAATTTACAGGAGCAACATCAAAATGTTTTGATGTATGTATACGTGTATATTCCAGCGAAACTCCGGAACAGTGTTGAATTCAGACATTTTCACCCGGGGAGGGAATGTGAACTCTTCGGGGTGGAAGGGTTGTTTTTCTGTATTTTTGCAAGAAAGCATCATATTTAACAATTCCATTCACATGCACATCTTACCTAATATTGAGACTAATTACTGATAAATATTCAATGAGAGATTAATTAAAAAAAAACAATCGTTTAATTTTATCTAAAACATTAAATAAAGACTGGCAAAAATATTTTAGACTAAACTTTAACTGCTATTTACAGTAGCTATTTTTGTTATTATTTCCTATGTTCAGTAGTTACTGCTTGTTACTAATGTAGAAGTTTTCAAAAAGATTTAAATTAACGCAATTTTTTTTTTTTTTTTTTTGTCCTAAAACAAACATACATAGGAAAATCTTAACAAAAACTTATCATTCTTTCTCACACTTCTGATTCTGAATCAAGCATATTAGCCTTGGTTTCTTCATTGCATACACATCAATAGTTTAGTTTACGAAATCTTCAGTAGGACTGTCTTCAGTAGGATTTTCCACGACTTTGTGCCGTGTCATGGAAAATCAGCGCTTGGGGCGAGAGTATACGACGTTAGCCCCGTACGTGTAAGTGAGGTCGACAGACCAGTTGCGAAAGGTGAGAAAATTTTAAAAAGTAAACCCTGCTTTTCCTTGATTTTGAGCACTTTTTATTATTTTTTTTCCTTTCATTTTATATATGTGCACATGCCCACATGTGCATATGTGTTTCATTCCTCTCTTTTTCTTTCCTTCTTTTCTTTTCCTTTTCCCTCCCGAATTTTGCGCCCCTTACTTCGGCGCCCGAGGCCGTTGTCCCTCCCCCATTGCACGGCACTGAGCAGGATCTTCGTCACCTTCAATAGCAATCTTTCACTTATATACTACTATTATATTGATAAATTCTATATAAATCTCTAACCCAGGAGGGATAACTGTTCCTCCCTGATCCCTCTGAATCTCACCCTTTAACTCACTTATTTTTAGTTAAAGAAAGGTGTGTTTACTTTAACAATCGTCAAACACATGGAATTTAGGCGCTCTATTTCAAATAATGCAAGAACCGTACATTTTCAAGAACTGAATGAAGTCTGCTGACATCAGAGATCATATGGAATGATCAAAGCCCTATCTTTCCTTTTCTATCTCAATCTGTGCTAATGCTACCTACAGTACTAATATATAATATAGGGCGAGAGTATAGTACTTACTAAAATGCAAACCTTTCTTCAACAGTTGAAAATTTCATGTTCTGCCAAACTCGGTCATAGCGTTAAGAAATATAGGTTTTATTGACTATTTTGGTATTCTATCTTAGATGTTAATTGTTTAATATTTATATACAATGGGTCTGCGTCATTTATATATATATTGAGAGATCGGATTTCGTCTGCACGTGCACGGAAAGAAAAGCAAATAATTGGGTGAAGTAATTTCTACATTTTGTGACTGAAATTTTGGAAGTTTCTCCGGGGGGGAATGAATTTTCTTCGGGGGAAGATTCCCCCGGGCTACCCCCTGAATTCATCCCTGCTCCGGAATGTCTGGAGCAACTTTTACCTAACATGGGAGACATATTACTTTCAATCTAAGGAAAAAAAATTGTGGAATTCAGATACCTCAAGGGATTGAAGTTGGGAAGAGTGGCATGTAAAAATAGTGTAAAATGACTGATTGTAGAGTGTTATCCATTGTTTTCTCGGTCGTTGAGATGAGTAGTGAGGCACTCAATGGCGTTATATCCAAATTCATCCCCATCTTTACAGGATGAAGGGCTTGGAGATATGATTAATAAAATGTAAACACTTACTTAAATATTTGTCGAAGTAATAGTTTTCTGGGGCCGCGAAAGCGTTTCTAATAACTTTGGAGTGTAGTTTGTAACCACTTCAAGATGGGCTCTTTAATCATATCAATTTCTCACCTTAAGAAGAAATTACCATCTCAACTAGTATATGTATCAAGCTAGCCTTCGCAATCGAGAAAAAATTGTGTAGATGTATGTTTCGTCTTTTAAATGATACCGGTATACTAAATGTAAAATCAGAGATTGAGTTGGTCGGTGGGTCAAATGGGTCAAGATTTATGAGTGGGTCAGTGGATCGTAGGTCAGCAAGGCGTGACCCACTGCGAAACACCATCACTGTGACTCACACTGACCCATTGACCCACCAACCCATTCTGCTCAGTGCCTTCTAGATAGCATTTTCTGCACACTGGCAACTTTGTCTACGTTTTACTTTCAAGACCTCCATTTTTCTTCTTTTTTTCATTTGGTAGTAATGAAGAAAGAAGTTCAGGCTCTTTTGGATTTTGATATTTCCAGTTGTAACAATGGCAATAGGACTTACTGCTTGGCTTTTGAGATGCAGGCTATTAGTTTTTAGAAGAGCTAACTACTGGAAAAATTGGTTTATTACAAATATAACCTCTTAAGTCAGTAGAGAGGATGGCGTGGATAATGGATCAAACTTAATGACGATGTATTTTAGTGGGTCGGAGTTGGTCACAATGGTTCAGAGTTGTTTATAGTTGGTGGTGGGTCAGAATGGGTCATGGTGGGTGAATGGGTCACGTTGGGTATTGAGTCATTGTGGGTCACGATGTGTAGTGGGTCAGTATTTTGTGGATCAAGGTTTCATTGACCCACACCATCTCTTGTCAACATTGCACTAAAGAGGAGAGTTTCCGAAGGTGCGCGTCGGCGATTTTCTCAAATTTTGCACATAGATAGTACCCCACCAGAAAGCAATAAATCTTGAAACGGTTCACAGTACCATCTCACAGAACTCGAGATAGAGGGATTTGTTTGATTGGCTAAATTAAGACCTCAATAATTTATCCTTCTACAAGCGAGATTTTCTTCATCGTTTCCGTGGCGAAGTCAGAAGAATATGCGGCAAGTAAACTTAAGGTTGAAGGTTCGCGCCCACCTTGGGATACTTGCTTTTTTCCCCTAGTGTTTTTTACACTCACCTGAATATAAACAAATCAAGCATATGGGCGATTTAACATATTTTGGGGGAGAAATTTTGTGGTTCGTTGGCGTTTCGTTGAGTCTCTGCCGCTGGTGGTATAATTTTCAAAACCGAAGTGGGGCCACCACGGATCGTAGCTGCGGGATCACCAACTTTTGGCGAAATGTCGCCAGTTGCGCATCGGTGGTCCACTGACGCTTACGACATGGGGGTTTGTATCTGAAAACTAAGAGAATAAAGAAGCGTGGTATCCATGAAGCCCGTTGACCCTAATAAAAGTCTGAAACGATGAAACAGATGTCAACACCGGAAAACATGTATTTTATAATTTCAAAGGTACCCCGTGTCGAGGAAAAAGATTTGCCCCAAGGTTCCCCGGTGGGTCTCAGGAGGGGTGCAACTCAAAATTTGAAAATGGTAAGGGGAATCAAGTAGTATATCATTTAAAAGTATTACTAAAATTTAAAAAAAATGGTAAGAGTCCCGAGTCTTTATGCTAACTTGTGTTCAAGATGGTAATAAATCCTTCATTGAAAACTCCTTGACCACCTCTACAAATTTGAAACTGTGAAACTACCCAGAAGAGGTAAACACTTGTCTTACCACTGCAAAAGTATAATGCACCAAGGTAAAACAAGATGCGACCCATTATGGGTTTATTACATCACTAATATTAATTTCTACGTTCCACAATTGTGTCTTTAAGCTAAAGGACAGGGTGATTGCGAATTATGAAATTAATGGTAGAATACAGAATTGACCCACAACCAACTATGAACCATTCTGAACCATTGTGACTAACTCCGACCCACCAACGTAATCAATTCTGACCCATGATCCACGTCCTTCTCTCCATTGACTAAAGAGGTTACACTTGAAATAAAACAAGACTGAAATTTTCACTTATCGGAGTTTGAATTCCTACCGTCAATCGCTCAAGCACCGCTCTGTTACAATACCGGTGGATCTGACCTTTACGATATACAATGGTAAAGTGTTTCTCATCTTCCAAATTAAGATGAATTTAAATTTATCATATATAATTATTTCTTTCTTGGCTTACATATACATTTCAGTAGAAAACAGGATGAAATTTGAAAGTATCAAATCAAGATAAAGTATACCAACGTAAGAAGAAAAGAAAGAAAAACTAGTTTTCCATATAATTAAGCATGCCGTACTAATTTAAAATGCTCATGAAATTAAGCTTGGAATACAAATGTTATTTCTATTTTTCTCACAACTTTGTGGTTTGATTGCCTTATGCTGTGAACGCTCCATATATTATACACCAGCTTCACCAATTATTATATTAGAAAGCAGTGGGTATAAAATGCAAAGGACTGTAGTTTTCATCCTCAATTAGTTTCTCAACTAATATGAATCGTTTTCGATAATTTTTACAAATCAACCCACTACCAATTTTCAACATATAGAAAATCCCCCCCCCCCCGCTCATAAAACACATTTTAAAAATGCCAGGACACGTTCTGTTTATTTTTAGTAAAGAGTTATATACTGAATTTAAGCTCTCTAAGTTGAACGGCTTGTAAGATACTCAGTTTTCCGGTAAAATTCGGAAACCTACTCCCCACTTAGGATATGTGTTATAATGAAAGTGATATGCGTATGATAACTTCCCAGTTGGGATTGGGGCCTGATTATATACCAAATGTCATTTCATTTGACTTTGCAATTTGACCGTGATAATCACGCAGACATAGTTACTTTCAGTTTTTTATACTAGGTATAATAATTCATATATTACAGGTGATTCAAAATTTTTTTCAAGCAGTTAGCTTCTCTAAAAGCTCACAAGCTGTATCTCAAAATTGAACTCCTATTGCTATTGCCACTCTTACAATTGCAAATATCAAAATCCAAAAATGCCTGAGCTTTTTTCATTAGAAATGGAGATTCAGAAGAAGAAAAATGGAGATATTGAAAGTAAAACGTAGACAAGCTCACCAGTGTTCAGAAGATGCTGTCTACAATGCGCAGAACAGAATGGGACGGTGGGTAGTTGGGGGTTGTTTCGTCCAAAGATATTTCGTCCAAAGGATTTTCGTCCAGAGACATTTAGCCCAAACACATTTGGTCCAGGGACATTTGGTCCAAAGGGCAATTTCTTCAAAGAACATTTTGTCCAAAAGACAATTGGTCCAAAGGACATTTCGTCCAAAAGACATTTGGCCCAAAGGACATTTCGTCCAAAACACAATTGGTTTAAAGAACATTGCGTCCAAAGGACATTTCGTCCAAAAGCCAATTGGTCCAAAGGACATTTCGTCCAAAAGCCAATTGGTCCATAGGACATTTCGTCCAAAAGCCAATTGGTCCAAAGAACATTTCGTCCAAAGGATTTTCGTCCAGAGACATTTAGTCCAAACACATTTGGTCCAGGGACATTTCGTCCAAAACACAATTGGTGCAAAAGACAATTGTTCCAAAGGACATTTCGTCCAAAACACAATTGGTCCAAAAGATATTTGGTCCAAAGGGCATTTCGTCCAAAAGACAATTGGTCCAAGGGACATTTCGTCCAGGGATGTTTAGTTCAAAGCACATTTCGTCCAAAGAACATTTGGTCCGGTAACACTTGGAGGTCAAGGGTTTGTTTCTATTAGAAGAGTAAAAGTGATGCATATAACATTATGACTCACAAGTAATACCTCCCAAGTGCAACACTCCGATTTTGCAAAAAAAAAAAAAAAAAAAAAAAAAAGGCAGGTAGATACTACACACAAAATAAACGAATACGTGTTTTTCTGCGGAAAAGTGGTTTTAGGGGGGAGCAAAAGCCCCTACTCAAAATTTTGAAAGTTGACGCCCGAAAGGCAAGAAGAAGTGGACCGTAGTGAACGAAATTGTGCACAGATATTGCAGACGTAAAATGAGTGAATACGTGTTTCGTATTTTCCTGGAAAAAATGGTTACGTGGGGCACAGACCCCTCCAAACCTTTGATCACGAAATATCAAAAGTACTAATAACAGTATGTCAGATGTGTGTAAAGAACATGAAAAATTGCAACGAAAATTTGAGTAGGGACAATACGCAAAAGATAAATAAATACGTTTTTTTTATTTTCTGCGAAAGAACGGTTTTAGGGGGAAAAAGCCCCAATCCAAAAGTTTGAAACTTGAGGCCCGAAAGGTCACAAGAAATGAACCAAAGTGAATGAAATTGTGCAGAGATATTGTAGACATAAAATGAGGGAATACTGGTTTCGTATTTTCCTGAAAAAAAGAAAAAGGTTTGGGTGGGACACAGACCCCTACAAAACTTTGATCGTGAAACATCAAAAGTGCGAGTAACAGTATGTCAGAAGTGCTTAAAGGACATGAAGAATTGGAACGACATATTGTGTAGGGACAATACGTAAAAAATAAACGAATGCGAGTTTATTTTCTGAGGAAAAACGGTTTTAAGGGACAAAATCCCCCACCACAAATTTTGAAATTTGAGGCCTAAAAGGCAAGAAGAAGTGTACAGAATTGAATGAAACTGTGCACAGATATTGTAGACGTAAATTGAGGTAATTGGGCTTCGTATTTTCCTTTTAAAAAAACGGTTGCGTATATCACGGACCTTTTAAACTGTTGATTACGAAATGTCAAAAGTGCAAATAATTATACGTCAGAGGTTCTTAAAGAGTATGGAGAATTGCAACGAAACCTCGTATAGGGACAATTCGCAAAACAATAAACGAAACGTGTTTTAATTTGTGCGGAAAACAGTGTTGGGGCCTAGGCCTTCTCCGAAAAAAAGTAAATATTACAGTAATAGCGCAGGAAGTAGTGGACCAAAGCAAATGAAATTGTGGGTAGACATTTTAGAGACCCTATGTAAAATAAGGTCTTTCGTGTTTCTGAAGTATGCCTATCCATTTTGCTTCAAATTTGGCACATCAACAGCAAAGAGGAAATTAATCGACACGTGTTTTTGTTTATGCGGAAAAACATTGTAAGGGTTAAAGGTGCCTCCTGAAATGCTATAAAATACACTATACTGTTTGTGCTTGTTGTTGATCTGCCAAAATTGAAGAAATCAGATGGAGACACTTGTGAAACACGAAAGGCCTTATTTTACGTATCCAATATCTACATACAATTTCATTCACTTCGGTCCACTTCTTCTTGGCTTTCGAGCTTCAACTTTCAAAACTTTGGGTGGGAGTTTTTGCACCCTATAACCATTTTTTCGCAGAAAATAAAAAAAAACTGTGTTCATTTATTTTTTGCATATTGTCCATACACAAAGTTTCGTTGCAATTCTTCATGTAAATTTAGGCACTTCTGACATACTGTTACTAGCACTTTTGATATTTCATGAGCAAAAGTTTGGAGGGGTCCGCGCCCCACCCAACCATTCTTTCTAGAAAAACACGAAACCCGTATTCCCTCATTTTTCGTCTACAATATTTGTGCACGATTTCATTCATTTCGGTCCACTTCTTCTTGCCTTTCGGGCGACAAGTTTCAAAATTTTGGGTGGGGGCTTTTGCCCCCTAAAACCGTTTTTCCGCAGAAAATAAAAAAAAAACACGTATTTACTTAGTTTATGTGTAGTATCTGCCTGCCAAATTTTTATCAAAATTGGAGTGTTACACTTGGGAAGTGTTAGTTGTGTAGCTTCTTATTTCTAAAGGAAATTTTGAAATAGAGATTTATTCCGCAATTTTCTTTTCGATAAAACAAATATATGTTAAGATATTCGGAAAAAACGTAAACGCCTGAAAACTAAATGGCCACCTTTCTTTGCTTTCATTAATAATTTTACAAAAATACAGTTTTAGCTTCGCAGAAATACAGTTGTAGCTTCGTTGGTTAAGGAATTCACCTCCCAAAATGATAAACAACCCTTTGAAGAGCATACTCCCTCTTCATTTGCGGACAACATTGCCTCCGCATGGTCATATGAATCTTGTATTTGGTTTGAGACTTTGCAATGGATATCTTAAATGTACTGTGCTGTACTGAGAAAATTAATATGAAAGCAAAAGTATATAGTATATTTGCATAAGGAGTAACACTGAAATTAGGGATGGTACCGAGACCGAGACTAGTCTCGGTCTCGTCTCGGTCTCGTCTCGAATTATCGAGACGAGACCGAGACCGAGACGGGCTTTTATATACCGAGACGAGACCGAGACCGAGACGGATTTTATATAACCGAGACGAGACCGAGACCGAGACAGGCCTCTATAAATCGAGACGAGACCGAGACGAGACTTAGGTCAGTCTCGAAAGTCTCGGTCTCGTCTCGAATATTGATAAAAATTAAAATTGTCTTCACTCAAAATTTCTTTCGTCGCAGTGTTAGATAATATGGGAACGGTTGACTGATGTACAGTCCTGTATTTAGGGGGTGCCTATCAGGCTCAAGCCCCTCCCGAAATAAATTTGTGACTATTTTTCGCACTGCACGTACAGCACAAATGTTTCTTACCCGTTTCTCAAACCTCTCCCGAAACAAAATCCACTGCTGATTTAGCCTTCTCTGTCTGTCTGTCTGTCTCTCTCTCTCTCTCTATCTATCTATATCTATATGTATCTATCTATCTATCTATCTACCTATATATATATATATATATATATATATATATATATATATATATATATATATAAACAACGTTTGGGAGGTGATTCCTGACACCAAGATAAGACAAAAAGTATAGACCAACCTGGGTGCACAAATGCTTACTTTTGGAATTATAGGCTGCTGGAAACATAAAAAAATGAACTTTAATGGTCCCTAGCTCCAATACTATAGGATCTACGGTA
The DNA here is from genome assembly GCF_964235325.1 of Thermobia domestica. Classification (NCBI taxonomy): domain Eukaryota; kingdom Metazoa; phylum Arthropoda; class Insecta; order Zygentoma; family Lepismatidae; genus Thermobia; species Thermobia domestica. Next base: position 106,820,540 of record NC_137463.1, on the reverse strand, counting down.
GTCGGATCAAGACTTTACTTAGGAACAATTATGTGACCTATCCAAAAATGCATGTTTCAGAGTCCTGCGGTACTCTCACAACAATTTTCATAGAAGGAGTTTGTCTAAGGGCATATAATTTTAAGTACTCACCATTACCTCTGTAAAAGCAGTTGCAGAAGTACCGCAAGATACTGATACATGGATATTTGGATAGGGAACATACTAGTTCTTAGTTGAAGTCTTGACCCGACTACGGTAGATCCCATAGTATTGGAGCTATGCAGTAGCATAGCTAGAATGTTTTTCAAGGGGGCCAGTGAAGGGACCACGAAAATTTTGAGGGGGGCATCTTCAATGAATGGAAAAACTTGATTCATATACTCACAAAACTTGTAAGGTTCAATCACAAGCTAAAATGTACTGAATAATTTAAAAATCATTGAATATGCATATCTTATTCTATCCATTAGGCCTATCCTATCCAAAAGCACTATTTTTTTTAAAAAAAAGCAGAAATACGATAACTACTTATTTTTTAGTAGTCGTTAAGAAAATCAAAGCGAACTAGGAAACAAGTCTGTTTATCATATTTATACAGTGGAACATTACTTCTGAAAGTTGAATGGAAACTGTAAACAACAAGCTGTTCGCAGAACATGCCGCGAAATCCTTTGTGAGTAAACCTAGTACTCGTGATTGCTGCCGAACATGAGCAAGGGTTAGGTGACTACTCCACTTAGACGTGACGGCGGAGGTTGACTGCTATAATAGAATTGGACAAACGAAGCTCAAGGTTATAGGCAGTAGTCATCTCAAATTTTACCAGTTCGAAACATTCCTTCTTGCACACATGGGACGAGTTTGCCTGATGCAATGATGGAAGTGAATAAATATCACAAGTTCCAGATTTGTTTTAATACCGCATAATAATATTAATAGTTATTTATATTATTATGTAGATAAACTGTAATAATAATAATAATAATAATAATAATAATAATAATTATTATTATTATTATTATTATTATTATTATTATTATTATTATTATTATTATTAGTAGTAGTAGTAGTAGTAGTAGTAGTAGTAGTAGTAGTAGTAGTAGTAGTACCACCACCACCACCACCAAATTATTTAATGATTACTATGCATTTGTTCTATGTCACCATAGTCAATGAGAATTAACAACTTACTGTACGAATTGTAATAGGTAATGTACGAACACTTCTTTCGTCCAACGCAAGTGTAATGGTTTACTAAAGTGTATGCTATTTGTAAGTAAGTGTCTCATATTTTAGTATAAATTTCAGCATTGAAGCGAATGAGAATGCCGACTGATTTTGCTTTTCTTTCTGGCTCTTTGTCGAAAACAAAAGAGATAACTACGTCAATAAGATACAGGGGTTAAAAGGTAGTTCAGGTGGTGAGATCAATGCATGCATCCCACAGATTTCGGTGAATTAGATCTTGCTGTACTATGAACATAAACAAGTAGAGCTATTTTACTCGAAACGCAGAGCAGTGGTTCAGTGGTAGAGCGTCCACCTTTGGTCCGATCACAGCTCGCGTCAAGTGAACTTTGTGGTGGACAACCACCGCGTGCGTGGGTTTTCTTGGGGTTCTCCCGTTTCCTCTCACTTTCTTCATTCTACCATTTCATTCATCTCTCGTCGTCACCGTCACCATTAGCCTAGTTGGCATATCCGTGGGACGTAAATCTTGATTTCATTTCATTTCGGAACGCAGACTATTGCAACATACGGTATTCTGCAGTTGATAACTCTGTTGTGGAGAGATGTTTTGGTAGAAGTTTCACTTGTGGCTACGACTCACTTAGCGTTTGTAAACCTATAGCTATATCACTGTGTGGGGGGCACTAGGGGGCCAAGATTTTGAGCAAGGGGGCCTGGCCTCCCTGACCTTCCCTTGGCTCTGCCACTGGAGCTGTGGAACATTAAAATTCATTTTTTTTTCATGTTTTTGGCAGCGTGTAACTCCGAAAGGAAGCATTTTGTCTTATCTTGGTGTCAGGAATCACCTCCCAATCGTCGGTGTTGTTTTATATATATATATATATATATATATATATATATATATATATATATATATATATATATATATATATATATATATATATATATATATATATATACCCAGGCGTCAATTGTAATACTGGGTGCAACACCCTTATTTCATGTGGCTACGTACGTCAGTAAGTGAGAGCATCAATTATTCCTGTGAGAACAGTAAGCATTACTCTCACTTACTGACTATGTCGCCATAGAAATGAGGGTGTTTCACCCAGTATTAAGACTGACACCACTGTCTTGTCATAGTGTTCCCAACAAAAAGCATATTATCCTCGTTTTATCCCAAAATCTGGACTTGGGTTTTTTCTTCAGTGTATATGCAATTATTCAAAGACTTACAGTTAGTAATACGCATTGTGTTGATTTTTGGGTTAACTTGTTTTAGTTTAACGTCCCACGGTTATGCTAGGGCGGCTAAAGGAGACGTGGAGCTACTGATTATAGTTGAACCACTTTGGTCGTTCAACTGTACCCACACCGGGAATCGAACTTGGAACCACGCGAATTGTAGTTAAGCGTGCTGCTTACGGCTCTGCTGTAGTCTGCTTACGTCTCTGCGTGACATCATTGAAATGAGAGCAAAACATAAATTAAATTAAATAAAAATAAATAAATATACTTCACATAAACTACTGCGAAGAGTAGTACGAAGAGTAAAACAAGATATTTGAAAAAGGAAACAAATTATTGCTTTGCCCTACTTAGATGAGTAACAATAACTCTATGGATTTCGTCGCCACCGAGGGTCGACATTTTCCCTAGCGTACAAAGAGATAGATCTGCAGTATTCATGACAATTTATTTAAATTATACGTAGCACTAAATTCTTCAATTTCTTACGTATTATCCTTTCCATATTTCTCAGAGTAGAAATTTTGTAAGCCTGACTGGGTTTTTCGACGCTCTTATAGGTGAGGACCCTGGGACACTGTCTCAGTTGCTCCTGCCTAGTTACGGCTATGCATAGTAATGCATTACGACCTTACGATCTCGTATAAGAAACAGAATGTACTTAAATTGAGACGCGAACTATGCGAAATATCGGACTTTGAATCTAACTTGTTTGTTGATTTCAACCCAAGACCACACATAACAAAGGTGGGTGTCTTAGCTCCCACCACAAGGTTCAGGAAGTCCGTGTTATAAAGTGTAAATTAAATACGTATATATGAAACGCTAATAAAGCATTTGATCAATTAGAAACAAAATATATTGTAGTAATAATTTACCCTATTTGTTAAGATCATGAAAGTTATATTCTGTTTTTAAAATGACAGTCAAAGCAGAATGTATTGGACAATAAATGAGGTATTGTAAAATTTCAATTTCGGTCCTATTTAATACTTTCGAGCTGCTATGTGTTGTGTTATCCGTTAGGGGGTATTGATCAATTCTGATTCAAAGGAAGAAAATAAACTACTGTATAGTACTGGAGTTAATTTAATAGAGTTTAATTGTATAGGCAGTAGTGAGGCTATTTGAGACAAAGTCTATTGCTAGAAAGTGATATATGGGTTACTATTGGGTTTTATCCCAGATATGATATACCAACAGACATGGGCGGCGATTAGGGGGGCAAAAAAGAGCAGTTACCCCCCCCCACTTTTTTGAAATTACCCATTAATGTATATAGTTTCATTTGGAAATATAAAGTTTTATATGTATTATTGGTTCATAGAATAAAAATGGTGCCATAAAATATTTGTCGTTCCATGAGTACGTATTGGTTGTCTTCCCGTGGAATTAAGAAAGCTACAGGAATTGCGTTTGAACTGCTACTAAAAATGGACCAAAAATTAACCTATTGGAGCGCCACAATTAGAGTGTACAGTAGAGCGTCGATTATCCGAAGTAATTGGGGGACATGGGTGTTCGGAAAACTGGTTTGTTCGGATAATCGAACTGTACTGTACTGTACTGCACTGTACTGGACTGTACTTCTACAGCCAGTGCCAAACCGACAGAAGTGTGCTGATTGTTGAAACACAGCGACTGGCGGCTTGGCCGGTCAGCAGCGCATTATGAAGGCCCCATTAGAAGCAATGTTCCGCCAGCGGTGGCTCAGTGCGGCGACTACTGTGGGAAACTTGGTTTGGAAGTGAGGGGGATGATGGACGGTAGGGTGGGAGAGTAACAGGTGCGAGCGAGTACACAGTTCGGTTAAGCGGTCGTTCGGTTGACCGACGTTCGGATAATCGACGCTCTACTGTACTTTAATTTCTTCTTGCAAGTGCTCGATATGTTAGTCAGCTGCTCTGGAACTAATTGAGATAACATTTCGCAAGAAAAGAAGTCCTTCACAAGTTATTCTTTAATTGCACAAAAATCGACAGTTCCTAAAATGTATTTTGTTCTTCCTAATAATAAGGAATATTTTGATTTGATTTTTTTTAGTTTAACATCCTGTTCAGCAGCGAAGTTATGTGAGACGTGGACTTAATTATCAACGTGGAGTCCGAACCACGTGAGCTCCCCGGGGAATCGAGCCCCGGTCTCCCACGTCAAAGGCGTTTACGCTAACCGCTTAGCCACGAAGGAGCTCAGTAAGGAATTTTGCAGTATAATATAGGAGTTTAGGGGTGTACATATACAGTTTTGTATATACAATTCACTTTATTAAATTTAGCATAATTCTAGATTTTAGGATTATTTTGTATAACTGAAATGTAGAGTCACTAAGTATTGCTTAGTTTTAATATATTCCAAGAAAGTGAAAACTGTACTTAATGGCAGCGAGCATGTTTCGGGAAGGTGCAAAAGTATTTCTTTAAATGTCGTAGCATATGCTTGTAGTATTCACTGTCGTTCTAAGAGTAATAACATATATAATAGCATGCGTGGAATTAAAAATAAGTTGTTCATTAATTTCCAGTTTCAATATAACTTTTGCAAAACAAGCCCCATTATTCATTACTATGATTATTTGATTAATATTATCCTTTCTGTTTATTTGTTTTGCAAATTTATTAACCCTTTTAAGTTTTTTCGGTCGTTTTCAACCGATATTGTAGTGTCTTAAAGATTCGATTAAAAGAGTACCAAGAATGCTATTTAGTTCCGTTTTTTTTTTTAATTTTTCAAGAGAGGAGGCATTCAAGAAAGCCTTGGAAGGGTCTATATGCTTCCGAGCGTCAGAACATAGGGGGGTATGACATCATCAATTTACAAATTCCCTTTTTTTAGGGAGGTATAACTTCAACATTTTTTGGTGAGCTTCTCTTTAATCCTAGAATCCTAATATTTTCCATAAACAATCAGTGGACCAATTAGTTTTTATGAGAATTTTTTCGGATCTCTTTGTCAACATAGAAGGGGGACTCAGAGGGACAAAATGGTAAAGAAGGAATATTTTTGACCAAAAAGCCCACTTTCGCGATTCTTGCTCCACTCGTCTACATGATAGGGACATTTGAGTGGTACTTTCTGAAAGCCTACTTGATTATGAAGAGAACGACGTATGTATCATTATCCTACGATAATTAGGGACGTGTCAGGAAATTTTTGAAGTTTGTATAGTATCCTTGGGAAATTTCGGAAATATTCGCAGAAGAGGAAAATATTTTTCCCGCCCTTAGTATTGAAGATAGGAGATTGGTATTTGGCACACGTAATTAGTACCATAAGTAACATTTTTGAAGTGATTTCCAGATCTCTATGTTAACCCAGGGCCGCGCCAGAGGGTCCCAAAACGGGGAAAAAGGGCTTTTTCTCCAAAAATCCCTATTTTCCTCACTTGTAACCTCATTAGGAACGTCCTAGGGACATGCTGGTGATACCATCTAAAAGCCTACTCTATTCTAAAGAGAACTACGTATGTATCATCATCCTACGATAATTAGGGACGTGTCAGGAAATTTTTGAAGTTTGTATAGTATCCTTGGGAAATTTCGGAAATATTCGCAGAAGAGGAAAATAACCTGAATTTTTCCCGTCCTTAGTATTGAAGATAGGAAATTGGTATTTAGCACAAGTAATTAGTACACTACGTAGTATTTTTGAAAGTAATTTCCATATCTCTATGTTTACCCAGGGCCGCACCAGAGGGCCCCAAAACGGGAAAAAAGGGATTTTTAAGTAACAATCCCTATTTTACTCAATTTTTCCCTCCTTAGGGACGTCCGAGGGACATGAGGGTAATACAATCTGGAAGCCTACTCTATTCTGAAGAGAATGGCGTATTAACCGTGATCCTACGATAATTAGGGACGTGTCAAGAAATTTTTGAAATTTATATAGGGTATTCTGGGACATTCTGGGAATATTCGCAGAAGAGGAAAATATTTTTCCCGTCCTTGTTGAAGATCGGAGATTGGTATTTGGCATAAGCAATTAGTACACTACGTAGTATTTTTGAAAGTGATTTCTGGATCTCTATATTTACCCAGGGCCGCGCCAAAGGGCTCCAAACCGGGGAAAAAGGAATTTTTTCAACAAAAATCCCTATTTTCCTCAATTTTTCCCTCCTTAGGGATGTCCGAGGGACATCGGGTAATACCATCTGAAAGGATACTCTATTCTGAGAAAAACGAGGTATGAACCATGATCCTAGGGTAAATATAGGGATAACACTGTCGCTGCTTATCTGAGACTCACGAAAAACACCGAAAAAGGCAAGAATTTAAAAGGGTTAAATATGCCTCTAATCTGATCACACAATTTTCCACACAGATATTCATGAGCAAGGAATCAAATCGCTTCTTACACCTTCGTTGTTTAAGAGTACAAAGGGCTAGTGTCTACTTGCGTTTCTCTTGTCAATTTACTTAATAAAATATATAATACGATATACGGTATTTTAACTGAAAAAGATAGTATTCTATTAGTTATACAACCTTTCGTCAAACAAAGTGTTACAAGTAACCAGGAAAACTAACATTGATATCAAATATTCAGATCATGTCTTTCCCCCCACACACGCTTTTAACGTCCAACCTCCGCCACTGCCCACAGATGATTGAACCTGGAACACACGCATGGAAAGCATTAGCGCTAGCAAATTAGCTATGAAGAGGTACAGCATACCATAATAGTCAAGAATGAAAGCAAAAAATAAGAAGCGGAAACGACAGACTGTACGATAATAATACTTTTACAATTTTAATTTCACACTATTTATTTCGAGACTTTCGAGACTTTCGAGACGAGACCGAGATTTGGTCCTCGAGACCGAGACCGAGATCGAGACAAGCATCTATTGACCGAGACGAGACCGAGACCGAGACGGCGATTTTTGACTCGAGACGAGACCGAGACCGAGACCGCTATTTATCAATCGAGACGAGACCGAGACTGTACAAAGTCTCGTCTCGTCTCGTCTCGATACCATCCCTAACTGAAATAAAAATACAAGACAAGTTAACAATTCTGGTTTGTCATACAACTCACTAATTATGTAGAAACGTCTGCCGAAGTTACACACTATCAATAGTCTACAAATAGAAACCAGACTTGTGGTTAACCTGAAAAGATACGTATATTCTACACGAAATGTTCCAACTTTCATCTTATATTTGTCAATCACTTTTCACAATGTTGCAGCCAAGAATGTGACTGTTTAAGAGTATTATCTTTGGACACTAAGAATATTTTTCACACATGTGTATTTTTCTATTCTCAGTATTTCTTCAAAGATACTTGACACATAATTTTTCACTTTTCTAACACAAGGGTTTGAATACCTAATATTTAACTTACTCAAATTTAAACTCCATTAATTTTAGTTACCGGTACTTATTTTAGAACTATTTCATTCACAACATGAAAATTTTAGATGTCATGTTAGCAGTTATTACAGCAACATACTTCACACTACAACCTTTCCCTCACTCCTGTTGTTCGGCCATGTTGTGTTCAGGCGTTTACGTTTTTTCTGAATATCTCAGCACTATTTGTTCTATCAAAATGTAAATTGCGGAAAAAAAATCTCTATTTCAAATTTCCTTTAGAAATAAGAAGCTACTGAGTCATAATGTTATATGAATAACTTTTACTCTTCTAATAGAAACAAACCCTTGACCCCCAAGCGTTACCGGACCAAATGTTCTTTGGACGAAATGTGCTTTGAACTAAACATCCCTGAACGAAATGTCCTTTGGACCAATTCTCCTTTGGACGAAATGTCCTTTGGACCAATTGTATTTTGGACGAATTGTCCTTTGGACCAAATGTCTTTGGATTAAATGTCTCTGGACGAAATGTTCTTTGGACGAAATATCTTTGGACTAAAAGGGTGGCCACCGGGTGGGCCAGTGTGAGTCACGGTGAGTGGTGTTTCGCAGTAGGTCACGTCCTTTTGACCCACGATCCACTGATCCACTCACAAATCTTGACCCATTTCACCCACTTACCAACCGACCCACTGACCCACTCCATCTTTGATTTTAACATGTCTCGTTTCATTTAAAAGACGAAACATACATCCACATAATTTTTTCATCGATTGCGAAGGTTGGCTTAATATCATAATTGTAATGGTAATTTCTTCTTAAGGTGAGAAATTGATATGATTAAAAAGCCCATCTTGACGTGGGTACAAATTACCTTCCAAAGTTATTAGAAACGCTTTTTCACCCCGAAAACTATGAATTCGACAAATATTTAAGTAATTTTTGAGATTTTATTTTTAGCTCTCCCAGGCCATCATCCTGTGAAGATGGGGATGAATTTGGATGTAACCTCCATTGGGAGCATCACTATCCATCTCAACGACCGAGAAAATTATGGATAAAAAACTAAGATCAGTCGTTTTACATTATTTTTACATGTCACACCTCCCAACTTCCATAACTTCATACTACTACAATATTTTCTTCTTAGTTTGAAAGTAATATGTCCCCCAAGTTTGATAAAGGTTGTCCCAGACATTCCAGAACTACGCTCTCCTTATTAGATGTGCTGGGGGATCTTACTCTTACTGGAAGTTGAACTTAAACTTAAAGGTCATCAGAACTGCTCCCAATGAACTTGGCGACCACGAAAGATATGGGTTGTATACCAACATTGGTTATTTTCAATTATTTCTACATGTCCACAAATTTCACAAACTCCTTCATTGTGTTAATGAGGGCTTAACTTACATAGCATCTGAAGTTCCAATCTTTACCTAAGAGACCCCCAAAATTATAGATTCGACACTAATGTAGGTCTTTTTTTTTTATAATTTTGATGTCAGTCCCTTTCATTCCTCCTAGGACAGCAAACGGATACTGCAACTGCTAGGACTAAATTTGGTGTTAAATGGCATTAAAATTTCTACCAATTAATTTAGCGAATAGTGCTGCATTTAGAAGCTTGGCGTCCCTACGCACTTTTGCTCTCGGCGCCCCCAATAACTACATATTTCTCCGCCCCCTGATCCCTAACTTACAAATAAAACTTAATTCGAATATGCTTAATTAGTGAATTTATTGCAGTTAAATACCACTCACTAGATGCTACAGCTACAATTACGTAACAAAAAATAAATGGGAAACATGTTCTGAATTATTTTCAGATTTCTTACGCTATCATTAAATATATTAGAATAGTAAAAGAGGACTGCTCATGAAATAGTATATTTGCTCTCGATTTTTTAAAACTTTTTCATACGAAAAAAATAAAAATTTAAACTTTGCGCTCTTCAAATATGTTGCCCTCTAGGCACGGGCCTAGTTGGACTAATGGGAAATGCGGCACTGAAAACTTACGCTTCGGCTCTAATATTGGTTGATTTCGATATTTGTTTTCGCTACGTAACCACCCTGGGTGCTAATGGGAGCTTAATTGGACTTGAATTGAAAGTAGAACTGTTTACCTAAGCGACCACGAAACTATGGATTCGATACTAATATCGATCCTTTTCTAGCATTTTTGATATATATCCCGACAGTACTCTTTTCCAGACTGTAAGAAATATGGTTAAAATTGCTCTAGACATAACAGAATTATGTCGAAACACACACATACATCCACTTTCATATATATAAATACAGAGTGAGCGAGCGAGAAAGTGAGAGAAAGCACATTGCAAAAGCATATATCAGGTATTGAATTGAAAATCTATGTAAAGACTTTCTGCTGTGGCATGCTTCATAAGGACAATTCCAGTCTGCTCACGTGACCTTTGGGGTTCATGAATTTCTTGCGAGCGTTCCGACTTTGGATTCTCTGTTTATACCCTCTTTTTATGCCTCGGATAATTTTTCAAGAATATCAATGACATGCTGTAATACGAATGTTCAGAAGTAACCCCTATATGACAAATAGCTGCAATAAATACACTACATAATTTATTTATTGCGATGATATTTTCTTAATTTGTATTTAACATTCACATATATCATAGAATACCAATGTACTGTGAACACCTGTTATATTTTAAACATAATAATCACTTTGTTCTGCAATGATTATATGTTATATATATACAACTGACGTATTTTAATGTAATTATTTTATATAATTTTTCATGCATTGCGGAAAATAGAATTTCATAAAAAACATTGACTCAGATGAGAATCGAACCCTCGACCTTACGATTTGAAATCCAACGGCGTACCACTGAGCTAACACAAGCGCTCCACGAATTACACTTCTAGCGATATACAACGGTATTTAAGATAATAATTACATTCATATCCACTGCAAACGCTGTTTTTGTTCTAGTTTGACTTTTATTTTAGTACTCAGGAGAGAATAATGTTCTATGTCTTAACTTTCACCATTCTTTTACATATGGAAAGATTCGTTTACGTATCTAAATATTCCATTAAGTATGGAGAGCAAAATGACAAACAAGCATGTGCTGGCATTAATACAGTTTCGAAATATTGTATCATTAAGTATTTCAATCAATGTTGCTTTTTTATATATAATTGGTAACAAGTCTTATTATATTTAAAAGAAGAAAAATACATCTGCAAGATTTTTCCCGATTGCAAAGGTTGGCTTCGAGGTTCGAACCTGGTTTACTTTTTCCCGAAAATACCCGAAGTTGGACTTAGAAAATTTTTGCCTCGAAACAGCAATAAAGAATGCGCTCAACCTTTTTGAGACAAGGTGTACATATGATCTGTTAAAAGTGATAAAAAGAATATCCGCCATCTTGAAATAGACCATGTTAAAGATGATGCGTGATTTGTGTTAGAGACAATATGTAATTGGCGTGCATGGGCTGAAATGTGTTCAATCTGCATAATAATGCTATGGATGACATACATTTGTAACTATTTATTATATTTCCATTAATTCAAATAGAAATCAGAATGAGAATTGTTCTACAGGAAAAGACGACAACAAGAGAATCTTGTTTAGAAAATATATTTACTGATAAATTATACTACAAATGTATAAATTGTAGTGTGAACAGTATATTGGAACGGAAGGCGGTAAACCTAGTTTATGAAGGAGTTACAATTATTCTTATATTGATTACTCAAAGATATTCCCTTTCTAGGGAGCACTCTTCACTGAAGAAGGTTAAGTGATTGAACATCAAATCAAAAATGTTTATAATGTAGTGGAAGTGCCTGCAAGTTGTTCGTTCTGTTCTTTTTGTGATAAAGGAATGCAACAAAAATGTTCAAAACATTAGTAACCTGAAGAATACCGGCACCTGATAAAAGCAAGAATCTCACGTCGCTCGCAATGCACAACTACCTGTAGTTACAATGTAGTTTGGTACTACCAGTTTATTACATTTGTAAATACATACTACCCATTATATCAATTATGGCATTATCATGAAGATTGAACACGTCATATCAGTCCATCCACACCAATTACATGTTGTCTCTGACACAAATCACGTAGTGCTACAATTATATTTCGCTCTGTTTTTCTAGTTACACTGATCCCAATCATAGCGCTCCATACCCTCCATCTGCTCGAGTATCACGAGATACACTTTGCTCATCTTGCACCTAAACCACTCTAACAGAAGCATAGGAATAATGTAATCCCACAACAGGCTTCACCAACAGATTTTTGTGCCTATTTACGTTCAAATTGATGCACTGCATGACCCTCTTCACATTTACACCAATCGCACCAGCTTCAACATGACCTCTTTCAAGATGGCGCATATTCTTTTTATCACTTTTAGCAGATCTTATCTACCATCTTGTATCCATGTATGCTCACTTGGTGTCGGTACAATGGCCAGTTTTAAAGAAAAAACGTGTTTTTTCTCAACATGTCCTTAATGTACTGACGTTCCATTTTCTGAAATTTCTCGAGCCCTAATGTCCCATCGTCTTGGACACTGCAGCTACAATTTGGCTGTAGGAGTTTGCCGAGACACTCTCTCTATATACAAAGTTTCATTAAGATCGGGCTCTGATAGATACATAGGCTTCCTTGTTAGCGGTAACGTGTCTGCTGCCGCCAAAATGTCGTACGCGGGTTTGTCAGCGATTTGCAGTTTTTACGACCACAAATCTGTACGCAGGCAGGCGGATGAATAAATGCCTGGGTCTCAAGGACCAGGTTTCGGAGGAACCAAATTAAAGTACCGCTAAATATTACCGTTTTTCTGTAATCAAATTTAAAAAAAAAAATAATCGAAAAATTGCTTTGTAGGAACAGTAGTGAGCATGAGACAGTTATCACGAGTCGGCTAACTGCTTTCGTTAATGCGAATTTCACAAATTTCTGCTTAACGAAAGCAGTTAGCCGATTCGTGATAACTGTATCTTATGCACACTACTATTCCTACAAAGCAATTCTTCGATTATTTTTTCAGTTTGATTACAGAAAAATGATCAAATTAGCAGCACTTTAATTTGGTTTGTGAGGTCCCTTAGCAAACAGCAACACATGTGTTACGCTAATTATAGTCATTGGGAAGAAACCAGTAAAGGGACACAATATAACATTTACTTCATTTGTCGTCTTCCCTACCAGGGGCCACTTACACATCATATTCTTGTCATTTTCGTTTAACCAGCAACTTGGTACAGTTGCCAGACTATTATTCACTTGGGAAAGTACTACGGTGTAATGTATGCACATTTTTATCACTCACAAATAGGAGCGTTATTTCAGATTTTGCTTGGGGGGGGGGGGAAGACACCTTGATATAAGTAAAATTTCGCGTTTTTCACTGATTTACTACTATTCTAATGATAAAATCTATATACATCTCAAATTCAGGGGGGCAAATGCCCCTCCCTGCCCCCCATAAATGACGCCCCTGCTCACAAAACATCATCTTCCACTTGTATATGTAAACTCTGTTTGTAAACGTTTGAAGGAGTCCACCCACACTGCATCACCATATAACAAATGAAGAACGCGAACCGAACACACATGCAGCCCGACCAGACGATGATTTCTCCAATCAGGCTCTTTAGCGGCAAAGCTGTTATCATGGCTGGCGGGCTACCACGCGAAATAGATGCAAAACTGCATCGCGGGCACTTTAGCGGAATAGCTGCTATCGTCGCTGGCAGGCCGCCAGCGGGAAAGAGCTGCAAAATGGCATAAGCGGGCAACGCTCACATCATCCCGCCTTGACACTGCCTGTGTTGGCGGGCTGACCGCTGAAGTAGGAGGTGGTCCGCCATCGATGGCGCAAATTGTCAATGGGGGAGGGGGTTGAATACTGTATATGAACACAAATTCATTATAAATAAAAAGGGAATACGATAATATGTTGCCGAATTTTAGAATGTCGAAATTTGGCCATTTCGCAATTGTAGAAGGTGAAAATCTCAATCAAAAATATGGAACAACTTACACACTTCACAGGTTTGTAGGAAACAAACCGTATAAATCCACCCCTTCACTAATTCAGTAATGGAAGTAAATTAAAATATTTTGATTGCCATTTTCTGTTTAAGTGTGTTCAAACATTTGCTACATCGAGATCCTGGAGTTTTGGAATATCTCAAGTTTAGTATGTTTTCAACGGAAATTAGTATGATTGTCAGCAAACACCAGAAATTCAAAGTCTTCTTTCTTCAGAATTGGTTTGCAGAAATGGCTAATGTGTTCTCATTACCACATTGCCGAGTGGTTTCGGGCGGGTGGTTTCAGATTATGAGGCGTAATCCAGTGGGGTTTCGAGTCCCTCTGAAGAGTATGGTCGGAATTTTAGGTCTCCTGGGTATGTTTGTGTTCGTGTTCCTGCCCACTTTGGCAAGGGTTACTCGGGTACTCAGAAAACAGGAATGATCCGTTGATTTTTTTTTTTTTAAAGAAAGCTCACTGATAGAGCGTAAGATTTTCAATAATCAGGTCTTGAGTTCAAATCCCACTGACACTTTTTCTTTATGAGTAGAATTTGCCAAAAATATGATAAAAGGAGTGATTGCTAGAAGAAATATTTTCAGTAAAGTTTAGGTAGCCCTGAAAGGATCTGTTTTGGGAGTTGAGGTGAGGACACTAATATTTGTCGAGCCCTAAAAAGGGCTGTTTTGGGAGTTGAAGTGAGGATACTAATATTTGTCCAAGACAGACTTACTGCACGTTGCATTCTTCTGGACAGAATCCAGGAGATAACTGACAAATCTATTTTCCTCCCCTACCTCCAGCTATGCCTCAGGAAAAGGACCCCGCAGGTCACCCCGAGTTCCTGGTGGTTCTGCATCAGACCAACTGTCCCTTTGAGTACGCTTCATCTCTGCCCACACATTTTCTATGGGATTGAGATCTGCTTCACGAGGCACCTAGTCAATTTTAAATCAATCTCAGGCTTTCCTGCGAACCATCCATCAACCACAAGAAAAGTATACATTGGGGACTGGTCTTCCTGAAACTGAATGACACAATGAGGCTGAAGTACTTGTACTGTCATCATGATATTACTCATGATGTGTAAGTACTAAGTACTGCCTAAGTACCATTCTGTGAAGCCGTCTTGCTCCGCTACTAAATATCCAACTCTAACATGAAATTGATGCATGATCACTGCGCTTGCAAGCAGCCACATATCCAGGGTCATATTGGGTGCCCCTCAGATGATACACAAAACGGTATCCCTCATTCGATGTTGTGAATATGGATTCATTTGACAAAACTACGTTTTCCCAGTTGCGATTCAGATTCGCATGTGCAAATGCGAGACGGTAAATTTTATGTTCGTCTCAGAGTTTTTCTTCACACGACCACAGAAGACCACGAGAGCAACACGACCACAGAATCCAGCATGACGAAACTTTTAGAGCGCTGTCCGTGTGCTAACATGAAAGTGGGAAGCTTCCCTTATCTGTCTAAACGTCTTTAGTGGGTCTAACCGGACTTGGTTTACTAATCTCGCATCTTCCGCTTCGGTAGACACATGAGGACGACCAAGAGATCTTAAAAATTACCATATTGCCGAATCCATCGCCTTGCTGTAGCGACCGAGATACCCATTTGCCTATCAACTGCAGTTTCAACATAACCCTCCAACTCCCATAAGGTACCTACAGCTGAACGTCTGAACGAGTTCTGAGCTATGAGCAGCAAAGAAACAAGGAACAACTGCTAACTGACATTGGTCAATTGTACGACACGCCCTTGTAGAAAACGATTTGGTGAAAATTCGCAAAAGGAATCTTAAAATTGTGTATGGAATATAATAAGAATAAGAATAGTTTCCATAAATGAATGTCCACATATAAGGAAAGCTGTTTTAACGAGGTGAATTGTTATACTACCTTTAGGCGTGTAAAAATGTATGTTCTGGATTTCAACCTAGAAAAAACATCCACAGGCTTGTTCTGTAACGAAAACAACTGACGAAAATCAATACCACTCCTTTCGCAAGTAGTATATTCGTTTTATTATTACTAATCTAAATCAATCTGATCTCCCTTATCTAAAACCACTAATGTTTAATAGAATTACCGATTTAGCGTGATTCAATTTGGTTGTGTTTTACAAAGACAAAACTTGATTATATTTCTTTGATTCCGAAAATAGCTAGTCATTAAAGCCTTTGCTTTCTGAAATAGTACCACAGGGACAGGTTCGAGATCTGGTCTGGGTATTTTGTCCTACTAGTCAGTAAGACAATAGTAACTGATCATCAAATGACAAAAAGTATGTAATTTGCAAGCAACAACCAAACTGTCTTACATTTGTCTTCAAACTGAACATGATCTAGGAGTTTCTAAAAAGACATACAAAGTAGTGAAGAATTTGAACCACTGAATAAGACTTGGGACATTCCATGTCAAATCAACAAGTCATCAGACTCAACCATCTCAGATTTTTGTAAAAATTGGTGTACAGCTTTATTACAGTGGGAGATGAAAAAATCCAAAATATTAACTCTCCCCCCTTGAAAGTGTCTCCATACAGGGTGTTCAAAAATGTCAAAAATTGCATTTTTTCAGTTACAGTGATTATTAAAAATTGTCATAAAATGGTTAATATGTGCACTAGAGACGTGAAACAAACACTATTAGAAAGCTTAAAGATTTCTCTATAAGTTGTACCATATTTTTAAAATACTTGTAAAATAAAAAATAACACTTCAAAAATTCAAATTAAGATTTGAATTTTGAATTTCGCATAGAAATGACCCTCTGAATTTGTTCAAAATTGTTAAGATTGTAGTCTCATATGTGTACTAAAACACTACAAAGTTGTATTTTGGGCACTCAATAGGATCCAATTCAACATAACCAAGCATTGCACGATATTGACCATGCGAATATCTGGGTTCAGATCGATAACCATTTGCCTGGACTTATTTACCTGCAGCATCAAAGGGATTTATATTCAATTTCATTTGTTTCTTGATGTATCATACCATACCATAGGAAAATTATAAAGCTAAAGACAATATAGGAATATTACTAAAGAGTATTATGAAGATAATTTAAAGTTAAGTATGATTTCTTTTGTCACTAGAATTCTTTATAATGATTGATACTAACAGAAAACAGACTAATAAACCAATATGTTAATACTGAAAAATTAGTAATTTCTCCACATAGCCTATGATAAGATATTCAGAAAAGTGATCAATTTTGAATTATCCCTTTTATTAATCATTCATAATGGGAGCCATTTCAACACAGCTATACACAGTCACATATATAAAGACAAGTAGATTTAATGTTGATAATTATGGTTGGAGGGGTTATTCGAGATATATATGATAAAATATTGGAAAATATGGTAAATTTTATGTATTAATTAATTAATTAATTACGAGTATTCATAACGTGAGAGCTGCTTCAACACGGCTATAGCATAAAGGCGTATACCAGGAGATAAATTGATGCCCACATCAATTTGATTAAAGAGGGTTACATGAGACACATCATGTATAGGCCTATTTTCCATCTTAGAATACCCCGGCAACCCTGTTTTTTTCTGTTCTGGAGTTAGCAGTTATCTGAATCACCGCGGTGCTCCGCCCGTATTTAGGGTTGTCAACGGATCGAGTGGCTCGGCTCACAGCTCATCTACTATCGAGCCGAACCGAGAAATGAACCGAGTTAACACCTCACCTAACCGAGACGGCAAAAACCGATGGCTCACCAGGGCCGAATCGGTGGCTCATCCCGAACGAGTCGGCTCAGGCCATCGGCTCAATTGAGCCGAGCCAATGGCTCATTCCAACCGAGCCGGCTCGAGCTGTTTGCTCAGTTGAACCGAGCCGAGCCCGTTGACATCACTACCCGGGTTGGGCTTCTGCTTAGGTTCAGAAATACGACCGTGCAGGTCTCATCCTTGATGGTAAAAACTACAGTATATACATATATTGGTGCTCACGACATTTGAGGCTGTCCTTTTATTAAAAAAAAATCTATTGTGCTCTCGTTATCGAGACGAGATGAGATGCAAGCAGTGTCCCCTCTCGTGAGCAACACTAAAAGTATTCCACAGTACGGCTTACATTTCTCATGGCTTTCGCTTTACAGTTTAATCAGGCCATGATTTCAAATCGAGCTAAAACGAGCTAAACGAGC
The DNA here is from genome assembly GCF_964235325.1 of Thermobia domestica. Lineage (NCBI taxonomy): Eukaryota > Metazoa > Arthropoda > Insecta > Zygentoma > Lepismatidae > Thermobia > Thermobia domestica. Next base: position 106,802,583 of record NC_137463.1, on the reverse strand, counting down.
GAGCCATGTACCAAACTTGACTCGACTGGAAACTCGATCTCAAAAACAGTAACTCAGCTCGAAACTCGACTCGAGAAAACAACCTTTCACACGGCTCGAAACTCAACTCGAATTCGAGTCGAGTTTCGAGTCGAGTCGAGTTTCAGCTCGACTCGTGCCCACCTCTAGTAAAAATGATCGAAAACGATCGATGTTATTTAAGAAAAAAAATCAGAAACAAAAAATACAGTGCTTGGCTTCATATATCCATTGCTTTCTACTATAATAATTGCTGAAGCTTATGTTTATTATATGGAGCGCTTACAGCACAGGGCAATCAACCCATAAAGTTGTGAGAAAATAGGCACAAAATTTGTACTGTAAGCTTAATTACACGGAACTTTTAAGTTTGGATTGTACGCATAATTGTATGGAAAATTTTACACTTTTTTTCCTTTATGTTGGTCTACTTACTTTGATTTGGAACTTTGAAATTTCATCCTTTTTTCCACTGAAAAGTATTGATAATTCAACAAGGAAATAATTATATTATGATAATTTAATTGAAATTCATCGTAATTTGGCACATGGCAAACAGCAGTGTGGTAATTGAAGGGGAAGGAGGGAAATTCCCATTCACCTCTGAACACTTTTCAGGAACCTCGTTCCCTTTCGCTTTCTAGACGGGGGAGGAAACTTGGTAATGGTATCAAACCTTCATGTGTAACTACAAAAATTAAATTTATAAACAAATAAGAAATCATCAGTTTATCAGGCTTTAATTGATAATTTATTCATAAGATTCCCTATCAAAGGTGTGGTAGATGAAGTTTCTGTTCTACATGAGTCGACATTGCCAACTGACATGGTCGATATGGAAAAGATGTTGTATGGTGATGGAGAGATGATACTTCTTGCTGAGTATTTCAAACCTGACCAAGAAAAATCGTTATCAGACTTGAGTCTAACAAGTAGATTGTCGATGAGAAGTTGCAGAAATCGGGTAGAAGTATTATCAATTTCCACGACAGAGTGCAAACGGGGATTTCTCCTTATGAATTTACACATGACATATTAGAAATAGACTAAGTGCTCAAACATTGTCTAACTTGTTGCTCATCAATGTTAATGACCCACCGCTAGACAAGCTCGAAATAGACGAGCTAGTTATTTCTTGGCTGAAGGATGGACATCATTCCGCTGCGGACGATTTACCAGAAAAAGTTACCAACAGGAAATAAATCCGATTTCAGATTTGTTTTAAGGTGGAAAATTACGAGTTACGGAAAATGTATACTTGTATTACTAATGGCTAATTACTTATGTTATTCAACTTTGTACCTAATTTTTAGTAAGTCTCTTCTTTGCTTTAGGTAAACTACTTTGAATAAATATTCATAATAATTGCAATTATGCATATTTGTAAATTATATTTAACGTGGTGTTTTAGTGATTACACAAATTACAATTATGAGCATGCTTTATGGAAATGCTCTCACATAGGGTACCAGACAGGGGTGCCCATCCCCCCCAAAGCTGATAGCACACTCCCCCCCAAAACTAATAATCTCTTCCCTCCTCAAAACTCAAGTCCTCTAAAAACAATTGCCCAATGTAGCAGTAGTTTTCATAGTACTAGTAATTGTTATTTTTGTTGTTGTTTTTATTTCTTGTTGTTGTTTCTATTTTTATTATAGAATGCTTGTAGTAGTAGTAGTAGTAGGGGCAGTAGTAATTATAAAAATGGCATTACTATTATTAGTAGTCTTGGTAGTGTACAATACTAAATATGTTCTATAAGGATATTGAAGGGTATAAAAACTTCTACACACTGTGTATGGCACAGGTATTCTTTTTTTTTACAATTAGTAGTATTATTTTTTTCTTTACAAAATATTGATACAATTCCCTTGTACATGAAAAGTAAGACGCAAGTTACAAGTTATTGAGTTTGATACCAAAAGAAAATGTTATCCTCGAAATTAGCCTACAAAAAGAAGTGATATCCAACAAAAAACATTCCTGTAAAAGAGCCAAGTACGCGTGGCCTTAAAAACAATTGAAATCACAAAAATAGGCGCCAAGTTCTGGTGGACAACAGTTACAAACACTCACTGACTCACTACAAATTTAGATTTGAAACTTGGCTGTTGTCTGTATGGTTACCACTAGCTCACAATTATGTCAAACTACTTTATAATTTTCAACAAACAACATAGGCAAGTTTCAAATCTAAATTTGAAAGTGATTCCTTGAGTGTTTATAACTGTTGTTCACCAGAACTTGGCGCCATCCTTTCATATAGCAACTTGCGCTGTACTTCATTCATAGAGTTTCTAAGCAAGGGGTAGGAGGATTGATTCTCGAGATTTAAAAAAAAATCGCATCAGGCCCGTAGCCAGGGAGGGGCTAAAATATTTTTTGCCCGCTCTAAAATATTTTTTCCGCTCTGAAAAGGACGTTGTCCAGAAGTTTCAAATTGTTTCAGCAAATCCCAAATAGGAAAATCTTGTAATTTTATTTACTAAATAAAATTGAACTTAGCGCGCATTTACTACTACTAACAAATGAAATTGAACGTGGCGTATATTTCTACGAAAAACAACAGTTATTCTTATTGCTAGATATACTAAATAATCTCCCATCTATTACTTTTCCTCATTCCAAGAATTTGAAGAATCACAACCGCGACAAGCATTCAAGGCGTTGGACAAGATGCCCTTCCAAAGAATACCCATATAAAAAATGACCCGAAAACAGGCTATGTTACATGAATGTGAGTGCCTGGCTTGTGCATGCGTAACATTGCAGGCAAAAAACATTTGTTTTGCCGACTTGACAGTACATGTCCCACGTGTGCCTGTAATTAACGTGTAAAACATGCAACATATACATGTTCCTTACAGTGCAAGGAAAACGTATGTCTCATATATGAAACTGGTACCGAAACTGTGATGTCTGGAGAAAACGTACATGCGCCTCTAGAATAGTCAGATACAAAAAATCAGTGGGAAATTCGGAAGTTTTGTTTATTGTAAAAGCGACAACAATGCTGTTTTTCACGTGATTTGGGTCTTTGCGGGGAGCACCCAAAAAAAATAAATCAATGATTGTAAAATGTTTCTAAATAGCAGTTTACATCAGCTCACTTTGTGTTTTCTGAGTGGCCCCGAACCATTTGTTTCACGATTTGTTTACAAATATACGGAATGAAGAGAACGTTAATTCCTTATATGCACTCAGAGAAAAAAATCAAGACGGCAGCAAAACACCGAACCTATTATTTTAAAAAGATTTTGTCAGACTCCATTATAATTGCGCGCAATAATAAGTAGCGAATTTCCAGAAGGAAACAAAAACAGTAGAAAATGAACTACGGGCAAATGTACCTCCAATTACTCTACTGACTATTATAACGCCATAAATATGAAGCAGGCATCCATCAAGTCATTTGTTGGTGTAAAAGTTATCGAAAATGAAACTAATTTAGAAGCAGGGTCAATTGTATCAACATGTGTAGAGGTCAAGAAGAAACTAAACGTCAAACATCTGATTTCCACCATGTTGGTGTTGATTTCTACCATGTATCAGACCTTGGCGATACAAAACCCGCTCAGTCGCATCTTGCAAATCTTCCAGGATCCAGCATTTCTGCTTCAATTCGACGATTTCGTCGAATATGGTACAAAACGTGGGATTGGCTCGAGTATTCTGTTATGTTAGATGCTGCCTTTTGCTTCCCATGCCGGAAATATCCGTCAAGAAACAGTGATCCCTCATTTGTGCAAAATGACTTCAGAGACTGGAAGCATGCAACCGAGAAAAATAAGGGATTTTCTCGTCACGCCGATTCTGAAACTCACAGGCACGCTGTGACTTGCTACTTGGAGCAACGGAAACGTAAGGACTCGGGCGAAACGGTCGTGAAGAAGTTGTGTAGTGATGTAATTATGAAATGTGAAAAGTGTGATGGAAGTTATTCAATTCTTGGCTGTGAATCAGTTGTCCTTTAGGGGAGATTCTGGGTGTGAGCAATTCGGAAAACAATCAAGTGGTTTGTTCTTAAATTTGTTTGAATTTAGTATTCGTAAGGATCCGAAATTAGCAGAAATTGTCAAAACTATCCCTGCCAATGCAACATACACTAGTCTGGATATTCAGAATGAGATGATTCATTTCATGGCAGAATCTGTTTAGAGGAAAATAGTAAATGAAGCAAACGAAAGTACATTTTGTTCTTACTTGCAGATGAAACCAGAGACAAGCAACGAATCGAAAATTTGTCTGTCGCAGTTACGTACTTTGTGAATTTTAAAGTGCAAGAAAGATCCGTAGCTATACTGAAGTTGGACAAACAAGACGCTGCCATCATTAAGAACGCCATTTTAGATTGTTTAAGAAAAAGTAGAATTCAAAACCGACACGATAATAGCACGGTGCTACGATGGAGCACCTGTCATGAGTGGACAGAAAAATGGAGTGCAAGCTCTTTTGTCTGAGGATTTGAAGAGGAACATTTTGTTGTTCACTGTTTCAATCATCAATTACATTAATTATTTGTAGAGCCATTGACACAATTCCTGAACTGAAAGAGTTCTTTGATATTTGTCAAAAACTATATTACTTTTTCAGAAAAGGACGCGTTGCAGCAGATTAAGCAGGAAGGAGTTTAAAGCGATTGTTGGAACAACGTTGGACTGGACATCTTGACACAGTGACTGTAATTCATGACTACAGGTTTCAAATATTAAGTGCACTGATGAAAATTCAAACTTCCCGTGAAGAATACGCCTCAATGAAAGTTGAAGCTACCGGTTTACTACATCAGATCTCCACTAAGACTTTCTGTTTCCTTACTGAGCTCATGTTCAGGGTTCTTGGATATCTAAAACCGGCAAACGCACTGCTACAAAGAAGAGATTTAGACATTGATGCCGCTGTGAAGTTAATAGGATCGGTAACGGAACAGCTCAGGTCTTGCCGGCAAGACGAAGGAATATTTGAAAATATCCTTCACGATGCAATGAAGGCATATGCCTTAAAGACTTCGATTCAGCAACCATTAAAACGCAAATGCACACTCCCCAGTCGCTTAGCCCATTCGGTTGTTCATTTGATAGGCATAAATTCGGAGAAGGGAAAGGAAGACGAGAAGGAGCTGAAAAGATTATTCTGCGAAATTCTCGATATCTCCGTCGAAGAAATTCGGAGCAGATTTAGTGAGACAGGGACAGCTGTGATTGGTGCCATTCACCACTTACTGAGCGAGAAAAGAAGTGGAGAAAATTTGAAACCTCTGTGTAATGTTGTAAAGTACAAAGGCCTGCATTGCAAAGTGCTTCAGAATTTGAAGCAGGAATTAAATCTAGCAAATCGACTGATCAACAAGACATCATCTCTGGAAGAGCTCACAAAACAAATTGGAAAATATGACGAGGCTTTCCCGGGCCTAAAGATGCTTACAGAAGCTGCTCTAATTATTCCGTCTTCTACGTCCACGGTTGAAAACTGCTTCTCACATCTGACAGCTCTCCTTCGACCTCAACGTCTGTTTATGGGACATGAAAGAAAATCGAACCTCGCTCTCCTGTCTTACAACAAAGATATTCTGCGTGCACTAGATCTAGACCAGCTGTAGTTGAATTTGCGAAGTGCTCACGTAAACTCCTTTTGATGTAATTACCTACATAAGGACTGTAAAAAAATATTTATTTTACTTATGTCAGGGTTGTTTCTTAATTTTTATAGATAAAAATATTCCATAATCTACTTGTAATAAAAGTATTGTTGTTCCAAAATACTATACTTTAGATAACAGTTAATAAATGTTCCTAAAATAAATTATTATTTTTTTACTTTTAGTACTACTTACAGTATTAAAATATATATTGAATTATATACCATCATTTTAACAAAAAAATGTTAATGATGATATTTGATAGTCGTGGATTTGGTACTGTAATATTTATCAGCATAATAAAGTGTTTCAACTTCCTTATAGATTCCATAAATAATAAATAAATATTTAAATGAACATAGACATTGACAACGACAAGCGCCTCAAGGAACAAAAACTATATATATATATATATATATATATATATATATATATATATATATATATATATATATATATATATATATATATATATATATATATATATATATATATATATATATTAGAGAAAGAGTTTTTGTGTTCCTTGAGAACCCTGCCATTGCCCCCTCAGTATTCATCATTGCCCGCCCTAAGCGATCAGGCTGGCTACGGACCTGAATCGCATCGTGTTCCAATGTTATTCTGACGACAGCAAAATTACTTATTCGACATTAGAGTAAAATTCTTCCCCAATTTCTTATTTCCCCCAATTTTTTTTTTCGATGGCACAACTTGCGCCATTCATCCCTCCTGTGGGCGGCCCTTCTCTCTTAAAACGAACCAACCTTTCCTTTCATACGCCTACTTGCGCGGTACTTCATTCATCGAGTATCGAAGCAGGGGGTACGGGGGTTCACCCCGGAAAATTTTTGAAAATTAGCTTCTCAAAATCGTGTTTTAATGTTATTCCGACAGTAAAATTGCTAGTTCGAAAGTAGAGTAAAATCCCCCCCAAAATTTTTCTCAATGGCGCAGCTTGCGCCATACATCCCCCCTGTGGGCGGCCCTGGTACCAGACCACCTTTATACACTATGAAAAACTGATTTTTCAAGTTTTTTGTGAGAAAAATACTGTGAACTGAGAAACCATAACCTTTTCCATATTGTACAGGGATATTTTCTTGCGAATAGAAGTTTCTTGGGGAATGCGTTCAGAAATTAACACTTGCAAGAATACTCTCTTAGTACAAGTATAGTTTAGGCACACACTAATTTCCCCCCACCTCGAACTGCATCAATTTCCTCACTGACAAACACTTTACCATTTTATATCGTAAAGGTCAGATCCACCGCTATTGTAACAGAGTTGTGCTTGAGCGATTGACTAGAAATTCAAACTCCGATTAGTGATAATTTTGCACTCTTGTTTTATTACAAGTATAAACTCTTTAGTCAGTTCAGAAGAGGCCGTGGATCGTGTTCAGAGTTGGTGACGATGGATTTTGGTGAGTCAGAGTAGGTCAAAGTGGATGAGAGTAGTTCATGGTGGGTGATGGGTCAGAGTGGGTCACCGTGGGTGGTGGGTCACAGTGGGTCATGGTGGGTGGTGGGTCAGAGTGGGTCACGGTGGGTGGTGGGTCATGGTGAGTCGTGGGTCAGAGTGGGTCATGGTGGGTGGTGGGTCACGGTGGATGGTGGGTCATGGTGGGTCGTGGGTCAGAGTGGGTCATGGTGGGTGGTGGGTCAGTGGGTCGTGGGTCACGGTGGGTGGTGGGTCAGTGGGTCGTGGGTAAAGTTTTCATTGACCCACGCCAACTCTGAGTGCCCAATTGCAACTTTGTGGTGTTTTAGTACACATATGAGACTACAATCTGAACAATTTTGAACAAATTCAGAGGGACATTTTTATGAGAAATTCAAAATTCAAATCTTAATTTGAATTTTTAAAGTGTTATTTTTTATTTTACAGGCTTTTTAAAAATATGGTACAACTTATAGAGCAATCTTTAAGCTTTCGAATGGTGTTTGTTCCACGCCTGTAGTGCACATATTAACCATTTTATCACAATTTTTAATAATCACTGTAACTGAAAAAATGCCGTTTTTTTGGCATTTTTGAACCCCCTGTATGGGAACACTTTCAGGAGGAATGAGTTAATGAGAGTCAATATTTGGGAATTTTTCATCTCCCACTGTAATAAAGCTGTACACCAATTTTTACAAAATCTAAGATCGTCAGGTCAGATTTTGCCATTTCATTGGTTGATTTCACATGGAATATCCCACTGCAGACAGCACTAGCGTGAATTTCCTTTCTTATGATGAGGAATACACGAGCTTGTATAACATGATCTTAGCAAAGACGAAACTATGTCCGATGTAGTATAACGGTTAACATATTGGAGTTTGAATCTGTAAATCGAGGTTCGATCTCAGCTAAGCTACGATTTTTGTTTTTCAAATTATAATTGTATCAGAATCATACGCTGGCTACGAAATGAAAATCATTGAACTATCGAGAGATTAATAAGTATTTGTATTATCGTAATACTTCAATGAAATTGTTCCATGGTTAATGAATTGATTTTCACTTTCCTTCACATTCTTCAGTTCATAGTTCTTCTCGTATTTGCCACTTCCTTTAGTTGTATTTTTCTGTGTTTTTATTTGATTATGCGTAAAATGGAGAGAGAGCGAGTAAGTGTATTTGTTCTTAGAAATTCTTACACTTAAGAGGGTTAAACGTATTATCTGTCAGGAAAGTAAATGTACACCTATTTTTCGAGTCTGGCATTCCTGCGCTTCATCCGTGGAGAGTATGAGAATTAAATCAATCAAATGTTTACTGAGGGGCAAAAAGAAAAGTTTAATCTGAATAAGACATTGCAGAGGGGCACAAGCTATGAATACGAATAGTGCATAGTGTAAATAAAGGACGACACCGAAAGAGAAAGCCAGAAACAGCTGTTAAACTTAGAAAAAAGAGTAAAAATTGTTGAAGTGGGAACATAAAACACAAATACAACAAATACGCCGACAACTAAACGTTCACCATGCCATGATCTTGGTGTAGTGGTTAAGGTGGTGGCTTACAAATGCAAAGATCGCCAGTTCGAATCTTCAGTGAGCACATTTTTAAAAATTTTTGCTAATAATACATGCAGCTCATGAGAGATGGTAAAAGAGGTCGTATTTAGTTTTTCGTAGCAATTATTATTGGTAATGTTTAGTACTGATAATACTTTTTGTCTTTGCGTATTGCTTTTATTCTTTTCTTCATTTCAAAAGATAAGAATATCCGAACAAATGCCACCGAAATTCCTCATATTTTGAATGTAAACGCCATTTGCAATTAGTAAACAATAAAAATGGAACGTTCCGATGTAGCTGCAAAATGTAAAAAGAAACACATGGAAGTGGAGTATTCGAATCCATACTCATGGTTATTAAAAATACAATTTCTACATGCCTTACACCTCCCGACCCGTTAGCAAGTAAGAGGTTTGTGTTTAGGTTAGACTGGTCAATACGTTTTGCAAAGGGGCCCGGTTTAGCTCTGACGTACCACAGGTGCGAGAAGGAAGAAGGGAGCAAAACACCTTTTCTTTCTCCCTCTGTGTGTCTATTTATCTATCTATCTGTATATATATAACGCTATTTGTGAATGCCATAACCACCCTAATTTTCAGCGGATTGAGGCGAAACTTGGCACAAACACTAATTGTTGAAATATCTTGATGAGTTCGTTAACCAGAATAATCAGACGAAAATGTTCAAAATGGCGGCCCTTCAAACTCTTAAAAATTTCCAAGGGAACCAAATTTCGCCCATAAATAGGTATTCAGAAAGTTTGAATAACTTTTACTCTTTTACTGAAATATTTGTGTGCAGAGACTTATTGAAATATTGGATCCGATTAATCGCATAAAGAAGGTTCACGCCCTTTCGCTACGGTCAGTTTTTATTTTTATTTTTATTTTTTTTTTGCAGGAGAGGGATATTTTGGTATCGGAACAAGATGATTGTTAGTGATGATATGAAATTACACATTGAAAGTGAAGTAACTTTTGAAACGTGTTATTTGAAATAAAGGTAGGCAACGTTAGTGATAAGTAAAACAACAATAATAATAATAATAATAATAATAATAATAATAATAATAATAATAATAATAATAATAATAATAATAATAATAGGTGTTGTTTGTGGCAAGGCAATAGCTTCCTCAATTCTTCTTCAAACGTAATGATTGTAACGCCATATCTCTCTTACACACAAAATATTAGCAATTTATATCGAGAGATCGGGAAACTGTTGAGTGATGGGAGCAACATTGGACAGTATGCACTCATCGTACTCAGAAAAATAAGCGATTTCAATGCAGAATGAACGAAGAGTCATTGTCATGGGTAGTCATGGAGCCACGGCAGAGCCCTCTTTAGGCAAAATGTCGATAACTTATATCGAGAGAACAGGAGGTGATAGTGAGATGGGACCAACGTTGGACACCGTGGACCCATAAGGCGCATCGAAAAAAATTAGGGGGGGGGGCGCCAGCCAGCCTTACTTATTTCCACATAATAATATAAAATTATATTGTCGAAATACACACACAAGTTAGCTAGTAATATTTCATATTATTATTATTAATATTATCGACAGCGTCTTTTCATTACGTGTGCATGTTTAACATGAAGCCAAAGAGAAGATCCATCATCCGTAGAAAGAATAAGAATAGTCAGTTACTTTAACTGTGAACGATGGCGAAAAATACGATAAGAATGATTACCTGTAGCGAAAAGAAACAATCCTTTCTCTCAGATAGAAACAAAAATCAAGCCGAGATAGATTCGAACTCGCATGGACGGCGCGAAAAGTCAGTGCTTTGTCCACTTTTTTTTTTTTAACTGACTCACCGAACGTGTTTCAGTAACTTACTTATTGCTAATTTTACTTGTTTCACTCTTGCTTTTTCTAATAACTTATAACGACAGAGACACGATCACAGAAACATAAGGAACAGTTAAAAATCATAGATGCTCTCCCGCGGAAATCGAACCCGGGAAACCATACACCAAAGGCGCACGTGCTAGCCACTAGACCAGCGGGGAGGGCACTGCTCACTAGGGTGCATCGAATTTCCACTTTTTTTGAAATCAGCTTACCCTTAGCGAATTTTTTTTGCGAAATGGTCTCTATATGTCATATAGAAAATTGCAGGCCGATTAGTTGATTTCTTTAGGTGCCACTAACGGCCTAAAGTTTCAAAAATCTGCTAAGAAATACTTTTTTTAAATATATTATACATATTTACTTTTACGAAAACATTGTACCCTTATTAGTTATTTTCGGCAGAAATGTACATATTTTACGTGAAAAAAAAATCAGCTTGATCGGTCAAGTCCTTCAGGTGCTACCGGCTTCTTAAAATTTGGACAAAACCTCCCAAAATATATTTTATTCAGTGTTTTGTATAAAAAAATCGAGTTTTCGTCTCTTATAAACAGATAATTAGATAAAAAAAATGGGGCAATTAAGGTTAAAAAAAACAGACTTTACAGTAGATTGAATGTTATCAAATAAGGCACATACCGGTAGTTGTCCAGGTTATGTTCGTAGCGCAAAAACTGGTGTTTGATGTGGAAACTGTTTACGTTGTTGATTGTGTTTAAGTGAAAATACGTGTGCATTTGTGTGCGTTTTTGAAGGATTGCGTCCTACTTGTGCTTGTCGGCAGTCATTGAAAGTGTCAGTTCGTCATTCCAATGGTGGGGCAAGTTTGTTGAGGTGTTGCGTTGACAAAAGTGTCTAACTGTTCAAAATTGTTTTCGGTGAATAAACTATCAAGTGTCCGTAAAGATATCACCTAAAAGAAGCCACGTTTGAATGTAAGGAACTCTGTCCATAATGTCATTGGATCTCCTGTGGAATTCACTTTTAATCAGCTTCCAACAATCGCTGGTGTTCTTAAGCAATTCTTGTCGGAAAGAGAGAACACGAAATGGGAAGCAGCATCGCAGAAGGACCACTCTGCTAAGGTGCTAGCTCATTCAATAGCAAGGAAAGTAATTCAAATTTGGGAAAATGCATCAATCAGCGGTGCAGCTATTTTGAGCGACCAACGGGTTATAGTGTTGATTTTGCATTATCAAAAAAAGGTTCGTCAGCTGCAAAACTTCAAGGACAACCCGTTTTTTTTCTTCCAAAGTTGCAGAATTCCAGGAGTTCGCCAGCAAACCTTTGTTTGATATCGCTTCTTGCAAATGCATCGATCAGGTTGCTTGCACTTCTACGAGAGAGAAGAAAGTGCCTAAATTGAATGTTTAAATTTAATTGACCAGAGAACCACCCGACAGATGGGTAAGGAGACACAGAAACGTGCCAAACATTTATTGCGAAAAAATTGAGGTCAGAAAAATCAACCAAAGCCCAATGAAATTAGTAGTTCCAGAAGACAAAACGATAGTGTACCTTTACAAAATGAATCGCGAGAAGAGTCAGTTTCCACTGTCGAGTTTCTTCCTGCGCTTAAAAGAAAGAAGACTAGCCCTTCTAAACAATTGATAGTTAGATTGCCGACATTCTCCAATGCAGTATATAGATGTAATATATCAGACCGCAATTATCACTTCGTCGCTTTTGGCAGATATCGGACTGGTTACCCCAGTTCATAAACAGAAGGTGATCGATAAAAGCAAGATTCGGAGAGAGAAGAAATCCTTAGGAAACGCCATCGTTGTTGAGGCGAGTACATCGCTTGAATCGACCAAAGTAAAAGCGTTATACTTCGACGGAAGAAAGAATCAGACTCTCACCCTTGAGACTAAAGACGGCATCAACCACCGAATAATGAAAAAAGATCACTACGTACTACTACAGGAGCCAGGATCGAACTATCTTGGCAACGTCTCTCCTTCATCTGGAAGAGGGGAGAGCATACTGGCTGCCATCACAAAGTTCTTTGTTCATCAAAATATCCCGCTGTCCGATCTGGTTTTTTGGGTTGCGACGACACTGCTACCAACACTGGTCGGAAGAATGGCGTGATGTCATATATTGAAGTCTTCCTGAACGAACCCCTTCAGAGAATCGTCTGTATAAAACACGAATGAGCTCCCATTTCGACATTTGATTGAATTTATAGACGGCAAGTCTACTGGACCAAATACACTTAGAGAACCAATAGGATCAACACTTCCAACCTGCGAAGAGTTGCCACTCCAGAATTTTCAGCCCGTTCCAGTAGACTGGGACCTCAACTTCACTGAGGATGCATTAAGCACGCACCAAAAATATTTGCTGAATATCTGCCAAGCGGTTTCTTCAGGAGAATGCCCCGTTGGGTTAGCTCACATGAACCTGGTAAAATTCACCAAGCCAGATGGCTAAATAGAGTCTTACGTTTGTACGTAGGAACAAAAGAACCCACTAATGAACTTAAAACAATCGTCCAGTACATCATGATGGTCTACGCGCCACTCTGGTTTGCAGTGATCCGTAATCCATCGTGTGCAGAAGGAGCTCGTCATTTGTGGCACCTTATCACGACTTCTCGACACATGGAAGCGAAATACAGGAAAATTCATTCAGTGATCCGTAGAAATGCGTGGTAGGCCATCCTGAGAACCTACTTCTATCAATGTTGACTGACCAAGATGCTGAAGTACGAGAACTTGGCTGGAGGAGAGTCCTAAAAGCAAGACAAACGACCCAATCTGGTGATCGTGTACCGGTACGAGAATTAGTCGTCCCTGAAATCAACTTAGAAGCGACAAACTATGTTGATATGATTAATTGGTCAACATGCACGCTGATGGAGCCACCACTAACAAAACACTTGAACCTGAAGAAGCTAAGAGAAAATGTAAAGACGGCTCCAATGGCTGATTAATCTATTACATCCTTACCCTGTCACACTCGCACTGTAGGAAGAATGGTGAAGTTGGTGACAGAAGCGGTATCAGCGGTATGTGGGCAAGAAGTACGATATAGATTTGTCCTAGCAACACTACAATCAGGAAAAAACATACCAGAATTTAATACAAAAACAATTTGAGGTAAAAGAGTAACGATATGAACTTGCACTACCATATGCAATATTAGTATATACAGGTGGGCGGACCTCAAACTGCAGCCACCTCCTCGTGGTGAGTTCTGGGTTATTTCCAACATTAATGTTTGGAAATAAACAAAGAGCTGCAGATGTAAAACAAAATATTTCTTATCTAATTAGCGATCCAGATGAATCACAAACAATGCAACTTAATTTTCAGAAATGACCATATTATACCACATTTGACCATATTTTAAGCCACTGGTGGCACCTGAATGATTTGACTCATCAAGCTGAATTTTTTTGCACGTAAAATATAGACTTTTTACAGAAACAAAACCACATAGGATAACCATATTTTATAAAAGTACATATTTTACATTTTTTAAATAACATTTATTTTTTAGCAAAATTTAAAAATTTTCGGCCGTTGGTGGCACCTAAAGATATTGACCAATCGACTTGCAATTTTTTACACGTTATATGGAGCCCATTTCGCAGAAAAATATCACTAAGGGTAAGCTGATTTCAAAAAAAGTGGAAATTCGATGCACCCTACTGCTCACGCTCTGTGTCGTTAGGGATGACGACCACTGTATTGCCAGCTATCACTTCTGTGGGTTGTATACTATGATCACATGTTTCTTCTTTGCTGGAAGAGTTAAACCTACATTCTATGTAATACATGAGGTATTTAGACCTACATGCTCTTCATATAATGTAATAAAAGGGTCATGCTGGGAATAAGAAAAAGAACATTCCTTGGACAAAACGGAAACCATTGGCATCAGAAATATTTATCTAGGAGGCATGCGCAATAGTATATTTCAGAATAGTTACTGTTTAGTTCAGTAAACGAAGAAAGGGGTATAAAAAACCAAATATGTCGCGTCAACGAGATCGACCACATCGAGCAGATGTGTAGTAATACAACAACTTGGTTAAATTGATAATTGGTTCTTTATTCTGTAGTAGATCGTATCACAACTTTACGGGAGAGCAGAGAAAGACTTACTAACGCTGTCATATAGTAAGCTTTAAACGATCATATAGACACAAATGGATATAACTATGAGTACTACAACTTGGATTTAACGAAAGCCGTTTAGATATTCAGTGGTTTGTAGGGTTGTATAAGACACAAAACGATAAGACACAATACAATTCTTCATACCTCAGCTTCCAGTAACTAGTTACATGCAATTTCTGGATAGATACTGAAACTGCTGTCGGATTTTAGTACATGACGTATTGCAGGATACAAAATGCTTTGCATTACTTGTTTGTTTGTAGACAGCTACTAGCTTAGTGTTCTGAAAGGTTGTGTATAAACTAGGGATAGCCAATTCCGAAATTATTACTTTCCGGAATCCCGAAAGTAAAACCGGATAAAATTCCGGAAGTCGAAAAATTCCGATTTTGGAATAATTCCGGAATTTGGAAAAATCCGGAATTCAGAAATTTTCTGATTTCGTTAACATTCCGGAATTCGGAAAAATCCGATTTTTTTTCGAAATCCGGAGTTTTTCTCAATTCCGGAATTTTCTAAATTCCGAATTGTTTCCGAGTTCCGAAATTCTTCTGAATTCCGGAGTTTAACTGA
The DNA here is from genome assembly GCF_964235325.1 of Thermobia domestica. Classification (NCBI taxonomy): domain Eukaryota; kingdom Metazoa; phylum Arthropoda; class Insecta; order Zygentoma; family Lepismatidae; genus Thermobia; species Thermobia domestica. The sequence continues at coordinate 106,787,349 of NC_137463.1, read as the reverse complement.
ATTCCATAATTTTCCGAATTCCGGAAAGTGAAAGTCCCGCTTCCGAAAAATGAATTTATTTTGGTTAATATGAATCATGGCGGAAATAAGTCTTTGACCAGGTAATGGCGACTGCTTTGAAAGAAATAGAGAGTATGAGAATTCAATCTGTCATATTTGTAGGTTCGTGTGGACAAAAAACAAACTTGTGAACCAGCTGTTTAAGAACAACTCAAATTATTAATGTAAACTTTTCCGACTTCATAAAAGAAATACGAAAGACATTTTGAATCGAGGAAATATAACATACAAGTTTGCAAGCGGAGACAAAGAAACCTAACGTAACCAGACTAAAAACGAATCTTTTACCGCGTAGCGATCGCGGTTCAGTGGTCAAGGTGCTTGTGCGAATGCACATTGTAATTTTTTTTTCTTACTTTAGGATTTTTGATGGCGATTGATCGGCGATAACATACGTTTTATTATATTCAGATATTTGAATACTCGGATGTTTCAATACTTGAACTATCAAATCTTCAGGAATAATAATAGTAATAATAATAAACTAATAATAATTATTATTATCTCGTAGAAGATTAAAAGCTAGGAGCTAATTATGGCTGAGGTCATACCATTACAATCAGAAACGTGACATTTGGAAAGAATATTTCGGTTTGGCTTAATGTTGCTCACAAGAAGAGGAGTTTCTCATCTCGTTTCTAAAACAAATAAAATAACATGAGATTTAACATTTTACATTCGAGACGGGTCAAGGCTAACTCAAAATTTTCGTCTCTTTGGACATGAGAATCAAGACGAGACGAAAAATATGGTAAACATTTCCCGTCTTGTCTCGATTCTCGAAATAGTGTATGTCCATTATTTAAGTAACAATTGCTCTGTAGACTGAATCTCAAAGGCTATTTCGTTACATTCTATATCAGAGCTCATTGAATTATGCTCTGTGTAGATATTTTGTAGCAAAGCTTTTATATTTACCTCTGCATATCCTAAAAACTAGTTTATTATATGCCTTACTGTTGCGTGATATTCAGTTATATTAATTACAGTTATTTCCTTAAAACATACAGTAGAATACTTCCTACATGAAACTTCAATGGAACGTTGTAGTTTAAAATGTTGGTAGTTGCAGAGGTGTGTCTTGAAGGTAAGGAACCCTTTCCCCGAAATCTCTACTTTTAAGTAAGTTTTGTCAAATTTCAACGGCAAGTTTAAAACTTTTATTATTATTATTATTATTATTATTATTATTATTATTATTATTATTATTATTATTATTATATCAACACCGTGTATAATCTTTAAAAGATATACGGTTTGTATCTGAATAGTAAAAACTAATTGACTGTCGATCTCGGTCGTCGAGAAGTCTTCAGGAGGGAAGGACATCGGTCACGTTCTGGGTTTGAGTTCCGAAGGGGCAAGTATTCGGGCTCGAGCCAAAAATTGTTAACAGTTATAGGCTTCAGCCAAACATGTTCAAAACAGCTGGGACCGGGTTTAGGGTTCTCAACGGCTCGAGCGGCTCGGCTTACAGCTCATTCACTATCGAACCGAACCGAGAAGTGAGCCGAGCAAACAGCTCACCCAACCGAGCCGATTTGAGTCATCGGCTTAGTTGAGCTGAATCGAAACGTGCCGATGGACTAGTTTCAACTTAGCTGGCTTGAACCGGTTCACATGAGCCGAGTAGGGGGCCCATCCCAACCGAGAAAGCTCGAGCCATCGGCTCAATTGAGCTGAGTCGATGGCTCGTTCCAACTGAGCCGGATCGGGTCATCGGCTCATCCCTACCAAGGCGACTCGAGCTGTTCGCTCAGTTGAAACGAGCCGAGCCGGTTGATATCACTACCCGAGTTGGTCTTCTGCTTGGGCTCAAGAATTCGACATTGCCGGTCTCAGCCTTGATTTTAAGAACTACAGTATATACTTATATTGGTGATTACGACATTTGAGGCTGTCTCGTAATAATAAAAAAACCTTGTCTTCTTCTTATCTAGACGAGACGAGATACACTAAAATTGCCCCACGAGATGCACTAAAATTACGAGACGAGACGCACCCCTGCCGTGAGCAACACTAAAAGTATTCAACATTACTGCTTACATTTCTCATGGCTTTCGCTTTCCAGTCTAATCAGGCCATTATTTCAAAACGAGTTAAAACGAGATGAACGAGCGAGCGAGCCATTATCAAACTCGACTCAACTCGAAATTCGACCTCGAAAACAGCTTGACCTTGATCGCTACGCGGTAAACGATTCGTCTTTAGTCTGGTTACGTTAGGTTTCTTTGTATCCGCTTGCAAACTTGTATGTTATATTTCTTCGATTCAAAATGTCTTTCGTATTTCTTTTATGATGTTGGCAAAGTTTACATTAATAACTTGAGTTTCTCTTAAACCGTTGGTTCACAAGTTTGCTGTTTGTCCACACGAAACCACAAATATGACACTTTGAATTCTCATACTCTCTATTTCTTTCAAAGCAGTCGCCATTACCTGGTCAAAGACTTATTTCCGCCACGATTCATATTGACTAAAATGAATTCATTTTTTTTGGAAACGGAACTTTCACTTTCCGGATTTCGGAAAATTATGGAATTCAGTTAAAATCCGGAATTCAGAAGAATTTCGGAATTCAGAAAAACTCCGGATTGTTCCGAATTCCGGAATGTTAACGAAATCAGAAATTCCTAATTCCGGATTGTTTCGAATTCCGGATTTTTCCGAATTCCGGAATTATTCCAAAATCGGAATTTTCCGAATTCCGGAATTTGTCTGGTTTTACTTTCGGGAGTCCGGAAAGTAATAATTTCGGAATTGGCTATCTCTAGTTTATACACAACCTTTCAGAACACTAAGCTAGTAGCTGTCTACAAACAAACAAGTAATGCAAAGCATTTTGTATCCTGCAATACGTCATGTAATAAAATCCGACAGCAGTTTCAGTATCTATCCAGAAATTGCATGTATCTAGTTACTGGAAGCTGAGGTATGAAGAATTGTATTGTGTCTTATCGTTTTGTGTCTTATACAACCCTACAAACCACTGAATATCTAAACGGCTTTCGTTAAATCCAAGTTGTAGTACTCATAGTTATATCCATTTGTGTCTATATGATCGTTTAAAGCTTACTATATGACAGCGTTAGTAAGTCTTTCTCTGCTCTCCCGTGAAGTTGTGATACGATCTACTACAGAATAAAGAACCAATTATCAATTAACCAAGTTGTTGTATTACTACACATCTGCTTCAGCCTCTGTCAACTCTGGTCGATCTCGTTGACGCGACATATTTGGTTTTTTATACCCCTTTCTTCGTTTACTGAACTAAACAGTAACTATTCTGAAATATACTACTGCGCATGCCTCCTAGATAAATATTTCTGATGCCAATAGTTTCCGTTTTGTCCAAGGAATGTTCTTTTTCTTATTCCCAGCATGACCCTTTTATTACATTATATGAAGAGCATGTAGGTCTAAATACCTCATGTATTACATAGAATGTAGGTTTAACTCTTCCAGCAAAGAAGAAACATGTGATCATAGTATACAACCCACAGAAGTGATAGCTGGCAATACAGTGGTCGTCATCCCTAACGACACAGAGAGGGATCAGTGCCCTCCCCACTGGTCTAGTGGCTAGCACGTGCGCCTTTGGTGTATGGTTTCCCGGGTTCGATTCCCGCGGGAGAGCATCTATGATTTTTAACTGTTCCTTATGTTTCCGTGTTCGTGTCCCTGTTGTTATAAGTTATTAGAAAAAGCAAGAGTGAAACAAGTAAAATTAGCAATAAGTAAGTTACTGAAACACGTTCGGTGAGTCAGTTAAAAAAAAAAGTGGACAAAGTACTGACTTTTCGCGCCGTCCTTGCGAGTTCGAATCTATCTCGGCTTGATTTTTTTCTATTTGAGAGAAAGTATTGTTTCTTTTCGCTACAGGTAATCATTCTTTTCATATTTTTCGCCGTCGTTCACAGTTAAAGTAACTGACTATTCTTATTCTTTCTACGGATGATGCATCTTCTCTTTGGCTTCATGTCAAACATGCATACGTAATGAAAAGACGCTGTCGATAGTATTAATAATAATAATATGAAATATTACTAGCTAACTTGTGTGTGTATTTCGACAATATAATTTTATATTATTATGTGGAAATAAGTAAGGCTGGCTGGCGCCCCCCCCTAATTTTTTTCGATGCGCCTTATGGGTCCACGGTGTCCAACGTTGGTCCCATCTCACTATCACCTCCTGTTCTCTCGATATAAGTTATCGACATTTTGCCTAAAGAGGGCTCTGCCGTGGCTCCATGACTACCCATGACAATGACTCTTCGTTCATTCTGCATTGAAATCGCTTATTTTTCTGAGTACGATGAGTGCATACTGTCCAATGTTGCTCCCATCACTCAACAGTTTCCCGTTCTCTCGATATAAATTGCTAATATTTTGTGTGTAAGAGAGATATGGCGTTACAATCATTACGTTTGAAGAAGAATTGAGGAAGCTATTGCCTTGCCACAAACAACACCTATTATTATTATTATTATTATTATTATTATTATTATTATTATTATTATTATTATTATTATTATTATTATTATTATTATTATTATTGTTTTACTTATCACTAACGTTGCCTACCTTTATTTCAAATAACACGTTTCAAAAGTTACTTCACTTTCAATGTGTAATTTCATATCATCACTAACAATCATCTTGTTCCGATACCAAAATAACCCTCTCCTGCAAAAAAAAAATAAAAATAAAAATAAAAACTGACCGTAGCGAAAGGGCGTGAACCTTCTTTATGCGATTAATCGGATCCAATATTTCAATAAGTCTCTGCACACAAATATTTCAGTAAAAGAGTAAAAGTTATTCAAACTTTCTGAATACCTATTTATGAGCGAAATTTGGTTCCCTTGGAAGTTTTTAAGAGTTTGAAGGGCCGCCATTTTGAACATTTTCGTCTGATTATTCTGGTTAACGAACTCATCAAGATATTTCAACAATTAGTGTTTGTGCCAAGTTTCGCCTCAATCCGCTGAAAATTAGGGTGGTTATGGCATTCACAAATAGCGTTATATATATACAGATAGATAGATAAATAGACACACAGAGGGAGAAAGAAAAGGTGTTTTGCTCCCTTCTTCCTTCTCGCACCTGTGGTACGTCAGAGCTAAACCGGGCCCCTTTGCAAAACGTATTGACCAGTCTAACCTAAACACAAACCTCTTACTTGCTAACGGGTCGGGAGGTGTAAGGCATGTAGAAATTGTATTTTTAATAACCATGAGTATGGATTCGAACACTCTACTTCCATGTTTTTCTTTTTACATTTTGCAGCTACATCGGAACGTTCCATTTTTATTGTTTACTAATTGCAAATGGCGTTTACATTCAAAATATGAGGAATTTTGGTGGCATTTGTTCGGATATTCTTATCTTTTGAAATGAAGAAAAGAATAAAAGCAATATGCAAAGACAAAAAGTATTATCAGTACTAAACATTACCAATAATAATTGCTACGAAAAACTAAATACGACCTCTTTTACCATCTCTCATGAGCTGCATGTATTATTAGCAAAAATTTTTAAAAATGTGCTCACTGAAGATTCGAACTGGCGACCTTTGCATTTGTAAGCCACCTTAACCACTACACCAAGATCATGGCATGGTGAACGTTTAGTTGTCGGCGTATTTGTTGTATTTGTGTTTTATGTTCCCACTTCAACAATTTTTACTCTTTTTTCTAAGTTTAACAGCTGTTTCTGGCTTTCTCTTTCGGTGTCGTCCTTTATTTACACTATGCACTATTTGTATTCATAGCTTGTGCCCCTCTGCAATGTCTTATTCAGATTAAACTTTTCTTTTTGCCCCTCAGTAAACATTTGATTGATTTAATTCTCATACTCTCCACGGATGAAGCGCAGGAATGCCAGACTCGAAAAATAGGTGTACATTTACTTTCCTGACAGATAATACGTATGATCTCTCAGAAGGAGGTATAGACGTTTATTCGTTAATCTCAAATGCTCAGATATCAAGAATGAGAACTGGGATCATATGAGTGAGGTAGTGAGGGTTATTTGATATTGGATATTTGAAACTCATACATACCATTATTGAAATTCTGGAGCATTTGCTGGATGAAGTTCTTTTAAATACGTTTTTAATCTTTATTTTGGGTAATTCGTTTTCAATATATTCGAAGTGCAACATAATTTCGTCAATATATATATATATATATATATATATATATATATATATATATATATAGCGAGAGAGAGAGAGAACCGCTTGTTAAAAAGTTAGAATTGCACCACTGACTATATTCAACGTAAGACATATCTTGCAGAAAAAAATCACTGTTTAACTGTTGAAAATATTTATTTTATTTTATTTTATTTTTGGATTTACTTGGAAAACAGAATAGGATCACATAGTATATAATATGATTTACAGCAAGGTAGTGGAGCGTACAGTTTGAAGAGCCAACACTGCAACTTCCTTCCTCATGGGGATGTGAGCTGAGTATCGTGACTGATAAATACAAGAGATAACAGCTTATCTCTTTGTGTGTTAATATTATGTTATGTCGCATTGAAATATAGGAAGTCCAAAAGATGTACCGAGGAAATTACATATCAAGAGGTTGCATATCATCGAGTAAGTAGTTTTCATCTATATAAAATACGTGGTATTGAAGTTAGTGTTTTAACTTATAAGATTCACAACTTAGCTTTGTTAATATAATCTTCACACGATTTCCAAGTTTACAAAGAGTATGTGCATCTCTCTTACGTTAGGAGAGATGAAGCTATAATAGCTGCCATCTGTTACTTAACAGTGTAAATTGTATATATGCAGTACAAAAATAAATAAATACAATAATAACTATTGTAGCAGAATAAAAACTATGAACCCTATTAAATTGGCAACGAACGACATAATTTTAAACGCCATAAAAATTAACTATTTTTTTCGATTTTCTCTAAAACTATGCTTCAAAAAATCTAACACCAAATATGTCATTTTGTTCTGTTCGATATGATCTATCGATTGATATATGTTTTATCTTCGAACAACATTATAGTATTATAGTTAAACGAACATGAAAGTTTAAGAATTTGTCTGTATTTATTGACCCTTACACTACCAACTTGCGGGCGGTACTTTCTGCCCAACGCAGTATGTTTAAAAAAAAAAAAAAAAAAAAACCTCTTCTAATCGTTTCTTTAAAATTGTTTAAAAATTTGTTATTGGTCAACATATTTAGCTAAAGCGTATACCTTACGATGATGCAAATTGAACGTTAGTGTGTCTCATAAATTTGCTACTTCAAGTTGGTTTGCACTAAGTACCACCCTCTCTCCGTTGTTAGGAGATGTGAGTGTAGTGTATGGCAGTGTAATAAATAGCTGTATTCGACCTTTTCTGAATTTGACGGTTAGTCTTATCCAGGAGTAACAGTGAGAGGGAACGCCGGGTACGTCGTCCCCTCACTTCCATAAAATATCTATGGCGTCCCTCCACTTCTAAAAATTGCAATGGGCAAAGATAGCCAAGGGAAACGGCATGACGTCATGCGTTCCCCAACCTTTTCACTTTTACCCCTGGTCTTATTCCAGGTATTGTTCACTTCAGTCACTGTAGATTTTTTCCCGAAAGTTTCACGTTAGTGTGTCTCATTAATTTGTTATTTTAAGTTAGTGGGCACAAAGTTGGAAGGAGATGTCACTGACATTTAGACATATCGCTCCTAGATGGCAGCATAATAAATAGCTGTTAATCTTATATCGTGTACTGTTCACTTCAATTTACTGTAGACTTTTGTGAAAGTTTCTAATTTGTTCCTTTTGCGAGATATATTTAATCTTAACAGGTGGATACAAAATGACCCTCCTTGGTAGTCCGGGTTAAAATAAATACAGGTAGTGTGAGGGTTATCTATAGCCCTACTTGTATTCTTTCATCTTGCTAATATCATAATGAAAAGCTTTTTTAGTGTGTACGTGGCGTGGTTATAATACATCAAGTTTTAGATACACACGCATATAAAGGAAAGCTTTTGACGCATATCTCGAAAACTACGCATAAGCAGGTACGTATGCATGAATTTGTTTAAGGAGAGGTCCAAATCATTTTGAGAGGAGGCAACTTAAATTAGACCAAGAATGAACATTGCCCCTAAATTAGACTAAATTTACAGAAAAATCGGTATTTCGGTGGGAGGGAGGGGAACGAACCCCTTCAGGACCCATCCTGTGCGTACGTCCCTGCATTTGAGGATTTACTCACCCTTATTGTTTTGTTAAACATGAAGAGATCTACCGATTGGTAAGACTGTATGATTCAACTTTGGATATTTTTTCCGTTAATATGGTGTGAAGAAAGAAAGGAAAAGTGTCTGTTTTATCATTTCAGCCGTTAGCTGCTATGTCCAGTGAGGAAATAAAAATTCTTTTCTTGTGTAGAATGAGCTAGAACAGGTGGAAGAAAGATAGTGCGTAGACATAAAAGGGAGAGAAGGTCCTTGGAGGGGGTGAAAGGCCTTTTAATGTCTTTTCAGGTGTTATTCAATTGTGTTGTTTTTCACCTTTGTGTAGGAGTGCTATACTTGTCGAGAAGGGTTGGAGGTTAGTTGTTGTGTTTACAATTTTGTTTCTGAATTTAGTAGTTGCTTTGGATCTATGTGCCAATATTTATATATTTGTTTTCTTTTTATTTATTTACTAGCAGCGTTCACCCCGCTTCGCTGCGGTCACCCCGGAACGCAATAAACTTTGTTACTTAGATAATTTTTACTTTTTCGCTTTCAAGTGATATGATAAAAACCATAGAAGATTGCAGTAAATCTTAACATTATATCGCCTGTCATTTATCTTAACCCGCCCCGCTTCGCTGCGGTCATCCCGGTGCTGGCATATTGTAAAAGTGTCTGTAAAAATAAGCAAATCAATTAAAAAATTTTAAACAGAAGATTCAAGCTATTTTCCGCTGTATATCGCCTGTCATTTATGTTAACCCGCCGAGTGACACGGTCATGCGGGTTGCATATAAATACGTTTATTTTTACCTATGATGAACTAATAACAAAGGATTTGTACGTTATGGACACTTGAATGGTCAATTATCTCAAGACACTGGTAATTAAAAATTAAAGTGATATGATAAAAACCATCTAGGGTCCAAATCCTAATAACCCCCCAAAAATGAAAGAAATTGGTTCAGCCGTATTAGCGTGATGAGCGGACAAAATTTTGTACGTTCTCTTTTATATATATAGATTTTTTAATGACTATATATGATTTCTTCTTTTACTTTTCCTTTTTAGCGGGGTATATATATATATAAATGCTTATTATTTGTTGGCAGTTTTTGATTTTCCTTTTTTCTTCGAGGTAGACTTTTCTTAGATGCTTTATGTTGTTTGTGATTTTATTTGCATTGAGTGTTTCTGTATTGTGTTTTTCATTTGTAATGTCAAAATTTTTTGTTGTTTGTTTTTATCGCTTACGATGTTGTGGGATTTCTTTATGTTGAGGTGTTTATTTTTCAATTTGCCAATGTCCTGCTGAAGGCTAGCTAAGAGATAGGCTGTATTGGAGAATTGTACTGGGAGAAGCCTGGTTTTCTCTTCTTTCTTGGGTCGCGAAGAAAAGTATATATAGGATTTTTGTAGAATTTTAATATTTGTGCAATTATATGATTCGAAGAAATGGCCATGATTAGAGATGGCAAAAAAATTTCGGATCAGGATATCCCAGACGCAATCAGGTCCCCACCTACATCTTGCCGGATCCGGACCTAGGTTTAGATTTCGGATCCGAACCTGTTTTCGGATCTCGGATCTGAACTTGGATCTGTGGTCCTGATCTCGGATCTGGGTCCAAGTTCGGACCTAGTAGGCTGCTTAGTGTAATCGTCCAGGTAAAGCGCGTTTAAAGTACGCGGGTATATGGTGTGTGAACTATGGAGCGATGTTTGTTAATTCACGTAGTTCCTCTAACAGCTCACGTGTTTCCTCGTGGCTATATGCACTGGAGCAAATCCCAGGTGATGAGGGGGACATGCTCTCTCCTCTTGGAACTGGGGAGGACTGTCCTCCCAATAATCCGATTTGAAATGTGGCTTTGGGGGAGAAATGTGATGATTTGTGCCTGACTGCCACAAAGGAAAGTGAGATAAAGATCTCCCAGAATAAGCTTCAAATCTGTCCGCCTCCCAATGTTGAAGACAACTCTAATCCCCTGATCCTGCACAGCATTGCTTTTCAAAGATTATGGAAACGGTCTTAACCGTCCGGTGTCGTCCTACTTGCGACGGTCCTATGTGCGACAGGAACAGTTAACTGTCCTATGAGCGACCGGTTCGATCTGTTAACCTGCTTATGAGTCACCAATTTGTTCATACTAAGATAATGGAAGAAGATAAGATTCCCTCTTCTTTAACTTGTTTCACGGTAGTTTGATTTAGAACCTAACAAAATGTACTATGAAAAATTCACGTTCCTAGAGGTCTCATTTCTTCCAGCCGTTTCACAATTACAAAGAACATACACTCTTCTTGCTTAACATTCTTCTCGCTTAATCATAAATTTCAGATGTAATCTTATCCTTACATTCAGAAGTATAAAGCGTTGTTTAATAAAAATTGCATGCAAGTATTAATAACAAACTATTAAAGAATATTCTTCCTTACTACACATCACATTTTATCTAGGCTTGGGACTGGCAATATTTTTCTCATGTTATTCATAGTCTTGGGAGGTCTTAAAAGTAGACAGGTGGCGAAACTGTTACACGCTTAAGTTTTCCAAAATAAAATGTGCTGTTTTGCTTAGTGAGTAATTAGATTTGAATTAAATTAAATACAGAAAGCAGAGCTTTTGAAGAAAGGAGATATTACAATAGGATTTTCCATAATTAATTACATAGGAATATACTTTTCATGGAAATATTCCTGCTGTCTCGTTACGTTATTTGATATGTTTTATGTTCAATCCAACTGAAATTTAAGATAAGTTCTATTTGCATTCACAGTGAGGAAAAATATATTTGAAGAACAGCAATTTTCATAGCAAGATTGTTCGGACGCTAATAACGCCAGAGGCAAACATTTTTTACAAAAAACAATCATATCATCTTCCATCATCTCAATGTCAATGAATCGGTCGCTCATAGGCCAGATAAGAGTTCCTTTCGCTAATAGGACTGTCGCTTCTGGGGCTAATATTAATCGTCCACCCCCACCCAACCCCCAACGTTGACGACAGATTTGAGCCGCTGGCTATATGATTAGTGTTCGTGTCCCCCGTCGGTAGAAGGAGGCTGTGATTTGCGATTGGAGTGCATATGGTGCAGGTTACGCATTAAGGCTACATGTGTCATATAGCATCGGTGCTATAAAAAAAAAAAAAAAAAGAAAAGAAAAAAGAAAGTAAAAGCTGAAAGCAAACTTTACCACATAACGTTAGATTAATATAAGAAAACCCGTGCTCCCATCATACATTGTATTTGAAACAACATGAAACGAAAAGTTGAGTAGGTATTTAATTTCAAGACTTGGCGATAAAAAGAGAAATATAAGCGTTAGGTATAAGTTTATTATTACATCAATATAGTAATTCCATATTCTGGTGTTCTACGTCCCACAGTTATGCTGGCTAGGCTAAAGGAGATGATGATGATGAGAAATGATTGAAATGGTGGAATAACTAAATGGGAGGAAACGGGAGAACCCTTAGAAAACTTATTTGAAATAGATATTTCATGACTTTATGAAATGTTATGGTATCTTACAGTCGCTCGGGGAGAAATTTCTTTTTCATTCCTAAAAACACATTTCATCATAGTTCTACAATAGCTTCATTTAATTTTAGTTCATGTACCGGTAACTAAAATTTAGGATGCAATAAGTCCCATTTTGTGTCTTTCTCCCTGAATTGCATTCACTACTTCCGCCCCCACCTTCTTACACTTTTCACAACATTGCAAAAGATCAAAGAATGGCATTAAAATTTATTTGCATTATTTTCTGTCATTTACAAAATATTTGTTCTGGAGATAGTGTTTGTGTTTAACAGTTCGTCGCCTAAAGGAATGACGTCACAATTTGTAGGTGTATTTAGAGAAAATGATGAACATATAGACAATATAAATTATTTATACTGCAAGTACTAGAAAATCAAGCAGAGTCATTATAACGTTAATCTTTGATTTGTCTAATATTTTGAAAAATGTAAAGAAAAGGGAGAGGAAGCAGAGAGCACCCTTTTACCTGCAGGTATCAATCATTCAGTTATTTTTAAATACTACATAACAGTTAAAATACTGTATACGAATATTTTCTCATAAATAATGCTCTACAGTCTAATGCATAATAAAAAATTATACCAGATATTTCTAAGGTACCGGTATATTGTCCACAAATGAATTTGCATTCGTAAAGTATAGTCTAGGAGCCACCCATAGGTAATGTTGGATCGAAAAGGTCGAGAGCAAATCATTACTGGACTTTGTCTAATGGTGCTAGTCGATGATTTCTGGCTTGGTCACATATTATGAAAACCGTGAGTTATTTTGGCAATATGGTCAAAAGTCAAAAGTCGCTGAAAAATTACTCTGTATCAGAAATTTTTAAATATGTTTAAAAGATTGAATTCTTTGAAAAATAACCTTCTACAAAAGTTGTTCAGGATTAAACTTTTAACAAATTCAGTATTTTTACCTTTTTGTCCAGTGGCGTAGCGTGATCAAAAATTTAGAGAGGGCACTATTTCCTAAACTATTTTACAAATATCTGGACCATACAAATGTTAATATGATAAAGAGGTAAGTAGATATTTCAGGGCAGAAAGTTGGGACATGTACCTCCCTGTTCCACTCTCCCGCCGACGAGACGCTCTTGCCTAAAACCTATCTTTATCGCAAAAATGTACGCAAAGCTAAATGTTGCTACATAACAAATGTGTACGCTACATTTTATTTTATTTATTTACACTCGTGGAGTTTGAGGCCTATTTCCATTCACATAAGCAATTCAAATTTTACAGTGGCAACAATTAGTTCTGAAACGATCCGACGAAATGTGTGGATGTCATTGTCAGTGAAATGTTTTCAAGATACATGTGAAATTGAAGACCGAGATGCAGTAATACGTTTGCATATTGAAGTTTCCAACGTTATGTAACCCATGATCGATAAGTTCAATTCCTTTGTGGAAGACGGATGCAATAAGTCAAAGTGTTTCCAGTCTTAAGAGATTGAGCTGACAGAGGGGGCACTTGGGGGCTTCATGTGTCTGCTCTCCGAAGGGTACTTTCACTGTTCTTTGCGTGCGGAAAAATTAATTATTCTAGATGGGGCTCAGTTTATTTGGAAGACTGATTGAAGCTTCAAGCAACACACAAAAGCATCCATGAGAAGTTCATGAGAAGTCACTTTGTTGTCCAACAAACAAATCGAAACTTTAATGTAGTTGCAATTGACCAGGCAGTGGAGCAACTTAAAACAAACCGCAAAAAGTCCAGGATGAATCATTGGGATTGCAAGACGGAAGGAAGCTGTTACCGAACGCGATCTATGCTATCGCTCTCGCCTTCGCTGCGAGCAGTTACGGGTTCGATTCCCGGTGATGGCACTCGGTCGAAAAAGTGTAAAAAGCTTTTTCAGGCCAGTCATCCTGAATGAGGTTTTCCTGGGTTTTCCTCATTCACACCAGGCAAATGCTGGGGTGGTACCTAACTTATTGGTCCCAGACACTTTCGTCCTTCCCTTTTCCCTGATAGTGTGCTCGCCGAGGGACGTCATCCCTCATACGTGACAGGCTGCATGGCCATAGCTGCCGAAAATCCAGATATCTAAATCCTAAATCCCTAAAATCCCAATGCGATCTATTTCAACATGAAAAGACCAGATTCAAACATTTACGTTGTAGGATGTGCGGGTTCCAAGAAAATTACGAGTACACGCTTCACCACTAATTCTCATTAAGTGTCACGCAATCAGTTGCCCATTCTGCGAAAAAAAAAAATGTGAATTTTATCTGTGAAAGGCAGAACCCGTTTGATTTAAATGATTGTAGTTTCCACAATCTAGTAACTGGAAAACATTATACGGAAATCGACGAGAACTTCAAGCTGACGTACACAAGCATTGGCGATAGAGAATACCTTAAATTTAAACTATTGACTATTTATTGATTATTGATTATTTATTTAAATTATTGACTATAAATTTATTAAAAAGGACAATAAGTTGTTCAGTCCTCTCGTACGAATAAACAACCGAAGACCCAACAAGAAAACAAGAAATTTAACATCATAAGGTAAACATCTGAAAGTATGAGGATTATTTAACATACCTAGGGAGAGAGAATACCCATTCGATCGCTTATTGTGCTGCGAAATAACTTCAACTCGTTCTTCCTAACAAAAGACGGTTTCCTGTTCAAATCAAGTAAATTTGAAATGATACAGGAACTGAAAAAAATGCCTAAAATACCTACTTCAACTCTTTCTGTGTCTTCTTTAGCAACTTCAGTTGCATTTGACTTCATGCTTCATGCCCGTGTTGCTGCGTCGGCTGGAAAGTCGTTGATAACGTTTAGAGATTTTGTATATCATATCTGACGTAGAATCATATCAATAGCTCAAGGATCAAGCAGAATAGATATCATATTCGATGTGTATAAAGACGAAAATGTAAAATCGCACGAAAGACTCAGAAGATGTGAGAGTCAACCCATTGAAATTACCCTCATGACAAAAGGGGGCATACATTCTGTGCATCTTTCCAAAATAAGTACAGACTGCAAATGTCTTTCGCTGACTATTTGATGAGTCATGAATTGTGATGGATGGATGTGTATGTTGGTGGGTTAGAAGTTTGTGGGGAAAGAAGCATTTGCATATTAAGTGAGGAAATAAGCGATGTTCCTGATTTGCAATGCGAGCTAGAAGAAGCTGATGAGAGGATATATTTTCAAATTAAGCATGTAGTCTCCAACTAGAGTATTAAGCGCCTAATTCTTGCATCTTCTGATATTGATGCCTTCATTTGTGCCTTGTATTGTTACCAGAAAGACTTCGGAAGTCACAGATTAGTAGAATTATGAGCATTATGAGGGGCTGGAATCATTTCATGGCATGTTCCCATCCATATTCTTACTGAATGTTTGCGGAGACCTGTGATTGGTGTCTTACCGGCAGCCCACGCTCTAAGCGGATGTGACACTACAAACAAAGTTGGCACTAAGCATTCTGCTGTTACCACTGCAAAGAACATGGCATAGTATCTGACTGAATTCGCCAAAGAAGGATTGTCAGAAACTGATAATCATAATGTCTGCAGAAATATTTCTAGTGCAGGTGAAGTCAAGTAAATTCTCATCGATGGATAAATATAGAATTCACCAGTATCATTGCATGAAGCATCTGGATTTCTCCAAATTACCGTCAACTTCATTTTCGATACATCTTCGCATCAGAAGAGCTTACTTTCAGTGCTACAAGTGGTACCACATACTTGATGAAGCTTCAGAGCTCGACCCATCTCAGTATGGCTACACAGACAATGATGGTGAATGGATCCCAGAAATAACATTTGGAACTCTTCCTATCAACTTCCCATTCCTTTGCACTTGCAAAAAAAGGCGCAAGAAACATCTTGTAAGTGTGGTGTTAATGTCATGTTTTGATGTCAATTCTGCAGTTGTGAAAGCAGCGAATGTAAAACCCGTTCTCATAATGTTGATGTTATCGAGTCATATC
Source organism: Thermobia domestica (assembly GCF_964235325.1). Taxonomy (NCBI): domain Eukaryota; kingdom Metazoa; phylum Arthropoda; class Insecta; order Zygentoma; family Lepismatidae; genus Thermobia; species Thermobia domestica. Next base: position 106,771,568 of record NC_137463.1, on the reverse strand, counting down.
TATGTGCACCTATTCGTGTAAAAATATGTATCTATTCCAAACTAATAACACCTCAAAATCACTTTACTTGTTTATCGATTCCAATTATGTTCCAACTTAGTGCTATACCTTGTAAAGAAAAATTGAAATAAGGTCTTTGTACGTTCAGCGTAATCAGTATTTGAAGTGACGGGAGAGAAAACAATTCATACAATTAAAAAATAATAGGTCTAAACAAATATTAGTGCATACGACTCTTATTTAAACTTAACATGGTAATCAGCAAGAATGTAATTTAAGTACATTTGAAGAATAAAATTATTTTCTTGTAAGTAAATAGGATTTATATTCATAACTCTGATAACAAAGATATAAATATGTAGGTTATATACAAAAGAAACTAGTTAATACCTGCTTTACTAAACAGTACTACTCTCTCTATTAAATAAAATAAACCTCTGAGAAATTACAGTGACTTACATTTAACTAAATACCGTAAAAGTAAATAAAATAAAATGTAGCGCACACATTTAAGTTATATATCAGCATTTAACTTGCGCGCATTTTTGCAAAAAAGGTAGATTTTAGGCAAGAGCGTCGCGTCGAGGGAAGGGTGGAACAGGGAGGTACATGTCAAAACTTTCTGCCCTGAAATATCTACTTACCTCTTTATCATATTAACATTTGTATGGTCCAGATATTTGTAAAATAGTTTAGGAAATAGTGCCCTCTCTAAATTTTTGATCACGCTACGCCACTGGACAAAAAGGTAAAAATACTGAATTTGCTGAAAGTTTAATTCTGAACAACTTTTGTAGAAGGCTATTTTTTTTAAAAAATCAACCTTTTAAATATATTCAAAGATTTCTGATATAGAGTAATTTTTCAGCGACCTTTGACCTTGGCGGCCATATTACCAAAAAACTCACGGTTTTCAGAAAATTCAGGATCCACGCCTATATATATAGGGGTTAGACAAAAAATCTAAAACGTTTGGAAAAGTGTGACAATCATACCTAGTATGGTATGGGACCTCCTTTTGCGTGGAAAACAGTTTGGATCCGACGTGGAATGGACATATACAGCTTCTAAATCGTTGTGTGGAATTTTGTACCATTGTTCCTACGAAACATGCTCCAGTACCTTAGGCGATGCTGGAAGAAGGTTATGAGACTGAACACGTCTTTTTAACTCAGACTGCAATGGCTCAATGATGTTCAGATCTGGTGATTGTGGGACCCAGGGGAGGTGTGATAGCTCCTGGGCATGCTCACAAACCATGATTTCACCGTTTTTGCAGCGTGACAGGGTGCCAAATCATCTTGGTAGATGCCATTACCATCAGGGAACAATATTTGGGCCATGGGTAGAACCTGGTCCCCCAAAATGGCCTCATACGCCTTAGCATTCATCGTTCCATGCAGGGCTATGATGGGACCTGCAGAAAACCACGATATCACTGCCCATACTGTAACAGAACCACCCCCATGCTTTAGAGTTGGGAACATTCAGTCTGTATCATAGGTTTGCGACGGTGTTCTCCATACGTAAACACGACCAGTTGTTGGAAACAAGGTGAAGGTCGATTAATCGAACCACATTACGTGTTTCTACTGGCGTATCCAGTGGTCCAGGTATCACTCGACCTATATTCCCATTTGAAATTTTCAAGTTGGTATCGGGACCCCATGATGGGTGCCCTGGGAACACTGCGACACCATTCGACGTTGCCTATGGCTTTTTAATTTTACTTTTTTTGTTTCATCTTTTTCTACTCAACCGTTTCTGATTTATAAGTACTGGAAATTTTGTCTGATACAGAACCATTTTGGGAGCCATCTTGAAAACGGTGCCCCATATCAAAAATTGTTTCCTACAAAAAATGTTCAATTTTCCAAGCTTTTTGAACGAGGTGTCAGTCGACCTATGTTCCCATTTGAAATTTTCACGTACACCCCCTCCCCGAAATCGGGGCGCGGGGAACCTCGTATTTGACTCATCTTTAAGGCCCCTCTGTATTGTACATTGACTCTTAATATTTTCCTTATTTGATGTGTAATTCGCGATATATATATATATATATATATATATATATATATATATATATATATATATATATATATATATATATATATATATATATATATATATATAAAATCAAAGTTTTATTTAGATGTTTGTTTCTGTTTTTTTTTTTTAATTTATTTTAGAATGCATAGCTTTCAGATGCTTATTATTCTTATTTAATCCGAACTTTTTACATTGATAGAACACATAAAGTAAACCTTCTGAATAAATTTTCGTATGTTGCTGTACGATAATACAGCATAAAAAGGACATTAATTTCGGATCCGGTGCACGCAACTAAATAACGATGTTATTTATAGGATTTCTCCGCAGTGATCGGATTGCCAAGTATTAAGGGAAGTGAACTAGACGCAGTATTGAAATTTCCTTGGAACTAATCTTGGTTCCTTCCTAGTTCTTTGTTTTTCTTTCTTGCATATCAGTATATGTTGTAAGATTTATTTCACGAATTTCGATAAATGATAAAAAAAATGATTTAGAAATGATAAAATAAATGGATCAAAAGATTGCGATATTAGCCGATAATTAATTTTTGCCGAAATATTTGTATATTGGATCTTTTGATCCAGAAAGAAGACATTTCTTGAATCATGATCCAAAACAAAATAATCTCCTTCCCTCCAAAGCGTTTCCATCCGTATGGTACCGCTTCGGCCATTGGATTTCTGAAGACAAGAGGGAACCAGAAAATTTTTTACTTCATTATTACACAGCAGGTGGTAAGATATCGTGTACCATATTGATTTCATAGAGTAGTAGTCCTATGATCGATGTGAAAAGTTTTGTTGAATCAAAATTTTTAGCATCTGAGAGCCTGGATTTGTTAATTGTACTTTAAAAAATTATTTTTGTAAGGTATACATTTCATATTTTGAGCACATTAAGGGTGATAAATAGACTTAAAAACTAATGAATACTTGTCTTAATTGTTTATGTTTTCTTAACTGTCAATGAAATAGCTGTCTTAAGGAATTTTAAATATTCGAATTTATATTCCGATTTGAAATGTATTCTGGTTTCAGATGTTTCAAATCCATACAGACCTCTGACCTGGAACCGGATCGGGAACTAGATTTGACATCCGAACTCTTATTCGGATCAAATTAAGTCACTTTTTTTAAAGTAAGGTATGCATTAGATCTTTTGAGTAGACAGAGGGAGACAAATAGACTAGTCAATATTTGTCTTAATCTTCTGTTTTCTTCTTTACTGTCAGAACTTCGTGAAATTGCTTTTGACGAATTTCAGATATTGAAGTTTGTTATCTCAATTTCTAATGTAAGTTCGGATACGAATCAAGATCTGAGATGTTTTTTTGGATCTGGATTTCGAACCCTTGTCCGAGACTCGAGTTTCGGATTCAGATCCGAGATCCGCCTCGGATCCAGATCCAAGAGCAGGATACAGACCCGAGATCCTGATCCGAAATCCAGATCCCTAGATTCAATCAGATCCGTATCCAGCTATCCCTAGATTATATATGACTTTCTACATTTGATTAAATTTACATTATTATATAATACATCTGGCATGGCTGTATTCAGAAAGAAAATAGAATAGAATATTTGTATTTAAAAGATTTTTATTTAAGAAAAACGCTCACTAGAAAGACCTGGACATAAGACAAAATGTTATGTTATCCAATATGAACTTCAGAATTTTCTGAGAGGAGCCTGAACCCATAATATCCCTCACTGGGTACAAACTTGCTATTTAATAATAACTTCAGTAGGTGGCCCGGGAGGAAGATTCCCCCCTGGAACCTCAAATATTCCTCACGAGCTATATCTCCCCCATACTCAATGAGGGTCATCAGTATATTCACAGTACTATTTTACCCCCCCCCCCCCCCGTGTATTCATCCCGGGAGAAACCTGAAATTACCCATTGTTGCTGTTTGATACTAGATGTGATTTTGAAAATTTAAATTTTGAAATACGTATCACTATGTTATAAGACTGTTTCGCTTTCAGTACTAACTCAAACAGGCTTTTTCAAGTATAGCAATACAGTGATTATAAGGAGGTAATATGAGTCGATATTAAAACGGACGTTCAAAGTTGTTTCGGATTTTAAAGTCTGGATGTAAAGAACGTAAGTCATGCCTAATAGTATTCGTATATGGGTTCAATCCATCTGAAGTGGCCCAAAAATGGTGAAAGTAGTTGTTCGACCATCTCCGAAAATTATAAAAATGTGACTGTGATGAACCTTGTGTACGAGAAGTTCAAAAACACTATTCACGTTGTCGTATGTACAAGTGTTCCTGAATCTTTGTTGTCGCTGGAGTGCCAATTTTTGCATTTGTAAGCGTGTACGAAAACTACAGTTGCTCAGGACGTATGAATCAGACGAACACCAAACAAAAACTTAAGTTTAGAGGAGAAACTGAGGTACACGGAGAATATATATACTCTTGCTTCTAAATAAATATGCAGGGTCCCAATACATGAAATCACCAGAAAATGTACATAAAATTACACATTTGAAGGGGCTGTATGTTGGAATGGCATAAAGTGAGAGGTTCCTAAGTTTTGTGCTGAATACTATTGCACAAGAAAGTAAAGAGTCTGCAGAAATATCCACGGCTATGATACTACTGGCATCGTAGATTTAGGGGTCCGAATGTTGATGTTTGTGATTTTGATGCCATTTTTAGGGCGTAATATCTCAGGAGGGTAAAGCGCTAAAAATTGCTGCTTAGGCTACAAAGTAATTCTGTAAGTGAATAAACTATTGCAAAAAAAAAAAAAAAAAAAAAAAAAAAAATCAGGACATATTTCAAGGAGAAAAAAACGAGGGCATGGTAAAAACAAGAAGAAAACACGTGCATAGTGAAGGTCGTTGCCCGAAAAAAATTTAAATGTTTGGATATTTTTCATGCTAGATCTCAAAAACTACGCATCGTTCAGCAATTATCTATGCCCGCTTTCATTTGCGTTCAGTTGTGAAAAATCTTGGGAGCGCGTTTGTTCCGTCTTTCTAGCTCCATGATCGATGCCACGTCTATATAAAAGAGGAGGTTAGCTCCCCGTTGCACTCACGACGCCCATCGTTTACCTGGACCGTGGTATTAAGGCACTAAATGTATCAGCAAAGTGACGTTGAAATCCAATCCCAGTTACGGAAGATATTGTATTCACAAGGTTGCTTTACATTTATCTATCCTATATAACGCAAAACCACATCTACAATTGCGGCGAAATCGTTTGTATCCCTCCTTGCAAAATAAATACCTGCCTTCGGGACCTTTAGTGAATTTTTGCTTTGAAAGCATTCTTTAAATTCTGATTTGAGGTACAAATATCGGCGAAAAAAATAACAAAGAATTTTACAATACATAGTCATATATCTAGTACGTGCCCTTCAAGATTATTTAACTTAATTTTAAATATATTCCTCAGCGTAAAGAGGTCAAGTTATTCAAGAAGTGGAAAATAATTGATATTGCTAACACTGATCGAATTATTTCTTCAAGACGAATTCCTCAATTGATTCTGTAAAAATCATTCGGTTATATACTCATTAACATACATAATTATTGGTAGTACAACCTGACACGAATACAAAAAAAAAAAAAAAAAAAAAAAACTAACTAGCCTTATTTCTTGTAGAATTATTTATATAATATTTATTAGCGTGTACAAAAGGAACAGGATAACATTTTCATGATACATGGAAATTCAAGTATTAATTGGACTTCGGTTGTTTGTAAAACAAATGAAAATTCATTCGACTGTTCATTTCCACCACCCAGGCATAGGCCTCCTGTTTAATGTTGAATTTGAATCACACATTCACTTATCGGGAATAGAACGCTAATATCCCAAGCGGAAGACTGTTTGCTAACCATATTTCTGCGAAAAAGCTGCAAAATATGCGTGAATTTCCTCAAGTCTAGAAGGGATAGAATTTACTAAACTCCCGTGGGTGTGCGTAAAAGATCGTGGTCGCGCAGTCTGTAGCAAAGCCCACACTGACGTCCAGGAAGGTTATGCTGTGCGTTTGGTGGGATTGGAAGCATATATCGTGCATCACGAGCTGCTATCGCTGGGGAGAACGATACACTCGAACCTATACTGTGGGCAACTAGCTTGAGTGTACTTTGCAATTCAAAACTAACAACTGGAACTGGCCAACACAAAGGACGTTGTATACCACATTGACAACGGCAGACCGAATGTATTTTTAACGACTCGTCAGAAGCTACGAGAACTTGATAGGAGATTTTAATGCATCCATCGTATAGCCCGGACCTTGCATCTCACGCTATCATTTGTTTCGGCCTCAGTGAAATTTTCTAAATTGTGTTAAGTTAGTTTGAAAAGAAGCCGTTGAAGATCACGAGTCACAATTTTAAATCAAAACAACAGAAGTTCTATAGCGACGGGATTATAATTTTGCCGAAAGAATGGCGAAACGTTATCGAATAAAATTGTGTATATGTGGTTTTATAATTTTATATTTTAATGACAATAAATCTTTTCTCAATTTTGATTTCCAAATGCTCAATACCTTTCAGACAACATGATATTACCAAATCCTTACTTACGTACGTATACTCGATATTACTCTTGTTTCTCTACGACGCACTGTGCCTTATTTGTTACTGTGTTAAATTAGCTAATTAATTTGAATTTAATGTACATTTCCAGCACTATATTTATATACGAGGGGACTTCAAAGTGCAATACAAAACAGTACTCGAATTTTAATGCGAATTAATCACCTTCCCTTAGCGGAAATCGATATTGTACTCGGCAATTATAATTAAAAACAACGTAAATATTTCTTCATTCATTTCTACAAAAGTTATAATTTTGCCATTTCAAAATGTGTAACAAGAAATAAATGAATTGTTCTATTTGTTAGGAAAACATTGGGAAATGATTTTATGTTACAACTTAGAGGATAATATTTGGTTAATTAGATTTTAGCGTCCCTTTCAGCAACGGGCCTATTTAAGATGTGAGCCCACAATTCAATATAGAATCCGAACCACATGAACTCTTATCAAGAACTTAACCCTATTAACGTATGCCAACTTATTGGATCAAAATTCGGACGTCGACATACACAATTTATATCCACTCATAACTCATGTAATAGTAACTATGGGGGCAATTTAGGATGCATACTCATAACAAAACTTAACCATTTAATTTTTAGGTAGAGCGATGAATTTGTTAAGTTGGATAGTTTTGATTGCATAAATAAAACCTGAGATATCAGATCAAGTAATAACCCAAAACTGGTGCTGTGGCCTTATGACAAAATCAATAATATCTGTCATATTAAATTAGAAGTTAGATTTTGATGTGAAATGAAATTGGTAATGAAGTCGAATAATGGAAGTGAGTTATCAATTTGTAACCAACATGTACACACCAAGATTTTGATCGGTGAAGATTTGAGAGGTCGAACCTTCTTCTGTGATGGTCACTTCAAAACTCTCTCGAGTTCACAACTCTTTTCCCACCTACCTTTTCTTCCTAGTTTTTGGTAGTGTCATTTCTTCCACTTACAATTACATTTTCAAGAATTATCTCATGACTCGAAGTAGGAAGTGTTTGTTATTCACTTGACACATTGCTGCATAAGTTATATTTCTTATTAAAAGAATGCTTTTCTAGACATAGTTTGAGTTGTTACGAGACTTCCTTAATTTTTCTACACATGTGAACGACCTAACAGTACCAGATTGGGAATAGAGTTTTTATTTCCATTTAAAATGTGAAAGTTTACAAAGTATTAATATCAAAATTATTAAATATTATTTGCCCTTTACCAATTTGCTTTAGTCATATTACACTATTGTCTCGCACTGGAGAGGATACTACAGTAATAGCTTAATAAAGATACAGTACTTACTACCCTGCTTTCGGCTATGGCGTCATTTATTTACAATTCATATAATTTTGTTTTCTAAACTACTCTGAGAAGCAAGAAATTGATAAATGGTTGTTGAAAGAAATGTCCTCAGTCTCCGGGCCTCAACAAATTCTACCAATGACTGCCTTGATTCCTATATAACTCCACTTTCATCAAAATATTGTTTTATTACTTTATTAGGCTTAACCTGGAGAATGTTAGGGTTCTGTGAGTTTAACTTGGGCATTATCTAAAAGTATTGGACAAAGTGTTTCATAAGAATAATCCGACAGTTGAGAAATTGTATGAACAAATGTAGGACGTTAAGTTGTAAAATAAACAGTGTATATTAGTGTTGATGACGGAAAGGAGCTATAAGTGGCTGAAGTTGTTTGTATGTTGCAATGGAGCCATAAGTGGCTGAAGATATTGATAATTAAATTGATGAGTCAAAAATGACTGTTAATATTTTAGGTAGATGATTCAAGTATGGCAAGTGTTATTTTAGGTGGTTTATGGTAAAACCAAATGTGGCTACTTGTAGTTGTATAAGCCAATAAAGGTTGATAGTGAAGAGAAAGTGCTATCTATATTCTTTAGTTGACTTAAGTACATTTGAAATCTAGTTGAAGTAATATTTCGCCCACTTAAAAAAAAAATACACCCTAACAAAACGAAACATGATCTATTCCAGATTTTGAACACACGAACAACAATCTATTCATTCTAACTGTTCGACTATTTTCATACACTACTTGAAATTTGTTTAACGTGAAGTGCTTTTCTGTTGCATACTAGTATTTGTTTACAATCAGATATGTCTGATTTTGCGGCGAACAATTAGAAGTTACGTATCTTGGAACTATATAAATGTATTTTTCGCACAACTCACATAATTTTCGTCACAATAACTGGGTAAAGCATATTGAATCTGTGAAATTACGGAGTTGAAATGATCCTTAATAACAATAAAGCTATAATAGAATTACAATGACAATTACCTAAATAATAACATTTAATGAAGATAATTAATTAACCCAACTAATGATCATGTCTTCCTACAGACCTTAGTATCTGGACTAGTCTTACATGAAAGGTTTTTCAACTAGCTAACAGTTTTGTGAAACAGCAGGGAAGAGGTCGGCGTAGAGGAGTTGTTACCACATCAGTTTTCTACCAAGGTGGCCCGGGTTAGGATCCCGGAAGTCTGAAACTTTTAATATGCATCCACTTCAATCCATAGTTTGTATGACATGCAAGATCTCCTGTGGAGAAGGAAAGAGATATCGAATCGAGAATGACAGGGAACTGGAGTAGGTCCACGAACGAATACAAAAATTTACAAACTTATTTCTTCCGATTGTTCCAGATTTGATACTTTCAGTTAATTTCAATCATTTTCTAACTCACGTATGATTAGTGTTATTTGCTTTCTTCTCACATATAAAAGTAGTGAACTAACACATTATGCACACAGTGAGTTATAGTAGCATTGATATATGACACTCATTGAAGAACACGCTAAAACAATAGTAATTAATCTCAAAATGCAGAAATTTCTTCGTGCATCAAGTTCATAGCAAAAACCTGTTTCAGTTCTCCACAGGCCTACCAATTGTAGTCTCCTAGTTGAAATGTTAGGTGTAAATTGGGTTGCATCTATCCAGGCGTTTGTGATATCAGGTACGACCTGACCTAATGGATTTATAGCAATCAGTGAGGGAGATAACTTCTGCTGCTGACTGTACGAATATAAAATGATTATATTCATCGCTCTATATGATAGCATCGCGAGATTCTAGCGGAATTTCTAAAGATCAGTAGTGCATCAGGGGAATCCATAACGGTTGAGACAAGATGAGACTCAGAAAGATTTTGTATGCACTGGGGCACATAGAAAGACAAAGTTCATAAAATGTGGCTGGGGGAGGTGTTTAGTCTGAAGACTTTATGCAATCACAGGCTAGACTTGTTCAATCGGCGATATGTCAGGAAGTAATGGAACATCATGCTCGTGCAGGAAGTGTACGATATTGCGTGCCACACGAGGTCGCACGTTATCCTGTTCCAAAGTGGCTTTCTGCAGGACCTTCAGTAAATTAGAGAAAATTAATACAGTGGTGTGTTGATTCTTTATTTTTTTCTTGTGTATAAGTTGTATGTTCAACAACATCTGACATTTAATTTTCCTTGACAGCCACAACTGAAATGGACTTCAAAGCATACCTGAGAGAACATGGACGCCAGGAAGAAATCAGAAGATTTCAAATGCATCAAAGTCAAGCATATAGTTTTCATTTGCTTCAAGATAAACTAAGAACTGTTTTTCCCTCGTTGGGATTCAAGAACTTTGATATCAAGTGGAAAGGTAAATAAGCTTGTGTTTAAACCTTCATTGTAAGCCGTATGATCGTTAGGCTTAGCGATAACGTGCATTTCTTTTAAGTTGATCTACAGTTTGGTTGTTTGATTGAATAACCAAAAATTTATTTAATAGCATCCACATGCATAATTACGACTCATGGTATACAAATCCATTGTGTTTAATCAAACAACCAAACTGTTACTTAACTAATACTTGCACTTTAATACGTCTTAAGCTCTTCTTATACGTATAACAGAACTGCCCTGCCATTTTCATTTCAGAAATTTCTGGCAGTCTATTTATCTTAATGTATACCAGTGGTATCCAATTATAATGAATTCGAGGTCCATAACAGTGTTTACTAGTAAGGTAGAGTTTGTATTCCCAGTTTCCTAGGAATCCTGTATCGTAACATTTTCAAGTTGAATGCAAATTTTTCCTATAATTCCAGTTTATTTTCGCTTTCAATGTACTTTGACGTAAGCCTATATTAACCTATTGGTATTATTTTTCTATTTAAAGCCTAATTTTTAATCTAAACAAAATATATTTTTAAATTGGTTGTTGGATGTTGTTGTTGTTGTTGATGATGATTAATAATAATAATAATAATAATAATAATAATAATAATAATAATAATAATAATAATAATAATAATAATAATAATAATAATAATAACACGTTTTTTACATTTCAATTAAATGACAGATTGCCTACTACTTAAGAATATTAGGATGTTGCTTGGGGACGCCGTAGTCCTGTCGGCCCTTCTCAGTGAGATGGGACTGGTGTATACGTGTCTACGGTGCTAAAGACCTGGCTTCGATTTCCGGTTAAAACTAATTTGTTCCGGATTCCTCTTCTCCCGATCCACTTTTGAGTCCATGTTTTACGTAGCTTTGGTGCACAGAAAGAACGTTAAACTTCAAATGAACTAAGATGTATGTTTGAATGTTGGCTTGAATGTTAACTATGATGCTGATAATCTTAAAACGAAAGTAAAAACCTTAAGTTTGCTTTTAATGAGATGATTCATTTGCTGTCTTGGATCAATTAAGACAAGATATATGCCTTATAAATTAATATAGGAACATTCTTAAAAGTGAAAACTACGCAACTCATGGGCGTTTGAATCTAACTCTCATTTGGGATCCAACCCGAGACCATGCATAGCAAAGAATTCTGTAGCTAGTAGACCACAAATTTGCAGGATGTCTATCTTAAACTGGGAGATGTGAAACAAATCATACTGTAGTAGTAATCTATCAATATATGTTAAGATGATGAGCGTAGTTTCCTGTGTGAACATAGCAGTCAAAGAGAAAATTTGAATTTCAGCTCAATTAAGTATACTCTTGCTGCTGTCTTTTGCGTTATCTGTTATGTGGGATTGAATACCATTGATTCAACAGAAAGATAACAAATTACAGTATCGGAGTTGACTGATTAGAGTTTAGTTATCTAGCCACTGAGGCTATATTATGAGACAAGATATGTTGCTTAAAGAGGGATGTTAATTACTATTCGGGCATTATCAAAGACTTTATCAATTCCAATAAGGATTGAATCCGCACACACGCACAGAAAGCACTAATGTTAGACACTTAGCTATGAAGGAGTACTAAATCTACTGTAATTTTCTAGTCAAAAATGAAGTGAAAAATGAAAAGAGGAGACGATAGACTGTAAGATGATACTACTTACAACTTTTTAAATTCCACTCAATTTATTTCCAGACTATCGAGAAGAGATCGAGACTTGGCTCTCGAGACCGATTGCCTCGAGATGAGATCGAGATCGAATTGTTTTATTTATACATATTTCTGTGCATCTATGTACTTAATCCCGTCATGCATGAGAGATAACGTTCTTCACCGAGCACATTATCCGGAAATGGGGGAAGGATGAAAGGAATGGGGAAGGAAGCGGCTTGAGTCCAGTATGTTAAGTACCATCCCGGTATTTGTCTGATGTGAATTAGGGCAATCCAAGGGAACCTCACTCAGGATGGTTGGTCTGAAAAAGGTGTTACACCAGTGTAACAGCTGGAATCGAACCCAGGACTGCTCGTACTAAAGGCGAAAGCGTTAGCGACTACGCTACACGGAGCCACTAGGCCGAGATTGAGATGGTTATCTGTCAATGGAGATGAGCCCGAAGCTATATGAAGTCTCGTCTCGTCTCATCTCGATACCATCCCTAGCTCCGGTGGACTTCAAAGAAATGTACTTAATATGAAATTTTCAATAGCTATGTTTGCATTGATCTATAAACGTTACACTAAAAAAAAAGCATGTTTGTTTAAATTTTTGAAACAATAAATAAAGATAAGGAAATGTACTTACCTAGATGTAAATAAATGTAGAACATACATCGCTCTATGTTTTCCTTACGTAACGAGTCATTCTGTTTTGGAACAGATAACTTTTGAAGCCTTACTCTTTCTTTGTCACCGGTTATGACAAAATTACTTGGCTCATCCATATCACTTGTGTACAGTTGTGATTGGAAAATGACCAACAATGTAGCGCAATGAATCTTAGTTTGTTTAATTGACGTTGTTTTATTTGAATCTACAGATGGAGATGGCGATGAAATAGTGATTTCTACTGATGAAGAATTGAAAACAGCATTAAGTCAGATGCGAGCTGGGGACAGAAAATTGTATATTGACTTAAACGATGCTGGTAAGTTAAGAGTAACTCTTATGTTGAAAATTACGGTAATCCAAAGATCATACAATGAATGACTATATAAATATTTTATTCATCTTAAACAGAAAATATTTTAAAATTATACAATGTAATCAAGTGCTTAACGCTTAATACTTAACCTAGGGTTAACCTATGATAGGCTTTAAGAATGATGATATTTTTGATTTTCCTTAAACATTTATATTATTCGAAAAGTCTGTCAATGCCATAGTGAGATATAGTAGTCTTATTTTAGATTTTTCTGGAGGCGGAAGACTACATTATCTACTAATATAACTAGGTAATAAAGATTTATGTTTTTATGAAACAAGTGCAATTGTTCCTTTCCCTCTCCCCAATGCATATGGTGGCAAAATATCATTTATACAACTGAATTTTACAATACCAACTACAGAAATATTTCGAATCTTGATCTTGAAACAGTTGTTTCTACCCTTAAAAAAATAGAATATTTTACCATTTTCCTTAAAATCCATCCGGACTAATTTTATTACTCGAAAAATTGGACGCGTGTGGGTAAAAGAGGAAGTTTAGTACCCTACGATAATCACCACCTTTACCACTGTATACCATTTTATTTCTGCTGTGGACAAGTTTCCCCTTATCATAGCTTACTATATATTGAATGTGAACAATTTATCATTAGATTTAACTAGTAGCATAGTCACGTAATTAAAATGAAGATGTTGCTTATATGACAGTAGCCTAGAGTTAATTTTCGTAACGAGTAGACGCACTAAAAACCTTCTTTTCACTTCTAGTAAACACAAGTTGCCATTAAGTCGCTACCGCGTTGTTCTGGATTTGATGCTTGTTGGAGATACTTGTCTCGAATAGAAACTTGAATTATGGTTTAGATTCCATTTTAAGCATTAGCGAGGTGATTCATACCTAGGGATAACCTTATAAGATGCTGAAACTGACGTTAAAGCTTATTCAGTTAATAAATTTATCACCATCTCATGATTCTCCTTAATTTCACTCATTGCAAACTTCAAAACGCTTCAAGTCCTTCAACTCCAGTATCAGTAAGTACACATACTAACTTATTCACTGATAAGAGCACTGAAACCTTTGTGCATAAGAACTTGAAATCTTGTATAAATATTCTTCTTGCATTTCTAATTACAAATATAACGAGTTTCATGAAAGTTGTATAATGTAAGGAGAAGTTATCTAGCTCTTCACCAGGTATACGAAACCATTTGGCGTAGGAATTTGAAATTTTGTGCAAACGTTTCCTTTAAACCGTATAATGTGGGTAAGATGGGGTAGTGCCACATTCGATCCTTAAGAAGGAACAAGGTGAAACATTTTTCTTTATTATTGTTACGCCGTAAAGCGAAGAAGATTGTTAAAACATTTTTCACTATTATTACATGCTTCTTTGATCCTCTCAACATGCATGCACGAAATTTGGTAAGTAGTGTTTTTTTTTTTTTTTTTGTACAGAATACAAATACTTCATTCACTTGTACGAAATCAGTTATAGATGGGAGGGGTGATGCAAAATATTAACACTATTTTACTTATAAGTCTAGCATAATTAATCAATCAAGTTTGTTTATCATTAACTAGGTCCAAAAGGTGGCCATATTCAGCCAAAGATCTACTGTAGTCATTGCAAAGGATTAATTGTTGATTTCCGCTACAAATGTAGTGTTTGTACTGATTTCAAACTTTGCTCTGGCTGCGAGTCCAAAGGATTACACGCGCAGCATCCAATGGAACGAGTAGCAGTTAAGCTGATATTGAAGAAACCTGAGGTAAATATTATGTCGACTATTTTACTTAGTGAACTATTTTCTGACTACTGCTGAGGATATACAAATAAGCTAAATGAAGTGTAAGCTATTTTTGAGAATAGTTTATGGTATTTAATCTTTAAAGAATGAAACAGGAAACAGTTAACGGAAAGAATAGTTTAACTCACAGAAAAAAGGCTCAAGTATTTTTTTAAATCATGGATTCTTGGATTGTTTTTTGAGTTTAAAGTCTATCCAGTTTTTGTGAGTGGAGAAAACATATATATAATTCCAATTCTTATCGAAAATTTAGTTAATGCTAACATTAACAAATGTTGCAAGAAATTTTTAAAACTGTCCTTTATCTTTGATATTTTTTGAACTTTACAGACATTAGTTTCTTGTTTTAGTGTTTTAAATAATAAGAACTAAAACTTAGTTTTCAAATTAGTGTATGGATAATGAAACAGTTTATTAACTTATCGGTGAAATTAATAAAATTGCTAGTAACTTGTGTTCATTTTCAAGTAGATTTAACTTTAGAATTTGGATGAAAATTTGAAATTTACCTTAAACATTATCATTATAGTTGGTGATTCTGGATTTATTTTTAATTTTGAAATTTTCTTGGTTCATCATTTAAAGAAAAAATTCCTAATACGAAAGTTTTTTAATATTTGCAATTTTGACTTTCCCAATAACATTTTTAATGTAGTCACTAGCTAGTACTTGTTTTTGTCATTGATGGTTAATTAAATTTCAAAGTTAATTTCTGGAAGTTTTGATGAAACATATTTTTATGATATGTTTCTTTATTCAAATTAAGTTTATTTCCTAAAAAAACAATAAGAATTGCGTAAAATGCAATATATATATATATATATATATATATATATATATATATATATATATATATATATATATATATATAAAAGTTATATATTGTATATGTTATGGGAGAAACAAAATTCTGGAGGTAATACTTGCAATAGAAATTACTTCTATTTCTCTAACTTAAACATTTCCAACTAGATTTACTTTAATAAATTGATTTCGGCTTTAAATTTTACAAATATTTGTTGCTCTTCAAGTAAGGTAATCAATTGTATCTATAATACTAATAATAGTTAATAAATTGAACGGAGAACAAGAAAGTGTATTAATTTTAATTTGAGAACATAAGATAAATTATATCTTTTACTATTTTGGATTTGAGAAAATGAGAGAAACAATGTTTACTGATCTGTATTTGATGAAATGAATGAAATGTCTATTAATTTAATTTGAGAACGGAAAGAATGACATTTATTAATTATCACCTTTCGTTGCTGAACTTCTATACAAAATTTGATTCTCTATCTTCTATTTTATAATATTATATAAATATCTAACTGATGAAATGTGAGACTTCATGTTGTTTGAATTTCATCATAAATTGTAGATCAACGTCTGAAAAGGAACATTAAACTCTAAACTAACTAACCAATCATGATACAGATGTACAAATCCATCTCTAATATTCATATCAAAACTCAACATTATTATTTGGATTATGCTTGATTAAAAAGTGTGTAATTTGTAGCTTTCATAATTTCCATTACAAATGTTATTATTAGCATTATAATGCTATACAAGTAATATATGTACAAAAATAACGAACAGCAATATCTGTCAGAACATCACTACTTGTGTCTTCAAAAATAAAATTATGGATGCTTTTACTCCTTCAAAACCCATTAGTTCGTCATGTTAATTTCTAACTTTTATACCATTAAAATGTTGTGCTATGTACACAAAATAATCGATAAGAATAATAATAAATAAGAGATATTTTAATTATGTAAAACGAGAACTAATGAATGATTGTTTATGAGTACCTGGATTAGATTAAAGAATGGTATGACCCGCTAAATTGTAATAGTACACATAGTGACAATAAATTTTGTTATATATTTTTTCTATAAACTTCCAAATTAAAAAAAATCATTTCTATCAAATTCTAACCTTTTTTGTACTCCTAAAGTTAAAACTATATTGATCCATTCTATACTATTATTATCAGTACATTTTCTAAGAGGGTAATGTATGACGTTAGATATTGATTTGAATTTTTAAAACTATAATAACTTACTGCACTATTGTTTCCTCATTTCTATAATTAAATTTATTGTTTTCCTTATTAACATGAAGAGATAAATATGTAGTGTAGAAAGCTACCGTTTTGGTTAGTCACATAATGATGAATATTTTCTTTAAAAAGCAGAAATTCTTTCATTAAACTTAATGCAATTATTTACATGTATTTGCGATAACATTTTCTTGTTTCACCTCTGAAATAATTATAAATGGAAAATAACAGTGGCCAACAGAACAAAAGTTTTTCTCTGTCCCAAGAACTCCAACAGATAAATCTAATAGTAATGACAGCGGTGATTTCAGATCTGGTTTTAGGTTTTTCCTGTCACCCACAGTTTTGATGAGACTGGGGAAAGAAATGGGTACTGCGGTTCATGTAACTTATGCGTGCAAGAAGGTGCTTTTGCAGCGTAAATATGTTGAAAACGTACCTCTAAAATGTTTGGATGTATGATTTGCAACTGTATTTGGCGTCAGGAATATCCATCTCCAACGTGGGACGTTAAACTAGATATTTCATTTTATTTTTTTCCATCTCCAAAGACCAGGTATAATCTGCTAACATGGAGGGGGTCCATTTTCCCTGGTAACGGTTCTCCATTTCCGCAATGGCATGATGAAACCTCTCACCATGCTCGTCACTCACAACTCCAAGGTTTGGGTGGCAGAAGTCTATGTGGGGGTCTAAGAAGCGAATTTTAAGGCTCATGTTGCACCCCAATGCCTGATAAACAGATACGAGGTCGGAGACAACGTCGTGGAAATTGTCAGATTTATGATTCTTCAAAAATTACTGCATATTATTCTACACTCTGTAAAGAAAAAATAGCGACACTTGCTCGGATATGGTTTTCACAACATACATTAACCAATATGAGTTTTTACATGAATTGCTGATAATATTACAATGTATATTCTTAATGAGCAGTTCATTCTTAATACTTGCGCCGCAGTTTCAGGTTTTTTATGTGCATATAATGAATTTATATGCATATATTAGTAGCTATATGTGTTTTCAGCAAAAACGGCTGTGGGAAGAATTATACATAAAAGTATGAAAGATCAACAATAATAGCACAAACCAAAAAATGTAATTTCTTAAGAATAAGGTATATTGTGTACGAACATTGAGAGGTACAATACATCAAACTAGATTTCGTATGTGGACCATGGGTTTTAGGACTTGCAGGGGAATCGTCGAGGCCTTTTGGTGACAAGGCTATTGCAAAATGCAACCTTGATTTCATGGAATCACTTCCGGATTATCTGTTCCGTGAGTTCCATTCTATCCGAGATAGTTGTCTATTGAGTCTTCTGCTCATATCGACCCAAACTTTACAATTGGATTCATGTCAGGTGAGTTTGGAGGCCACATGAGTCTTTGAATAGTCATATTCTTGCACCACGTATTAACGATTTTCGTTCATTGACATGAAACATTTACGTCCTGGAAAATGAAATAGTCCATATCTTCTTCAGGAAAGTTATCTTTAGCTGTTTGAAGAATTTTACGTACCAGAATTTGAAGACATTTTTATACATCAAATGACTCTTCACATATATCCATTGTTCTGACGTCTTTGACAGTGAAGCAAGCCCATACCATCACTCAGTAACTGAATATTTGCATCTCTTAAACAAAATCCGTATCAAGTTTCTCGCTCATTCGTATCCACAATTTCACACCACTATCGTTTCCAACTATTATAAACCTTTTTCAACGGAGAAAACAACATGCTTCCAGTTGTCATAAGTCCAAGTAGCATATCGCCTCACAAACGTAAGTGTTGAAGTCTTCAGTGTTTTTGTTAGTTTCGACTTTCCAGGCGTTTTTTTCTTCGTAATTTCCTCCTCATACAGTTAAGACAATACAGTCGTACGACTGACTGTAGTTCCAAGATCAAAACGATTTTTGGAGAAGTCATTCCTTAATTCTGCAGTGCCATTGATTTTATTTGGCGATCAGCTCTGGGTGATGCTTTCTTTTTTCTATTACACTGTTGACGAAGGGATGATTTCTTATACTATTTTTGCTTGTGAATTACTCTTTCTGCCGTCGAATGGTAAATTCTGAGTATTCCAGCCATCTCCCTTAGAGATGTAACTTAGCTGAGCAAAGCAAGAAGTATGTCTTGTTCACGTGACGACAAGTCACATTTCTTACCAATCATACTTGTTTACAGTTCACATGTAGCAACAATTTCATACAAAAACAACACTGCACAACAACAATATTGCCACTTGACACTGTTCAAACAATTACAAAGCATACAACAATCACAAAATGCTAATTACCTGGGCTTACACATCACAAATGCAATACAAAATTCTCACCCCAATAATTTACGAGACGCTGTCAGGTGCCATCTGGAGAGAATATTACTGATACACAAATAATTAGTAAGGGTCATTGTACACCATAGGTGTCACAGATAATGGAAATGAATTATCACACTCATAATTTCCTTCTATTCCTCTTCTAGCCGGCTGCAACTATGGTTTTCTGTGTAAGTTACCTTGAGAATTGAGCTGTCGCTATTTTTTCTTTACAGAGTGTAAATGCCAGCCATGCGTTTTTCTCGAGCTCATTAAATTCGTTAATGAACTACACATCAGTGAAGAATTCCCTGATCTGGGGGCCTACAAAAATACCCTCTTTGATTTTAGCATCACTCATTCTGGGAAATTTAGTTCTCAGACATTGGAAACCACTGTCCGTTCTATCCATGCTTTTGACCAAGTTCTTAATCAGACGGAGTTTTATGTGTAGAGGAAGTAGAAAGATTTTTTGCGGATCAACTAAAGGAAGATACATGACGTTCTTTTCCCCTGGAGTAAGGAAAGTTCGTTTTGACCATACTTTCTTAACATAGTAATTGTGCCTGTCCCGATGGTCTCATTCGCAAAGGAAGATAGTGCAATGCAACTTGGTACACAAATTACTTCTCACCTATAATATGTTTTTAAGATACATCATATTTGGTTATCTCTAGCCAGGGCAGCTCCATATGCAAACTTTACCAATAGAGATTTTTTGAAACAAATTTCCTACATTATCCTTAATTTTCCTTTTTGCGTACATCATGCACATATCCATATGACACCCTTGGAAAGCTTGTTTCATTCTGAAGAAAATGACGTACAACCCATGATAGTCGGATGGATAGTCCTGCAGTAGTAACTATATTCTTCTAAACCTGCAGCGGTTTACAGGGTTAGTTGTATTGTATACAGAGTGACTGGTAATTCGATGCATTCATTGCAAGGGAATATTCTGCAAGTACTTTGGAACATTTTCACCTATATGAACCGGGGGCCGCAAATAAGTTGTTTCTGAGTAATTTGGACATGTGTGACTTCTTTGGAATTTGTTGGCTAACGAGAGGTGCGCGAGAAAGCTTTACCCTGACCCACTTCCACATATTGTAGAGCGCTGAAGTTTTACATGTATAATCCTACATACCTTTGTAGGTCATGTGGTAATGTACGTTTCGAAACTCCTGCGCTGTTGCTGTATTACAGGTCCGAACATGAAGTAAAGTGTAGTGGTCCAAAATCCATTACTGCACCTCAGAAAGCAGCGTAGCAACATCACAGAACTACTTGATCCTACTAAATGACTGTATGCTTGGGAAGAGGTGGAACAAAGATGGTGTGCGGTTAAGGAAATATGCGAACTATGATGAATTTCATACCCAAGGTCGTGCATCTGTCTGTCCAACATTCGAGCAATGAAGGGATGCGTTGTTTTCCAAGGGACGGACACCTTTGTCAGCATGTCACACTCTGGGATTTCACAGAATCCCACAAGGCTCACAGCAGTGAGGCATAGTATATCCTGCTATTTGTGGTTCGCTTTGCCTGGAAAGCAAGTGGTAATACCTCATGCTGATCTTAAATAACCTGATCCTCACCTTGGTCGCTCAAAGTTGAACACGGACTTCTTTCTAGCGGTGGTACATCGGCACACTGTCATTTGTTTGACTAGGTTTTCCCTGGTTATCTTCTCTCCTACCAGGCGAAGGCCAGGGTGGTACCTTCTAGAAGGCCAGGAAATTGTTTTCCAAATCGTAAATCGCAGTCTCACCTAAAAGACGGATTTGACCCTGGAGTTGGAGGTCCGAAGTCTTCCTTGAGTCATTTTCCTGCATAAATAAATAAATAGAGAACTAATACAGCGACATGCCACCAGCAAAGGAAGACCGTGTTGAACTCTTCAGCTTCAGTAAGCAAAACTATCAAAATTAGTTAATTTCAGCTCTGAGACATAACTTTTGTTGACCAGTGTAATTGGAGTTGATAAAAAGGAATAGAGGTTTAATAGATTTTTTCGAAAGAGTTAAAAACTATTAAGACAATGTGTGTATTATTGTTTGAAGTATTGTATCACCCTTAGAAAAACACACAACAAATACCTAGGTACAATCTGCTTGTTAACAGCGTATTTTTCTACACATATATTAAATAAATAAACAATATTTCTAGCAGAATAAAACTATCAGTTAATATTAGCAACAAACAACATACTTTCTTAGCGCGATAAAAATTCATTTTTTCATTTATTTTCTCGAAAAGTATTCATGAGAACCGAACCGCAAGCGTATATTTTAATTCAGCTTGATGTTGTCTATAGACTAACTATCAACTTAAGAGAAAATTATCATTTTGGTTTCTGTGTCCTTTGCCGTATTGTCATCTTCTTACTGTTATAATGAAGAGATTGATGAGGGTGTATGTCAGCATTAGTTTCACCATAATGGGTGACGCGTGGCTTTCGAACAGCATCAATTTTTAGATTTATAAACAAATTCATTCTTCTTCTTGGATTTCTCCAAAACTACGTAGGGGTATATGTGCTTCCAGGTTTACCCATATTATTTTGTTCAGCTTAATGTGATATATCGATCTACCGTTATGGACTTTTTTGTTAAACACTAAACATGTTGAAGAATTACACTCATTTACTAGAAACCTATTTTCTTAAAACTGCTCAAACCCTTTTAAGATCTTATGATACAATTTATACCATACGGAGTTTTATGGTATTGTCTGTCAAACAAAAAAAAATGCATGTTTTCCGCGGGATAGTATCTTGCGCCTTGCTGCTATGAAAATAAAACACTACACATTATCCCATATCATTTCGCCGGTAGCTTTCTATTTGCTGATCAGTTAAAACAGTATTCCTGGGCATCCTGGAGGAAAAAAAAAAGTATTTGCTTTTTCGTACATTGTACCAAAAACACGAAGAGTGAACGCAATAAAAACAAAGAAACAAGGAAAAAACACAATACAATGTAAAGTGCTTGGACTCTTTCGATAAATCACTCAATGTAGCGCTTTTCTTGCAAGCAGGTCTTGATGGTGAAATCGGTAACACTGTGGGCTTAAATTCACGGGGCCCTCAGATCGATTCCCTCTACAGACATACGTTTTATTTTCTTTACAACAATAGAAGTTACGCTACTTAAAATTATCGTCATCCGAGAAAAGGAAATTGTGTAGAAACACAATATTTCACCTTTATATTCATATTATCGCTAAGAAATATGATCATTTCTTGCAGTCCAAACAGTAGACAATAAGTTAGTGAATAATGTTTTTCGGTCTTTTATAATATATACAATGTCCAGTGTGTTGTCGTCGGCAGTGCTCTACACTGAAGACCTTAAAGTCGCAAGTTTCTGAGGAAAATAGTCCATTTATTATTATTATTATTATTATTATTATTATTATTATTATTATTATTATTATTATTATTATTAATATTATTATTATTATTACTAGAATGACAAAAGAAGGAAAGAAAAAGACACATAGTCGAAGCTATTGATAGGAACAGAAGAGATATATTTTATATCAGATTCTTTTTAGGTTTACACATGAACGTAATAATACTATTACATTTATGGATTGACAGATAGAATTATTATTTTACGAGAGCAAGAAATGGAGTATAAATATTTTTTAGCTGGTAGCAGTAGTAAATTTTGTTTCGCCCATCTTCTAGATAGGTTGAGTTGATTTTGAGTTTAACGTCCCTTTCAGCAGCAAGGCTATATGAGACGGAACCAACTGATCAACGTGGAATCCGAACCACATGAGCTCCTGCCGAGAATCGAACCCGGGTTTTTCTAGGTAAGAAGGTGAGGTGATATCTTGAATAGAAACGTTTTTGTGACTAGTGTTGTAAATTCGATCAATATTCGTAATTTCTGTTATTCCTTTAATGCTTTATCAACGTTGCATATAGCGTTAAAGCTAATAATAATTATTGGCGAAATCACGTGTAAAATTGGAAGACCGAGTTAGTTGCGTAAATTCACACACAGACCGAGGTAACGAAGCCAGAGTAATGTGAGTATGTCTCTGCTGTGGCCATCCTCCCTCGTAGACTATTCGATAGCAGCCCTCCCCACTAGTCTAGTGGCTAGCACATGCACCTTTGATGTACGGGGAACCGGATTCAATTCCCGGTGGGAGAGCCTTTGTGATTTTAACTGTCCTCGATATTTCTGTGTTCGTGTCGTTGTCGTTTTAGATAATTCGAAAAGCACGTTAAACGAGTAAAGCAAATAAAATTAGTAATAAGGATTTCAAGTGTTACTGAGACAAGTTCGGTGAGTCAAAAAATAGCAAGGTAGTCAGAAGATGTAGTCCGCGAATCCATTCCCGTGCACGCAGAACCTTTTTTATTTCTTGAGCACAAGTAGAAACGAAAAAAAAAAAACGAATCGAGACGCATGAATTTTACAGCTAATGAGTAAGACCGAATGAAAGGTATGGGTCATTACGTAATTTGTTTAAAGAAACAATAGAATGAATGGAGGAAAGTTGTTTTGTCTTGTCTAGGAACGGAGTATAAATAAAAAAAAAAAAACTACACTTTGGTCCAGAACTTCTGTCGCATGTCTTTCAAAATTGCATAAATAGAAAAAACTGTTTCTTGTGATGAAAAATGTTAAATGTCTTCTTAGGAATATGCAGAAAAAAGGAAACCAATATTTTGAAACAAAAAAAATCAGCAAAAAATTAATAAAAAACAAGTTAAAATTAATAAAACAAATCTCCGAAACTCATCGCCAAATTCTAAGTTCCGTTTTCGTAAGCGTGGCAAACGCGCGGCAAAATTTACAGAAAGAGAGAGAGGAAACCAAAGGTGTCCAAACTCGCGAGCCCGGCGCTCGTGAGCTCGGCACTCGCACTCAACCGGGCTCGCGCTCAATAATTGAGCGCGAGCCCAAGCGAGCGCGAGCCCAGTTGAAAAAAGTGAGTGCGAGCCCGAGTGAGCGCGAGCCCACTTGAGATTAGTGAGCGTGAGCCCGAGTGAGCGCGAGCCCAGTTGAAAGAAGTGAGCGCGAGCCCGAGTGAGCGCGAGCCCACTTGAGATTAGTGAGCGTGAGCCCGAGTGAGCGCGAGCCCAGTTGGGAGAAGTGATCGCGAGCCCGAGTGAGCGCGAGCCCAGTTGGGAGAAGTGATCGCGAGCTCAAGTGAGCGCGAGCCCAGTTAGGAGAAGTGAGCGCGAGCCCAGTCCAGAGAGATGAGCGCGAGCCCGAGTGAGTGCGAGCCCAGTTAGGAGAAGTGAGCGCGAGCGCGAGTGAGCGCGAGCCCAGTCCAGAGAGATGAGCGCGAGCCCGAGTGAGTGCGAGCTCAGTTGAGAGAAGTGAGCGCGAGCGCGAGCGAGCCCAATGGAAAATGGCCATCTATGGAGGGAACTTGATGCTTTATTAGAAATACAACGTAAATCTTTCATCATGTTAGTTACCATACTTATTGCACAGCTCTAACAATAATAGGTATTAAACATTTTATACGTAAAAAAAACAAATAAAAAGAAATAAACCACAAAATATGCGAAACGATTAGGCAGTTTGTGGTAATGATTTTCTGATGTGTGTCTACTAAGAGAGCTAACATTTACATACCATCGTAGAGTATACGGTTAGCGCGCGCTCCTTAAGTGTTTTGTTTTTATCAACCATCATAAGTTCGAATCCCATACCGTACGTTGTCTTTTTTTTTTTTTAAAAAAAAGAAGCTTGATTCTTTCAATTTCTTATACAGCAATGTTTTGTTCTAATAATGTTGGTTAGTATTATCGTCTTCATTCTAGTTTATTTGAATATTTCCGAATAATCCGAATTACGTCCTTTAAATAAAGTATTAAAATTATCAAGAATTTTATAAAAAGAGGAAACTTCATTTCTAATCATTACCCTAACCGGAAGGAGAAACTTATAGACATTTGAAATGGTATCACTAAACTTTAATGAAAAATTACAGAAATAACACATTTACTCTAAATGGTTTCTGCAAGTAATTTGTAGAAAATGGACAAAAATAATGAACATAAACTATTAGGTGTCAATTATAAGTGTAGTAGCGATAGTTCTAAACCCAAATACAATATTCTCTCTTTGCTTCATGAAAATAATAAACATTTTACAAAAATAATGATGTTTTGGCTGTATTGCATATATGTTTTATTAGGTAAATAAGTAAATAAATAAAATACATATTATTTATAATTTAATTACCTTAACTCGATAGCTGATTGCGTGGGTGAATAAAATGAATATTAATACAACTGTTACAAAGCAGGACGCCGCAGTGGCCCAGTAGAAGCCGGTGGGTATAGCTGAGTAGCCTGAGGTGTTAAACTGACGATCGTAAAGTTTTCTAGTTCCTCTGCAAGGGAGTAATTTTAACTGTCCTCGATGTTTCTGTGTTCATGTCCTTGTCGATTCTAGTGGTCCTAAGATGTGATTGAAATAGAGAATAAGTCAAGAAGTTAAAAAAGTGGTAGAGATTTCACCTCTGGTGCATAGGGCTCGTGGTTCGATCCCAGCTCGCAGCAAGTGAATTTGTGGTGGACACAGCGTGTGTGTGTGGGTTTCCTGGAGTTCTCCTGTTTTTCCCAACTTTCTTTACTCCACCATTTTATTCATTTCTCATAACTACCGCCTCCTTTTTCCTAGTCGGCATAACTACGGGACATAAAACAGATTGCTTTTTCTTTCTTTTTTTGTTAGAGGTAAATGACTATAAGTCAAGTACTGTAAATAATTGTGAATATAATTTTGTACCCTAAAATAAAATATTAGGTTTCAACCCTTCCCGTTGGTCTAGCAAGTTAAACGTGCTCCTTTAGTGTATGTCGTTCCGGGCTCTATTCCCGCTATAACACAAAAAATTACCTTTTCATTTAACCTTATTAATTATCTATCATTTTTAACCTGAGGAGGATAATCGTGAAACATTAAAGTAAATAATTCCGTTTCAATATTGTCCAGTGATTCCATTGTCTCAATCATCGATTGTTGCGATCGTGCTATATACTACCATATCTATACAATTGGCTTGTCGCAGCTGATCCGAACTTGAATGTGGTCTTTTTGTAGTCTTTCAAAGATTCAATGATTGTTTGTGTTAATTCTTAGGCTACCACTACTGCTGTGGAAAGGTGTCTTTGCTTTAGGCTGTTTCCTGCGTACCCATCTAACCACTAGCTTGTAGCTCGTGCCTACGTGTTCTGTGTTGTGCTTAGCACAGTAGTCTTAATGCGAATAAAGCAATCTTTTCCTTTCTACATGAATCTATCACACAAATCAAGCTTATGTGAATGTATTTTGCGACATTCGCCTATACTTGATTTGTGTTGCTTAGAAACGACAAAGTTCGACGTGTTGCTTAGAAACGAACAAGTTTCCTCACGTCATTCACTACAAACTCCTATTATTCAGTTTTGATTGCTGGCAGAAGCTAGTGTTTTATACTGCAAGTTGGCATTTAATACACAAAGGAATAAGGTTTACTTTTGGTATGAAACTTCCAAACTGTGCTATGCATAAGTATCTAAAGACTTATAGAACAGCTTACGTCCGTTTGTCCGTCCACCTGTCGACAGGTATCAGAGGAAAAACGGTAAAAGATAAAGAGATAACTGATCTTGCAATCGATTCACCGTCCCAAGGATAGGTTTTATCCCCTCTCTTTACTCTCTGTTCAAATCGGAAGTTGTTCAAGTTAATAATTTCCTGTTTCAAAGTGTACGTCCACAGAACAAAATGGTTATTAGATAACAAGTGGTTTTCTGCAATTGTATACATATGGTAGTATATAACACGATCGCAACAATCGATGATTGAGACAATGAAATCACTGGACAGTATTGAAACAGAATTATCTAGTTCTATGTTTCACGTTTATGCTCTTCAGGATAAAAATGATAGACAATTAATAAGAGTAAATAAAATGGAAATTTTCTTGTGTTCTAGCAAGAAAAGAACCCTGAACCGCATACACCAAAGTCGCACATGTAACTCGTTAGACCAACGGGAAAGGGTTGAAATCTAATATTTTATTTTAGGGTACAAAATTCTATTCACAATTATTTACAGTACCTTACTTACAGTCATTTACCTCTAACAAAAAAGCAAGAAAAAGCAATCTGTATTATGTCCCGTAGTTATGCCAACTAGGGTAAAAAAGGCGGTGCTTACGAGAAATGAATGAAATGGTGGAATAAAGTGGGGGAAACAGGAGAACACCGAGGAAACACACACACACGCTGTGTCCACCACAAAGTTCACTTGGCGCGAGCTGGGTTCAAACCAGAGACCCTATACCACTTTCTAACTTCCTGGCTTATGCTTTATTTCAATCACATTTCAGGACTACTACAAACGACAGGAACATGAACACAGAAACATCGAGGACAGTTAAAATTACTCCCATGCAGAGGGACTAGAAAACCTCACGATCATCAGTCTAACACCTCAGGATGCTCAGGTACACCCACCGGCTTCTACTGGGCCACTGCTGCCCCTAGCTTTGTAACAGTTTGTAGTAATATTCGTTATATTCACCCACGCAATCAGCTATCGAGTCAAGGTGATTAAATTATACATAATATGTATTATATTTATTTACCTAATAAAACATATGCAATACAGCCAAAACATCATTTTTGTAGAAGCAAAGAGTGAATATTCTATTTGGGTTTAGAACTACTGCTACTACACTTTTAATTGACAACTAATAGTTTATGTTCATTATTTCTGTCCATTTTCTACAAATTACTTGCAGAAACCATTCGGAGTAAATCTGTTATTTTAGCAATGTTTCATTAAAGTTTAGAGATATGTTAGTTACCATTTCAAATGTGTATAAGTTTCCCCTTCCGTTTAGGATAATGATTAGAAATGAACTTCCTCTTTTTACAATATTCTTGATAATTTTAATACTTTATTTAAAGGATGTAACTCTGGATTCTTTGGAACTATTCAATTAAACTAGAATGAAGACGATAATACTAATGAATATTATTAGAACAAAACAATTAAAACAACAAAACAATTGTTGTTTAAGAAATTGAAAGAAAAAGAAAAAAAGACAACGTACAGTATGGGATTCGAACTTATGATGGTTGATAAAAACAAAACACTTGCGGAGCGCGCGCTAACCATATACTCTACGATGGTATGTAAATGTTCGCTCTCCTAGAAGACGTACATCAGAAAATCACTACCACAAACTGCCTAATCGTTTCGCATATTTTGTGGTTTATTTCTTTTTATTTGTTTGTTACTTTTAAAATGTTTAATACCTATTATTATTAGAGCTGTGCAATAAGTATAGTAACTAACATGATGAAAGATTTACGTTGTATTTCTAATAAAGCATCAAATTTCCTCTCTCTCTCTCTTTGTGAATTTCGCCGCGCGTTTGCCACGCTTACGAAAACGGAACTTAGAATTTGGCGATGAATTTCGGAATGTTTTAATTAATTATAACTTTTTCCTTAATTTTTTGCTGATTTGTTTGTTTGAAAATATTGGTTTCTTTTTTCTTGCATATTCCTAAGAAGGCATTTAACATTTTCTATCATAAGAAACGGAGTTATTTCTATTTATGTACTTTTGAAAAACATGCGACAGAAGTGTAATTTAAAAAAATATACTTCGTTCCTAGACACAGACAAAACAACTTTCCTCCATTCTATTGTTTCTTTAAACAAATCACGTAATGACCCATACCTTTCGTTCGGACTTACTCATTAGCTGTAAAATTCATGCGTCTCGATTCGTTTTTCCTTTTCTACTTGTGCTCAAGAAATAAAAATGGTTCTGCGTGCACGGGAATCGATTCGTGGACTACAAGACCTTCACACTACCTTACTATCGAATACTCTACGAGAGACATACGCACATGACCAGAGCACAGACATACGCACATTACTCTGGCTTCGTTACCTCGGTCTGTGTGTGAATTTACGCAACTAACTCGGTCTTTCAATTTTATTCGTACACGTGATTTCGCCAATAAGTTATTATTAGCTTCAACGCTATATGCAACGTTGATAAAGCATTAAAGGAATAACAGAAATTACAAATAGTGATCGAACTTACTACTCTAGTCACAAAAACGATTCTATTCAAGGTGTCGCCTCACCTTCCTACCTAGAAAAACCCGGGTTCGATTCCCGTCAGGAGCTCATGTGGTTCGGATTTCACGTTGATCAGTTGATTCCGTCTCATATAGCCTTGCTGCTGAAAGGGACGTTAAACTCAAAATCAACTCAACCTATCTAGAAGATGGGCGAAACAAAATTCGTTACTGTTACCAGCTAACAAATATTTATACTCCATTTCTTGTTCTCGTAAAATAATAATTCTATCTGTCAATCCATAAATGTAATAATATTACGTTCATGTGTAAACCTAAAAAGAATCTCTCTTCCTAATAATAATAATAATAATAATAATAATAATAATAATAATAATAATAATAATAATAATAATAATAATAATAATAATAATAATAATAAATGGACTATTTTCCTCAGAAACTTGCGACTTTAAGGTCTTCAGTGTAGAGCACTGCCGATGACAACACACTGGAAATTGTTTATAAAAAGATCGAAAAACATTATTCACCAACTTATTGTCTACAGTTTGAACTGCAAGAAATGATCATATATCTTAGCGATAATGTGAATACAAAAGTGAAATGTTGTGTTTCGGATAATTTTAAAAAAACTTCTATTGTTGTAAAGAAAATAAAACGTATGTCTAGAGAGAATCGATCTGAGGACCCCGTGAATTTAAGCCCACGGTGTTACCGATTTCACCATCAAGACGTGCTTGCAAGGAAAGCGCTACATTGAGTGATTTATCGAAAGAGTGCAAGCACTTTACATTGTATTGTATTTTTCCTTGTTTTTATTGCGTTCACTCTTCGTGTTTTCGTACAATGCACGAAAAAGCCAATACATTTTTCTCCGCGATGCCCAGGAATACTTTTTAAGTGATCAGCAAATAGAAAGCTACTGGCGAAATGATATGGGGTAATGTGTAGTATTTTATTTTCATAGCAGCAATGGGCAAGATACTATCTCGTGGAAAACATGCATTTTTTTTTGTTTGAGAGACAATACTTTGCGTTATAACTGTCCTATTTGAGCTTTCGTCCGTTTTTTTGTTTCGTTTTCCAAGTCTAGATGCATTGTAGTACACGTTATGCATAGTTTCACGCCTTCCTGCATTGAGACATAGGAGGTCATGACGTCATAATTTTAAAAGCTATATTTTCGTTTATTAGGCCTATTTTCATTATTTTTTGGCGGGCTTACTTTTCCACCTAGAGGATTGCAATTTTGCACAAATATTCAGTCCACCGAGGAGTATTTATCAGTTTATTTCAGATCCCTTTGTTAGCACAAGGGGAGTCCAGAGGGAGAAAAGTGTCAAAAAGGTATATTTTTAAACTAGAAAATTCCTTTTTTTCACTTTTTTTACGCCTCAGATACATGATGGAGACATACGAATGATACCGGCTGAACGGCAGTTCTATTCTGAAGAGAATGATGTGCAAACCATGATCCTAGGGTAATTAGGGATGTCCAGGGAAGTTTTACCCAATATCCTTTTTATACGGGAATATGGAGTATTGTGGGTGTATTTTTTGCATCTAGAGGATTGAAATTTTGCACAAACATTCAGTCCGCCGAGTAGTATTTATCAGATTTTTCAGATCTCTCTGTTAAAACAGGGGTGTCCGGAGGGACAAAAATTTTAAAAGGATATTTTAACAAAAATCCCTTTCTTTGCGATTTTCCCACCTT
Organism: Thermobia domestica; assembly: GCF_964235325.1. NCBI lineage: Eukaryota > Metazoa > Arthropoda > Insecta > Zygentoma > Lepismatidae > Thermobia > Thermobia domestica. The sequence goes on along the minus strand of NC_137463.1, from coordinate 106,740,545 downwards.
AGAAACATGATGCGGACATGCGAATGGTACCGTTTGAAAGATAGTTATTCAGAGGAGAATGATCGGCGAACCATGATCCTAGAATAAACAGGGATGTCTTAGTATTCTTTTTTACCTGAAATCAGGGTCTTTTGCGGTAATCTGGGGCATTGTGGGGATTCCTGATAGAAGCTTGAAATTTGGTACACATATTCAGTCTACCGAGTAGTATTTATCAAATTTTTCAGATCTCTACGTTCACACGGGGCTGTTCCAGAGGGGCCAAAAATGTATCAAAAATTTCCTCTGAAATTTCTCCTTTCCCCTCAATTTTCCCCTCTCCGGGTATATGGTATGGAGATGTAAGTTGTACCATTTAAAAGCCTGCTCTATTTTGAAGAGAATGAGTTTGAACCATGATCCTAGGATAAATAGTGACAATGCAGTAGCTGCTTGACTGAAAGTCTAAAAAATACCCCAAAAAACGAAGATCTTAAGAGGGTAGGAAGACAAGTAAACATAAAATCTAATCGTAAACACGTTTTTTTGATTCAAATAGAAATGGACAGGTAAACAATTGAAATTTATGTTGAATAAGCTATATAACCCTAAAAAAAGTTTATTTCGAAAACAAATGTCAAAATGTATTTTTCCACAAACATTACGAAAAGTATAGAAATAAATAAAATTTAAAGGTTATTTATTCTTGTCTACCTCTACGCTCTTTGTCCCTGATCGAAATCATGCTACTGTGTTCTGATTGTTTGCCACTCTAAATAGTATCGAACCTGTATAGAAACGTTCTTTGTTGACTTTAAAATATGAACATTTCAAGAATAGAAATACTGAGATAAAGAGTTGTCTGCTGTTGTCAAATAAATCAATTTTTCCGAAAATTATAATCACAGACCTGAAATTGGTCAAATTGGTCCAATTGGAAAAATTTGGTCAATCTTTTTGTTGGTCGTGGTTCAATATTAAGGTATTGTGGACGTTGACATTTATATAATAAAGTGTCTGATTTCGGAATATGAGTATTCATAAAGGAAGTATTTCCATTGGTAATGTTGCAGTTATGTAAACTCTCACAGTACTTTATTCTACCTTAGTCCACTACAATCTAACCTACACTCTCTTAACTATATTTTACTCAGAAGCAATCCAGGTAATAGAGGAGAAGCAAAGAAAGAGAGGAAAATTTAAAATACAATCTCACTTAGACAAGCAAGTACGTCGTTTCTAGACATCAGCTCTTACTGTTAGATACACATTTTTAATTAGTTTCTTCTAAATCTTATCTCCTACTTCTTTAATTTTCATAAGAAAAGAGATGGTTTATTGTCATTCTAGTCCTTTATTATTCACCATTAATCATTTATATTTCGTATCGTGCAGCTGTTAGTCTCTAAGTGTTTTCCTTTAATAAGGTTATTTTATAATTATTAGAGGCTATCCGTACGAAAACGAACAAATTAGTTTCCAATATTCCCTTTATGTTACCATAATTATCCTCCTCGTGCTTTCTTTGTCAAAGTACATTTAACATCATTATCATATATTACTTAAATGTAATTCTCCGTATGACTCAAAATAATTTTCAACACATAGTTCAAAATATTACAATTTTTATTCACACAAGTTGAGTAACATCATTTACATTTTTCACCTACTCTAGATATTCGATTACTCAATATGTAATATCTAATTGAAAATTTTATTGCTTTTCTAGCCATTAATCCCTGAAAGAGGCAAAAATTTGATAAAAAATCATTGCGGGCAAGGTAAGCATTGGAAGGTTGATCTTAAGGACAAAGAAAGTGCGCTTTTTCTGTCTGATTGTTTTAATATTTACACCTATCAATAGTCTCGTATACAATTGATTTGATTACTTAATAGTCAATAATTTTACTTGTGATCAAATTTCAATAAAAAAATCTTTTTGTCGATCTTTAATAAGTCTCAAAGTATTTGAATAAGCCAGAACTAGTAACCATAGAGATGGACATTTGTTATTTCAATGATATGTATTTTCAAAGTCAGAGAACAGATTGGAATTGAGTATCTAATATATAAGTTTACGTAAAATATTCATTTGTGCGCTTCGCTTCTGATGGTAACATTTTAAAGTTACTATACAAATTAATACATTTTCTTACTGGGTACATTTTAAATTTTGTACAATTTTTAGTATTGATGATTACCTTTTGTATTTATAATCTATTTGGTCTAGGATTTAATTCGTGCGGGTGGACAAGAGATGGCGCAACGAACGGAGCGTCCCACAGTTCCGTGTATCCACACATGTGTTGCAAACCCCTATCATCGCGTATCGTTCGTAGTATAGGGCAGTGGATTAAAGCGTCAACAACACCAGTTTGTAGTTAAGTGAACATGGCGCAATTTGTGCCTGATAAAGTGTTTTTGCGGGGTGTCCTGCTGCATTACTTTAACATGCAGAAAAGTGCGACTGAAAGTCATCGTATTTTGGTGGAAGTGTATGGTGACCATGCTCTAGCTGAGCGAACGTGTCAGAAGTGGTTTGCACGGTTTAGAAGTGGTGATTTCGGCTTGGCAGACCAAGAGCGAGCTGGACAGCCAAAAAAATTTCAAGACGAAGAATTGACAGCATTGCTCGAGCAGGATTCGTGTCAAACGCAGGAACAACTTGCAGCAGCATTAGGCGTTGATCAAACAACAGTCTCCAAACGCTTGAAAGCCATGGGAATGATTCAAAAGATGTCACATTGGGTTCCACATGAATTGAAAGACAGAGACGTTGAAAGACGAAAAACCATTTGCGAATTGCTGCTTCAACGACAGAGCAGAAAGGGGTTTCTGCATCGAATTATTACGGGTGATGAGAAGTAGATCCATTACGAGAACCCTAAACGAAAAAAGGCCTGGGTGAAACCAGGTGAACCAGGTCCATCACAACCAAAACGAGATATTCACTGTGCAAAGGTTATGCTGTGCATATGGTGGGATATGAAAGATGTGGTGTACTATGACTTGCTGCAACCGGGTGAAACTATGATTGGAGAACGTTATCGACGACAATTAATGCGTTTGAAGCAAGCTCTGGCCAGAACACGACCAGAATGGGAGAACAGACATGATAAACTTATTGTTCAACATGATAACGCTCGCCCACATGTCGCAAAACCGGTCAAAACCTATTTAGAAAATGTCGGATGGGAAGTTTTACCCCACCCGCCGTATTCACCAGACGTTGCTCCTTCGGACTACTACTTGTTCGATTGCATGAACAACGATTTGATTGGACAGCGGTTTACTTCTTCAGAAGATATCGAAACATGGGTCTCTGACTGGATCGCTTCCAAGGATGAGGACTTCTTTCGCCACGGAATCCGTACATTGCCTGACAGATGGGCGAAAGTGGTGGCTAGCGATGGACAATATTTTTCTTAAGGTATTTATGTATTTTGTGTTTGTACTACAGCTTCAATGTGTGCGTACCAACCGCACGAATTAATTCCTAGACCAAATACTAGTACTTTACCAACATTTGATTGAAGAATTTGAATGTCTGTTTTGGAGACACATTAGATAAATTTAAGATCACTGAAGACTCAAAGGAATAAGTAACTGACATTATATTTTTGATGTCGCTTGATTGGTAGACGTATATCATATTTTGCTATGTTATTCGATATAATATTAAGATATGCTTTTGGGCTTTTAAAGAGAAACAAGTACGCAACGCAATTGTGGTGGCTTTCCGATACGATTCCATCAAACTAAGCCACTGTACAACTACTGAATTAGAACATAGCATGGACTTTGAATTAGCAATAACAGTGATATATTAGTTCAGTGACATATGAACATATTATTCGTCACTGGTTCATACAGCATTTTCTACAAATTAAAACATGAGTGGACAATCAAGCAGTGAGATTCCGCAGAGAAAGTTTTCAAACTTGACTTCCATCGACATGGCCGTACAAGATGCACAAGATGAGTGGATACTTCATAATTTGATTCCCACCGAACAAAGTAAGTCGGATTAAAGTGTGTATTATTCTCTCCCATACTGAGGAATAACCAGGAAGATTTTTAAAATCAGATTGTCATTAATAATGAAACGTGGGTCTGACATAAGAATCGTCACGAAACTCAATGGTTTTAAAATATTTCGCTGTCTAAAGATTGCCCGAAGTCACTTTTTCTTTCCGAAAATGAATTTTGGTTTATGTAATGGACTGCAACTAGAATCAGTCCTTCAAACAGCATAAAGCAATAAATTCAAATTATTATTGTGCCTCAGTGCGAAAATACAGAAACTAAAAACTACACCAGAAGTAATTAGATTTGGCGATTCTTTGTTTCATATAACAATGTAAAAACAATGCTAGTTCCATGTATCATAAAGAATCCTGTTGAATTTTGGGACTTAGGTTAAAAATTCCGTCCTTTATTTCCATATTTTATCGTTAAGTGATAGTCACCTATTTCACTCTCTAGTTAGTGGTTTCTGGACGACGAACATGAGTGTCATACAGCTTGATGTCAAAGTCACGATATTCTTTTCAGGTGATTTAAACTTCCATACATCGTTAACAACAGTGGCCGGATATACAGGCAGAACAACTTATTAATAGATACATGAATGATTATGTTAGTCATCTCCCAATATTGCACTGCATCTATACAACAAATAGTCAGTGGTTCTTAGATGTAAGATGTTTGTTAAGTAGTGTGTTGGTTGAACCCAACATGCCATGACTTATCTGAAACTTATTTCTTGACATCAAAACATGAAAAATATTCACTACATAATATTTCCCTTTATTTGCAGATGGCTTGAACCATTGGAACATAATTAGCAACGGTGGTTCTGGATGGAAGGTTGAGTCACCTCCTCATGGAGTGAACGATTTACCTCGAAATGAAGTATTGAATGGTTACCCTTTCTGTTTTGTGACTTCACATTCCCTATGTTTCAAGCAGCAATTAATAGACTTGCATGCTGAAGGCATTACACAGCATGTCTTGGATATGTTTCACCCACAAATCGAAGTTTCCGAGTGGTAAGTACCTGAGATGTCCATACGCTTGATGTCAGACCAAACATTCCTAATAGTTTGAGCACAAGGTCAAGTCGATACTTGCTTGTTAGATTTTAAGAATCAAGGTGATATATAATTTTCCGCCTTTTTGTTTTTAAATGTTTTACATATGGATGGAAATAATCACAAATTATCACCATCTTTACCTTCTCCGACTTTACAGTAGTAAATATAATTATTGAAACTTTAAGTTTGTGTCCATGGTAAACCAAAACCAAAACACAAAACTTCGGAAATTGGTGGATGTATGGTCTACACACACACACACCGCGAGCACCATGGCCGTTGTTGAGACTTTTCTTCAGGGATTGTTCCCACGACATTGGACTACATCATTCGGTTTTCTGCAGTGGTCATCCATCAAATACTGGCTGGATCCCTGATCTCCAAAAGCCGTAGACCTAAAACCACTTGGAAATTTCCTTAATGATAGCAGTAATAATAATGAAAGCAATATTGCTAGATTGCCTGTGTCTGGCTTCCAGTACTTTATGAATGTACAGTGCTCTCATTTCGGAGGAGAATGAATTGACTTCTGACATAGCTTTTATGAGTGTTGTAGCATATCGTTAATCCTAATTCTTAATCGTTTCCTTCATTTCAGTTTGCAGTTTTCCATATGTCGTTTCGAACTTTAGGGTATATCCTCTCCTGCTTTGGTAGCTAAGTGTTAGCTAGGTTAGAAACTGTCCTCGGATTATTGGATTTTCTGTTAGGGAATCAAATCTACTTAAGGTGGGAATAGTTATTTAGTATTTACTCACAAAAGGTGGAAGAACTATATCATCTTTGATCTTAATGCCTCCTTTCACCATCAAGCCAATACGAGATGTTAATTACTACTTTAACTTGGTATTCAAACCGCGTATGCTAACACTCGAGGTATAACCCGGAATCATGGGAGACAACAAACCTGTTGGTCGTTCCGCTATTTTAACCATAGAGATTGAATTAAATTCAAGCAAAATGGGAATTTACAGTAAGCGTAAACTTATATACGTATTCATAGTACGAACAAGTACTGACTTTAAAAAAATTGTGTACTACCGTTACATTCTCCATATTGTAATAAGATTGTGTTGCAGTTTGATATATAATAATTACACTGGTGCGCAGGATTTAAGGGCGAGATAAATAAATTAAAATATTGCGTAATCGATGGAAATAAAAGCTCAGTAGTAATTCTAAAGGTCTCCTACACGGACACAGGGAGCAAGACGTTGCATAGCATGACGTTTGCGAGATCGGTGCCGAATGAGTCTGTTTTCTCAACACGAATCAGCTGAAAGAAATGGATGAGACAGTGTGTTTCAGTTAACAGAGCTTTTAAAGTGCGTTCTGTTGGTGTTACTCATAACATTTGCTCAGAGATAACATTTGGGTGACTTCACACGAGGAAGAATCGCCGGGAAACTGGAAGAAGGACGAACTGTAACGAGTGTAGCCCAGGAATTTGATATTGCCCATATTATTTCTTACGTGTATGGGGAGCATTCCGAACCACAAAAGATACCATGCGAAGGAGAAATGGTGGTCCATCACGGTCAACTACAGCAGTGGGCAACCACTACATTGTGCAACAGGCAAGAAGGTATCGACGTCAAATCGTGGTTGCACTTGCAAACACATCTAAGAGGACTGTAATTTGCCCAATTTCACGCTCCAAAGTGACATGTTGACTGCATGGGGTTGGTCTTTTTGCCCGACGACTATTACGTTGTATTTTTTTGATACCTGCGTATAGGCGACAACTTTTGCAATGCTAATGAGAAGTTCAGGACTGAACCGAGGAGGAGAATCACAGTCTCTTCTTTGATTAAAGTGAATTCATTCTGAGCAGTGATTCTGGACGTACACTTATCTGGCGAGAGATTGAAATACGAAATGAACCCAGGAACAATGTCGAACATGATAGTTTAGATCTAGGGTTCCTGTGTGGGGAGGAATAATGTTGCATGGGCATACCAGTCTTTAAATTTTTGGCTGTGATACACTCACCAGTCAACTTACAACTCTAGTCACAAAAACTATTCTATTCAAGGTATCACCTCACCTTCCTACCTAAAAAACCGGGTTCGCTTCCCGGCAGGAGCTCATGTGGTCCGAATTCCACGTTGATCAGTTGGTTCCGTCTCATATAGCCTTGCTGCTAAAAGGGACGTTAAAATCAACTCAACCTATCAAGAAGATGGGCGAAACAAAATGCATTACTGCTACCAGCTAACAAATATTTATACTCCATTTCTTGTTCTCGTAAAATAATAATAATTATTATAATAATAATAATAAGAAGAAGAAGAAGAAGAAGAAGAAGAAATAGACACTGTCTTCCTCAGTAACTTGTGACTTTGAGGTCTACAGTGCAAAGCTCTCCCGACGACAACACACTGGACATTGTTTATAAAAAGACCGAAAAACATTAAGCACCAACTTATTGTCTAGGGTTTGAACTGCAAGAAATGATCATATTTCTTAGCGATAATGTGAATACATAAGTGAAATGTTGTGTTTCTACACAATTTCCTTTTCTCGACTGACTGGATAATTTTAAGTAACTTCTATTGTTGTAAAGAAAATAAAACGTATGTCTGTAGAGGGAATCGATCTGAGGACCCCGTGAACTTAAGCCCACGGTGTTACCGATTACACCATCAAGGCCTGCTTGCAAGGAAAGCGCTACATTGAGTGATTTATCGAAAGAGTCCAAGCACTTTAGATTGCATTGTATCTTTTCCTTGTTTCCTTGTTTTTATTGCGTTCACTCTTCGTGTTTTTCGTACAATGCACGAAAAAGGAAATCCATTTTTCGCCACGATGCCCAGGAATACTGTTTTAACTGATCAGCAAATAGAAAGCTACTGGCGAAATGATATGGGGTAACGTGTAGTATTTTATTTTCATAGCAGCGAGTTCCAATATAGTATTCCACGGAAAACATGCATTTTTTTTTTTTTTTTTGTTTGACAGACAATACTTTGGGTTATAATTATCCTATTTGAGCTTTTGTCCGTTTTTGTTTTGTTGACTGGGACTTCATGCACCATCCAACAGAGGAGAAGCAGTGAATATAAGAGAAATTTTATTTCCTTTACCTCCAAAAGGACAAGACTTTCCATTTGTTAGCTTGTTTTCTCTACTATTCTAATAAGAATAGTACGTTAACCCAATTTGGTAAGTGTTTCGAAAGAAAACAACAATTACTACATATTAAAATACTTGCATTTTTGTTATGCGCTCAAATTGATAGTTGAATTAATGTGGCACAAGAATCTACTTTAGCACATAGCATTGAATTATGTACTGTGACCTTAGATTTGATACCTTGTGTAGTGATTTTTGTAGTAAACAATTTCATTGAATAATTATAGCTCTTAAATTAAATATGCAATTTTGTTAATAAATTGTTTGTATAACCTCCATAAACTGCTATAGCATTATAAGTTAAGACAAATTTCAATGTAATAAATTTAGTATAAATATGATTCGAATACATTCGCATCCTTAAGATATTCAGATGCTGAGTAATATATAATATGACATATTTGAATGTTAAATCTAATTCCGCTCTTTTTATTGTCCTCTAATTTTAATCATATTTCAAAATATATTATTTCTATTTTTTTTAGGTATGCTGGTAGATATGATTGTACTTCATACTATGAAATAAATGTTCAACTTTTGAACAAAGATAAAAAGGTGGTGGCAAAATTTGAAGACAAGCAAACAATTAACGAGTCTGAACTGAGAAAATGGAAAAAGGTACGTCAGCTAACAAATGCTTAAGACTCTATATTTATATGAGAGATGCTTCAATGATAGAAAAATCATCTATTAACCACAAGATCGTTAGTTCCAACCGGAGGTTATACCGTTTGGTAGTAGACAAAGAAGTATGGTGTGCTAGAACTTCTTACGATTTTTTTTTCATTTTCTCTCAATTTAACGTGATTTTTGCTCAGCGTACAGGCGTAAGTATTGATGGTTACTTAAAGATGTACGAATTGTATGTGTGGTAGTAGTATAGGCATCATGTTTCCAGTCATCCGAAAGCTGGTTGCTGAAAAAAGATGTCAAATATTTGGAAATAAACAATAGGTATCCACTTACTATCCAAGTTTACTTATGTTCCTTCTATTTTTAGAAAAAAAAAAACTACAGCATTAGGTAAGATTTTATATATTTACTCTCTTTTTAAATAGATCATTAAGTATGAAAATGATTTTTTTTTTGCGGCCCGCAGTATTGTACACTGATGACTATTTTGAACCATCTGAGATACTGAGTTTGACATACCTGATTTAGAATGTATCCATGTGAAAGTTTGATGCTGGTTCCAAGAAATGAACTCAAGCTAAAAATTCATTTTACAACGAAACAATGCTTTCTTGGGAGTTTATGTTCGTTATGTTTTATTTATTAGAATCACGTTAGTGAGTCTATAATATTGTCATGTTAGTACGTCCGTCCGTTATTCCGCATGACAACTCTAGAAGGAAAGTGAATGTTTGAATAGACATCTAGAGTTATCTCGGCCGACTTCGTTAATGGTGTCCATTCGTTAAGATCTTCACGGCTGACGGTGACTACCCATGCTACTTATCTCATACAAGAAAATATGTGCTAGGATTAAACATTTTTTAACGTTAAAAGATAAAATTGGTTTTAAGGTTAACAGATTTTTGGTTGCACCTAAAGAAATATATTGATGAGGTAGAAACCTCATACTACGGGTATGAGATAGTATACAGGGTGTCTCAAAAGTCCCCTGACGTAGGGTAACTCTCTTATTATCGGAGTTACAACAAAACGTAACAGAAAAATTGTCTCCAAATATGATATTTTCAAACTAAAGTAAAGGTTTTTTTAAAAATCGGACGAGCCCACAGTGGTCGGAAACTGGGAAAAAGCGATCAAAAACGATTTTGTCAACTTCGCCGCCTATGAAATCGGTATTGATATTTGATTATAAGTACCTCTCCTGCTTCCAAAGTCGAAGTTTCAGGATATAGGAATATTTTCGCTTCCCATAAAAGCATGTAAACATGAACAAATAAGAGCCAAAAAATCAGTAAAAAATGAACCAAACAATATGATATGTTTTAACCATTTATATCGTTTCTGAGGTCGATGAAAGCAGTTGGATAGTACATTGGACTCAAATATTGTGTTTAGTGAAGAGTTTTATTTGTTATCCATTGTCATATCATTTATATGGTAGCTTTATTAGTGTTGCTGAAAAGCTACATATACGCTGATGTTAGTAGCTCTGCAGTTTAAGCTTATCCTTGCTTATCTGCAAAATAAGGTTTATTGAGTTGACCATGAGTAGTACAAAGGTTGAGCATTGAATGTATCTGCAACCAAGTGCAGCTGATGGACTCAGCCCCATCTAATTGGAAATGCGTGATGAATAATGTTGTTGTGATCGCAGTCGATATCCTCTATCTGAGCCTTACAGAGGGAAAAGGCATATTGTCTTGTACGGGATTTGGATAGCCCTTCGTCTCTGAACCAAAGTTGTAGCGAAAGCCTCATACATATTGCAGTGATAAACTATCAGTCATATGGAGCCTCTGTACCTTACACCTCAGTGCAGTAGTAGATATATAAGAAGATTCTATACTGAATCTTTTAATCTTACCGAAACAACGTAATCTTGAACTAAATTACATCTCAGTAAGTATTATTGTTTCTTCGAAGATGGTGAGATTGCAAAACCGCGAACTTTATCTTTTTATCCTAAGGCCAAACACACATTTGTTTTACACCGTCTTTTTATTAGCTGCACGTACAATTAGAAGGAGAGCATATTGAACCTGTAACCGCTTCTTGGATGCATATTAACACCTGTCATAACTTCGTACTGGCTAGCGATGTCCAACTCACATAAAAGCGTCAACATGTTATGTTTTCAATTTATAAATTGTATGCATTATATGATTCACGATGGTGGATTTCAAGATGGCGGCTTTCATTGCTCTATGTCCTCCCCAATTTATACTCACTTTTATTACCCAACTACTGTACATTGTTCCTTTGGTTATATTTTGCAGCATTTGATATTTCTGCGAGGAGTTTCCACACTTTTGGAGCACTCTGTATATATAACTGCACATATTGCAGCAGGGGTTCTTCGAATCAATTTCACAGTAGTTGCAATCGATGTAGAAAAGGCAATTACGATAGAGAAACGTCCGCGAAGTCCCATTGTTTCCGAATAAACTATTTTTGTCCTCTTTTCACAAGGTTCTGACCACTGTGGAGCCGTTTGGGCTGTACACTCTTTATGCGCCCAATGTTAAATGAAAATGCAACGTTACCATGTACCTGGACCAACAACATAAGTGAATGAAGTTACTGTCTATTACGCTAACGGGTCGATGGCCAGCCCAAATGTAAAAAAGTAACTTCATTCTCTTATGTTTGGGTCCAGGTACATGGCAACGTTGCATTTTCATTTAACAGTGGGCGCATAAAGAATGTACAGCCCAAACGACTCGACCGATTTACAAAATTCCTTCACTTTAGGTTGAAAACATCATATTTGGAGACGGTTTCCCATAGGTTGATTTTTTTTTTTTTTTTTGCTTAAATCTCAAATATAGTCGGTGTATAAGAGTGTATATACCTCCATACTTGGGGTATGAGAAGGTATATAGAACCTAGAGAATTTTTGTTTGGTATCAGTTTAACCTCAAAGATGATTTTTTGGCTAAACCTAAAAAAAATATATGTCAGGTTAAAATCTCACACACTTGGGGTGTGAGAGGGTATATAATACAAATCGCTTCAACTATTAGGATAAGTTAATTCACAAATACAGGTTTTGTGTGATTCTCTTTACTGACTTTGTCAGAGATTATTTTGTTCCATGATTGGTTTGCAGGGACGTTTAGGAGTTGTCATTCATCTGAAACGTTCTGGATTACTGTCAAAGGGTGTGCTACTCCTGTACGATAATGCTCGGCCACACACCGCGACTGTCATTCAACAACTCTTGCGACAGTTTCAGTGGGAATATGTATGACATTCACCATACAGTTTTGATCTACCGCCCAGTCTGACGAAGTTTTCGAAACAGTGATGCAACACTGGCTCTACAGTCAAGACCTCACATTTTACGAAACTGGCATTGAGAAGCTCGTCTCATGGTTAAACAAGTGACCCAATCATCTTGGCGACTATGTTGAAGAATAGGGATGCGCACGAGATAAGATTTGTGGCTGTCTCGTCTCGAAAATGTGGTGTAAAAGTGATGTATCGACTCGAAAAATATATATGTCTCTATTGGAAGAGCCGTATCTCGACACGAATTTTCTCAGGAAAATCCTGTCTCGACTCGTCTCGTGCGCATCCTATAACGACTTATCAAAAGATAGTCGTAAACCTGGTTCGTTTGCTGGGATAAAAATCCGAAGTGGTAGTAATTCTTTGGCATAAAAATATTAGTTTCGATATTTAAATACCATTAATCTCACCTTTTTAATAAAACTGACAACGTCTATAAACGATGTTAAACTGGTTTATTATTTGATATAACTTATAATATCCTTTTCTTAAAACTGTTAAGTACACAAACTCACTGACTAGGTAACCATAAAACATGTCCATATCATCAACTATCCCATAATAATCACTTACATATATTAAAAACATTCTTCTTTTGTTAATATGAAATGAACATTCTACTAAGTATAGTGCATATGTATGAGTACTTTCTGCCCAAGGTACAGGTAAATATTACACAAACCAAAGTATTTTGTTGTATAAAAATGTCGCTCGACAATGGGACTGAATATAAAAGTCATGAGTAGGCTTGGCTTTTATCTTCAAGAACCACTGGTCCGTTTACATTAGTGTTCTTATATTATATATGTCCATCATATTTTGATCGCACCTTGTATATCTATTCATTATATTTCACATATACATATATATATAAATACATTCATAACAATTCTTTCATTTCATCAAATACCTATTTTTAACAAGAAAGTTTTAACACAAATTAATATAATGAAAACAATTTTTGTGCTTGATTAATCATGAATTAAATTACAATCCTTCACGTTAATAAGAAAGAATTCAAGTCATTGAAAAATTATCGTTGATGAATGAAAATCAAAGAAAATATAATTGAACAAAAATCAAAAATTAAACACAATCTACGTTTGAACAAGCACATGTAAGTAAATAAATCTATTTTTACAGAAACAAAATACACCCTTTTGGTATTATATAAATACATTTTTCATTATTATTATTATTTTTCATTCTTATTTATTTGAGCAAGAATGTCAGGTGCTACTAATTCTTTCACTAGATGCATCCATTTTTCCTTTGTATACGGAGTAGGTTTCCAAACCTTTAACTCATCTATATTGCGAAGTCCAATTGACATCCCCATTTTAGCGTTCAACAATTCGAAAACTTTAGGATTTATTTCCTTAAAACATAAATAAGGACCTGAGAAAATGTCACAAAATTTATAAATCCTCTTTAACAACATATTACTTTGCGGATGTTGTTTAACAAAAACTAAGTCATTGACCTTGATCCGATATTTTCCTTCTTGCAAAGACTCTACTTGCGAATTACGTTTCAAAAACTTGTTATGTCTTCGGATCTTCACCATATTCACTAAACTGGATGAATCCATAATTGTCGAATCTTCTAATTTGACATCAAAATGTTGTTCCACAGGGAAAATCAAATCAGAGCCATTATGCACATTAGCAGGAGACACACCTAAAGTGTCTGATATAGAATGGTTCAAAAGGTACGTAATTTGGTTGACATGCTTAATCCATTCAGCATGTTTATCCTTACAAAAGTGCCGAAACAACATACCAAAATTGCGATGTATATTTTCTACCACGGAGCTACTTGGATGGTACGGAGTCACAAAATGAATTTTAATGTTGGCCTTGTTCATGGCTTTGAGAAACACATCACTTTTGAATTGTGAACCGTTATCGCATAATATATGCTCGATAGGGCCACAATGTGGAATATATACATTCAGAATTTTATTCACGATAGCAGCGGAGGTTGCTTTACGCAAGGGATAGGCTACCACATATCGTGAAAAGATATCCATAGTTGTTAACAGATAAACTTCTCCAGTAGCTGCTCTGGGTAACGGTCCATATAAATCAATCGATAGAAATGAATGTGGTCTCTCAGGTGTTATTGAGAGCATTGGTTTTTGTATAGCCTGATAATTATGCTTAATTTGCATACACTCAATGCAGTCATTGATATAATTTTTGACTTGAGCTCTCATTCCCTTCCAGTAAAAAGATTTATTAACCAAGGCACATACTTTCACATACCCAAAATGTCCGAAATCATCATGGTAGGCCTTTAATATGCGTGCTGTTAACGTAGGTGGAATGCAAATTTTGTTCCTAGATTTGAATTTGAAATCTTTAATAAGTAAAATCCCGTTGTTTAATTTAAATCTGGAATTCCAGTGTTTGGGACAACTACATCCCTCGCCACATGAAGATAAATGTTCCATGATTTGTTTATATTCATGATACTTCATTTGATGTTCTCTTAAATCTTCTATCGAAATGGCAGCTATTTCATCCTGTAAGATCTTAAATTCGTTAATGGACAAAATATGTTGCTCTTCTCCAGGAAACAGACGTGATAAGGTATCCACGGGTCCATTATCTACCCCTTTAATGTGTTGTACTTCGAAATCATAAGCTTGAAGATCTAACGACCAGCGAAGTAATCTGTTATTATATCCTTGTACGCTATTGAGGTATCGCAATGAATTATGGTCGGTAAGTACTATAAAATGACATCCGCTAAGATATGGAGCGAATTTTTGTATTGCAAAACGTATAGCCAAAAGTTCAATTTCTGTCGTGGTGTATCCCTTTTCAGCTTTCTTTAGAGTACGACTAGCGCAATGTATAACAGCTGGTTCCTGAATGGTTGGGTTAGGTTGCCAGAGTACTGCAGAGATTCCAAGTTGAGAACCGTCACACTGTACGTAGAAAGGAACGTCGTATCTGGGGTGGTTCAAATGGATGTTTCGTTTTACGCACTCCTTCAACTTATTAAAACTGTGTTCTTGAATAGGACCCCATTGCCATGGTACCCCTTTCTTTATGATCATAAATAAAGGCTGGGCTATCTCAGCGAATCGCGGGATGGCCTTGCGAAACCAATTAAAGAGTTCTAATATTTGTCGTGTCTGTTTCACATTTACTGGCGCAGGTAGATCTTCTATGGCTTGAACTTTAGATTGACTGAATTGTAAACCAGAGGCATCAATTTGGTACCCAAGAAATTCTATAGAATTCTGCAGAAATTTGGATTTCTGTAGATTGATAGTAAGGCCTGAACTTTCCAATCTGTCTAAAACTATATCTAAGTACTTCAGGTATTCATGTGGATTTTTCCCCATGATTAAGATGTCATCAGCATACGTTATCACGTTGCTACGTAAGTCTTGACCTAGAACTTTGTTCAAGCAGGATGCTAATGCTGCACTACCATTAATAAGCCCAAAGACTACACGATTGTATTCGTACAAGTGACCTTCAAAACTAAATGCTGTGTATGGTTTTGAATCTTCATGTAACTCGACCTGATTATACGCCATCACTAGATCTAGATTTCCGAATACAGTGTTCCCTTGTAAAGAAGCTAGTATTTCTTCTACTGGAGGATACCTCACTTGTTCCAGGTCAATGTGGCTGTTCGTGCGTCTCAAATCTAATACCACACGTAGAGAACCATTTTTCTTTGGAACAACATGTAATGGATTAAGGTGGACGCTTCTTGAAGGCCTAATGATCCTATCTCTTAACATATTTGCAATTTGCTGCCGTACATTCTCCCTGTATCTATATGGAATTATATAGGGCTTGGTTACTATGGGTTTGTCTGTTTTAACTTTAAAAGAATAAACAAAATCCTTGCAACGTCCAGGGCGTTCTGAAAAGACATTCCTATGTTTATATAAGATGTTCTTAAAGTCGGCTATTACTGTATTATCAGCAAAATCAAGACTGCTTTCGAGTGATTTGACATGTTTAGAAAATAATACATCGTCCTTTATATTCATCAAATTTTGTTTGTCTTCCAATCGGGGATCATTTAATTTATCACTTTTTGCACTAATAGAAACATTATTCACTATAGGAGACATATCATTATATTGACAAGCAAGATTATCTAATTTTGGAAGCAGTTTCTGTACGATTTCCTGAGGTATACCCGGTATCGTCAACGTTTGGTTTTTAAAATCAAGCATGACACGTAATTGGGATAATAAATCTAAGCCCATAATTAATTTCTCGTTAAGATCCTTTATCACCAGAATAGGGATTGATATTTCAAAATCTTGAATAGATATTGTCACACGAGTAATTCCTGCTACTCTCTTTTCATGTTTACCGGTAAAATCAACTATAATAAGATTCTCAGCCTTTTGTAGCTTAGGATTCGAATAGTTACTAGTAATTGCTTTCCACAATGAATACGATAACAGAGAGGCATTTGCTCCTGTATCAAGTAGAGCTTCGGTACTTAACCCATTGACTTTAATAGGTATTTTAGCTGTACTATATGACTTTAAAAATACAAAATTTTCTTCAATATTAAAACCATCATTGACAGTATCATCTTCAAACCAACAACGATTTACAACCGGTATAAATTGGTACTGACACCTATTAATTGCTATTTCAGAATAATTATTTACAGTGACGTCATGTGAAAGATCATTTTCATAATTAGCATGAACATGTAAATTGGAAGATAAATGTTCGTAAGAATTATCGCTTAAATTTTTAGATAAATGTTCATGAGAATCCACAGCTGACATGGGTTTAACCCCTACCCCATCAGCCGCGATTAGTTTAAATTCATACTCGTGTATGGTTCCAATAAGGTACACTGTACAGCACAATCGTGATTATGTCTCGTATTATTGTTCTGTACAGAAATTACTTCAATGCCTGGATCTTGATGCGAAGTGCCATCTCTTGTCCTTCCATTACGTCTATCCGCGTAGTTCGCTGTATTTCTGGAATTTCGCCATACATTACGTCGATTTTTAAATCTATTTTGACTATATGGTCTAACATACGAATTGCTACTATTAATTAGGTTAGGCGGATTCTCTACATAACCTTGCCTATTGTGCGCATTTTGATTGCTAGAGTATACTCGGCTTAGGTTAGGTCCTGTATTATTCACACTCCGAATATTTAAATTCCGAACAGGCACCAAATGATCTGAATTATTCTTATTTTTACCCATTCCTGATTGTGGGTTCATGGCATGGTATTGAGTTTCGTAGCATTGGACAAGCATCAATAAATGGCTGAAACTCATACACTGTGTGGAAAATAAGATCTGTTGCAGTTTAAATGGAAGCAAATTTCGAATCGATGCTATTATTCTCGATTCCGATTGCAAAGGATTAACGACCTTTAAGTCGTTGTAGACATTTACAACAAACTCTACAAGAGATTTGTGCAATCGAGGATTGAAGTGTTGATTTCTAAGGGTGGCATCTCTATTTGCCAGCAAAAAGTCATTTTCATAATTTGCGATCAATGCCGCTTTGAATTCCTCATAGGTACTAATGTGATCACGTATTGCTTTAAACCATAAGGAACAAGGTGGGAGTAATACATGGGGTATTAATTTCATATATTGTGATCGATCGATAGACATTATATTGCATTCGTCTTGGAATTTCTCTAAGAAAGAAGTAGCATTCTCATTACACTTACCACTGAATTTGCTCATAGCTCTAATTTCACTCATCTTAACACTTAATTTTACCTTCTTTTTCTCATTCCTTGTTCTTGTTGAGTGATAGTTCCTATCCGTGACGTGCTGTGTCATGACACCATCTATGTTTCGCTCATCAGTGCTCTTCGGACAACTTTCTTCTAGTATAATATCCTCATCAGATCCGGGCGAAGGCGAGTTCCTCTCTGGTGAGTGGGGCAACTCAAAGCGATCACTACCCAAGTTATTACGGAAAATGTTGTCTTTAGCCTGTAACGTTCTAATCTCTTCCTGAATAGTAGCTAACAACTGTGTATTTACACGTATGTTATTAGAGTTGTTGCTGACCTGGATCTTTTGCTGTTTAATGGAAGATTCTATTACTTCTAAATCTTTTTTTACAGCACTAATTTCTTGGTTTTGTTGATTGTGCTTTTCTTGACAATCATCGGATATCCTTTTTAACTTTTCCTCGAACTGTGAGGAAATGTTCACCACCTGGACAATTGTCTGTTTCGTTTCGTCTGATTTCTGTTCTATCCGTCTACTTAATTCTTCATATTGCTTGTTAGCTTCGTCAAACTTCAGTTCTATCTTATGTTCCATGGTCTTGTTAGATTCGTTGAATTTCTGTTCCATGGTCTGCTTTAATTCTTCATTTTGTTTGTTAGCTTCGTTGAACTTCTGTTCCATGGTCTTGTTAGATTCGTTGAATTTCTGTTCCATGGTCTGCTTTAATTCTTCATTTTGTTTGTTAGCTTCGTTGAACTTCTGTTCCATGGTCTGCTTTAATTCTTCATTTTGCTTGTTAGCTTCGTCAGACTTCTGCTCTATGGTCTGCTTTATCTCGGTAGACATCTGCATTATTTGTCGCTGTAAAGCTAACAAGATATCTTCCGATGCCAATCCTGGTGTTACACTAGTCTCATCGCTGTCACTAGTATTTGATTCCTGCTGCATTGTTTCGTTGTCCATTTTTCTTATGATTACTTTACCACTTCGCAATATAGTTAAGTTCGTATTCATTAACTGTAATATGAAAGTAAATTCAGCCTTACTCTTCTTCGGGAATTGAATTTACAAAGTCCCGGGTGAGGTAAACCAAATTTTTATAACGACTTATCAAAAGATAGTCGTAAACCTGGTTCGTTTGCTGGGATAAAAATCCGAAGTGGTAGTAATTCTTTGGCATAAAAATATTAGTTTCGATATTTAAATACCATTAATCTCACCTTTTTAATAAAACTGACAACGTCTATAAACGATGTTAAACTGGTTTATTATTTGATATAACTTATAATATCCTTTTCTTAAAACTGTTAAGTACACAAACTCACTGACTAGGTAACCATAAAACATGTCCATATCATCAACTATCCCATAATAATCACTTACATATATTAAAAACATTCTTCTTTTGTTAATATGAAATGAACATTCTACTAAGTATAGTGCATATGTATGAGTACTTTCTGCCCAAGGTACAGGTAAATATTACACAAACCAAAGTATTTTGTTGTAATCCCTATTGAAGAATAAAGTAGCACACAATGCGCCTTGGTTTATGTATTTGGTCTAGGAATTAATTCGTGCGGTTGGTACGCACACATTGAAGCTGTAGTACAAACACAAAATACATAAATACCTTAAGAAAAATATTGTCCATCGCTAGCCACTACTTTCGCCCACCTGTCAGGCAATGTACGGATTCCGTGGCGAAAGAAGTCCTCATCCTTGGAAGCGATCCAGTCAGAGACCCATGTTTCGATATCTTCTGAAGAAGTAAACCGCTGTCCAATCAAATCGTTGTTCATGCAATCGAACAAGTAGTAGTCCGAAGGAGCAACGTCTGGTGAATACGGCGGGTGGGGTAAAACTTCCCATCCGACATTTTCTAAATAGATTTTGACCGGTTTTGCGACATGTGGGCGAGCGTTATCATGTTGAACAATAAGTTTATCATGTCTGTTCTCCCATTCTGGTCGTGTTCTGGCCAGAGCTTGCTTCAAACGCATTAATTGTCGTCGATAACGTTCTCCAATCATAGTTTCACCCGGTTGCAGCAAGTCATAGTACACCACATCTTTCATATCCCACCATATGCACAGCATAACCTTTGCACAGTGAATATCTCGTTTTGGTTGTGATGGACCTGGTTCACCTGGTTTCACCCAGGCCTTTTTTCGTTTAGGGTTCTCGTAATGGATCTACTTCTCATCACCCGTAATAATTCGATGCAGAAACCCCTTTCTGCTCAGTCGTTGAAGCAGCAATTCGCAAATGGTTTTTCGTCTTTCAACGTCTCTGTCTTTCAATTCATGTGGAACCCAATGTGACATCTTTTGAATCATTCCCATGGCTTTCAAGCGTTTGGAGACTGTTGTTTGATCAATGCCTAATGCTGCTGCAAGTTGTTCCTGCGTTTGACACGAATCCTGCTCGAGCAATGCTGTCAATTCTTCGTCTTGAAATTTTTTTGGCTGTCCAGCTCGCTCTTGGTCTGCCAAGCCGAAATCACCACTTCTAAACCGTGCAAACCACTTCTGACACGTTCGCTTAGCTAGAGCATGGTCACCATACACTTCCACCAAAATACGATGACTTTCAGTCGCACTTTTCTGCATGTTAAAGTAATGCAGCAGGACACCCCGCAAAAACACTTTATCAGGCACAAATTGCGCCATGTTCACTTAACTACAAACTGGTGTTGTTGACGCTTTAATCCACTGCCCTATACTACGAACGATACGCGATGACAGGGGTTTGCAACACATGTGTGGATACACGGAACTGTGGGACGCTCCGTTCGTTGCGCCATCTCTTGTCCACCCGCACGAATTAATTCCTAGACCAAATATAACATAAAGTATGATTCATACTAAATATGCCTTGTAAACTTATTTTCGGGACGCTTCTCGTATTTAACTTAGTGGCAGAAAAGTATTGGATTCAGAAGAACTAATCCTTCTTTAGAAAGAATTCAAAAATAATATTCAATGAAGTGAATTGATGTGCAACCACTACTCTCAAAGTTGCCAAATTATTTTACATTATGGCCAATATGTAACGTACAGGAAATAAAGCAAATACATTGATAATAATAAAAGAAATTCACTTGAATATGTGAAATATAAAATAATAATTTATTGGTACGAGACATATCATACACTGTTACACATAAAGTAGTTACTGAGATATAATGAATTAAAATATATCTTCTGAAGATGACTTGTTACAATTTGCCTTCGAACGATAACATACACATAAATTCTATTTATTTATTTATTTAAAGTGCTCATTTATCAACACCTTCTGAACAAACAAGGCCATTTTGTGCTTAAAACATCTATATAAGCAGGCCAGTAATCAGCCCAAAAATATAGGGGGGCGGTATAATTTAGGGGTGTCGATCCAACCATATTATAGTTCATTTGCAAGTCTACCGTGAAAATTTTGGAGGGAGCAGTCTAAATTTAAATGGACACGGCCCCCTAGAGCCCCCTTGGACACGGGCCTGCATATGAGACAAAGAATATTAACGACAAAGGGAAGAAAATCAAGTATCAAAAGCTCTATTTTAAGAATGATATCCCAGCCTTTGGCTAATCTTCCTCTTTTCCCAGAAAAAACAGTCAGGATGTCCAACTAGATTCTAATCTGATATATATATATATTAATTTCATACGTCTGTTTTTGCATCTGCACTATGGTTAAAATATTTTTCTTTCGTAATATAATTAATACATAATAAATGTAAATTATTTTTTTAATGAATTAATTTGTTTTTTATCGTAATTTCAGGTGACTCATGTCTTCTCAGACTATGGACCAGGAGTTCGCTATGTACAATTTGGACATGGCGGGAAGGATTGTAAATTTTGGGCTGGACATTACGGCAGCAAAATGTCAGGTGCTTGTGTGAGGATTTTGTGATGGTTAGTACATTGTTCATGATATCAATACTACACATCAACGGCTTAGTGTCATACAAAAAGTTTTTCAGAATCACGAAAAGAATTTTTTTTCGTATTTGATTTTAGTTTGCGATAATCCAAAATGCTTTTTATTTTATCAACCATGTTTTATAAGGAAGTTTGACTTATAATCATTTCACAGAAAGAAACATTCGACCTCTGATATGTCAGAAATGTTCATATCGTTTTAAAAATGTTGTAGATACATTCCTTTGATACTAAGCTGTTGACATGTCATGTATTTGTGTGAAGCTTTTTATTTATTTAATAGTTGTTAATACAATAAATACATTTTGACAATAGAATATGCTACTTAAAGATAATACAGTATATAGCAACAATATGGCTTGAGTAGTAATACATGAGTGTCACCGGTCATTACTCACAGAGAATAATTTCTTGTTAGCTTAACCAGAAATTAGAACAATAATGTCCGAAATTAATGACCGTGTACAGCCTTGTCTAACTTTTTTTCTTTCAAGTTGACTTCTAAGCTATTGATTATCAAAAGTCGCTCCAAAATTTCTTCAATGATTCTAGGTTGTTAAATACAATACAGTTTGCTACATTGTCAGTTCCTTTTTTTAAAAAAAAATAATAATATGTTCATTACGTGCTAACCCTGCATCTACTTTGAAAACGTATACTCATCACACAATATCTGGTGCCCAAGTGAAACGGCATCCCTCTGTCCAATGAAGTCGACAGCACGGATACATGGAGTGGCGGATCTAGCTCAGGGCCGGGGGGAGCTAGGCACCCCCAGTTTAGAGTGACAAAAGTAATTTAAACTATCATTTATATATTTTTGAAAGTTTATAGTAAATTCATGATATACCTATCATAGTGTGGGTTCTGGTTGCCCTATCCCCCAGTTTTTACCTTCTACATTAAACACTGGACACATGTGATACAACTATGTCGTAGATTTATTCATAGTGAGCTGTAATACACTGCTTTTGTGTTTAGTGGCAAGGAGGTAACTTAACAATATACAGGGCCTCAGAATATATTAGGATCAAATTCTCTTACCACATTCCCAACAAATTGGGATTTTATCCTCCAGCTAAGTGTAACAAGTCCCCTGAGTAGAGGTTACATTTTAAACCATGACAGAGACATGGAATGACCAGGAATCAGTGTCCTATATGAGGTTTGTTGTTACTATTTTCCTCGCCGGTTAATAGTCTGTACTAACTTATATATCGAAGCACTCAACAAGAGCAAGCAAAAATACTGTTCTTACTAATATTCTTTATAAAAAGTTATATTATTTAAACCACCATAGACTTAACAATTTCTATTATTATTATTATTATTATTATTATTATTATTATTATTATTATTATTATTATTATTATTATTATTATTATCAGTGGCGTATTTAGGATTTTGTTTCGGGGTGGCTATGCACAACACTTGAATAAGCACTTATATTTTTCCTTTGGGAGCCGAAAAATTTTAATGAAGTTGTGTACCTAACAAATTTATTTCGGGAAGGGGGCTTGAGCCCGATAGCCCTCCCCCTAAATACGCCACTGATTATTATTATTATTATTTAGTGTTGCTGCCGGTTAACATCGATTATATAAACGCAAACAAACTTGATATACATACGATTTAATACTATACTTCTATAAAGCAAAATTAGTGTAAACGCATTCCGATGTATATATTTCATTGCAGCTTTTAATTAATTATTCTGAGTTCACATGTACTAGTACATTTCTCATTTCTCTGTTCAGCCATGTTAATCTTAGTAAACATAAAGTCCTAAAACTTTAATGTGTATCAATAGAATATGAATAACTCCGCTTAACGCGGTAATTACAGTCGCTATATTGGTAAAAATAAATTTCCTATCTTCTATTATTTGGTTTTGAATTACTGTAACATTATTTCATTTGCATCTAGTCTTTTAATCAGGAACATAGTTGCACATTAATCTCAGCCCTATGTGTTTACTGACTGATGTAACTAAATTAACTTGAGTAATATCCGGTGGATTCGAAGAACCAACTAGTATCTCTGATCACGAACTTCCAGAGCTACTTAACTCGTATATCATTGCTAACATGTACAAAATTCCTTCCTTCTCTCGTATAGCTTTAATTACTGTTATTATTTCAAATTTTCCTAGATTTTTAGGTAAGATTGGAATATTTTCTAAAAATATATGGATAATACTGACAATCTGCTAATTAAATATGCAGGTAGCAATTAATGAGTATAAAATATATTAAACCTACTGCAATATTCCACGACAAACCTTTTCCACGAATAGGTTTTCATCAGTGACAGAGATTTTCTGATTGCCTTATCAAGAATTTTCTTCGGCTCTAACGCAGCAAAAAATGATCTCAGGTTCACACTTACGAAAAAAAGTTATTTCAGCACTGTATTGTACGTTCACACAATTTACCTTTAAAAGCATAGAAGTTTGAAATTCGTTAATAAATAGTACTGTAGATAAGTAACGAATTTTCACAAATCCCTAATCATCTCCATTATAAATAATATATTTCAATAATTAACTCTATCTGTCAAGATACTTAAAGGCTAAATTTTCTCTTCTAGGCCACTACTGTATGCATTACAGATGCAAGAACTCGAATGAAAAAGGCTTTTAGAAACTAATGTTTTCCACTACTCTTCTTCTGGAAAATTCTGTGCTTTTAACAGTTTGTATACGTTCTAGTTTTCAATCCCATTCTAATACTTAAAGAAGATTTAATTACTGCATTTTGAAGAAAAGATCCTGAAAAAAATCAAAAATAAAAAATCGGTCATTTGATAGAAAGAAAAATTAAAAATTGGCAAACGCAGTGCCTTTTCTCGTTCCAGCGAATTGTTGTAGGGTGAGTTCGCCAATAGTCGACCGCTGAAAAAAAAATCTTACTTCTAAGCACTTATAAAGCGTGATGATTTCATAGTATTTGACAAAAGTGAATTATTTGCTTTATTTGGGTTCTTTTGTACCATGCCTGTGTTAACTGCTCACTTTTAAAATTTTGCAATGATATAAAAATAGATTTTACGAAAACTCATCAAAATTCCCACTTGTCGACCATCATCGCTCAGTAGTCGACCGCATTCATGCTATTAGTCGACCGCGCGCAATTTCTGTCGTTTCTATCACGTAGAAGTAATTGATTGCCTTAGATGATATTTCGAAATTGTATTATTCGCGAGATTTGAACTTGACAAAACGATTGTAAAGATTTTATTTAAGTTTCAATAAGGTTTTCTCCTTAGTGATTATAAATGAAAGAATCACGCTATTAGGATTTGGTACATAGCTATTTTATTTGGAATAATGGATTTGAATATTAAATAGGTCTTTCACGTGAAACAAGACTTCTCCCCTCCGTTATATGCACACGTTATCTTATCACTTATATTACGGTTTTACAAATCCTAAACAAAGTACGAGTCTCTAATAATTTAGAAAATCCTAAGTGTTCACTTTTCTCCTGTATGAAATATGTTTCTCTCCGGTGTCACTTGAGCACATCGAGTTATCTTCTCATAATGATAAGGTTTCTCTCCTCTGTTATTTGAGCACTTCGAGTTACCTTCTCATATATGATAAGGTTTCTCTCCTGTGTTACTTCAGCACATCGAGTTATCTTCTCATATATGATACGATTTCTCTCCTTCGTTACTGCAGCACGTCGAGTTATCGTCTCACATATGATAAGGTTTCTCTCCCGTGTTAGGTTTCTCTTTTGAGTTACATGAGCACATTGAGTTATCTTTTCATGTAATAACAGTAAGTTCCTGATTGTTTATTCAAATCATTTATATGGTACAATCTGCGCACAGGAACAGCTTATCTGCAAGTTCTTTCCATGTATACCCAGATAATTCGGTACACCGAAGATGGAACCATTTATCACAATGATCGCAACCCACTGGTTTATCTTCACTTTCCAAAGCAAAATTGTTTATTATCACTCCACATCCTGCGCATATGGCTCCATCGCCGTAATCAATTACATCTTCTTCATTGTGATATTCTTCTACAACAGCAGTAGTCGTCGTCTTCGATCGTTTCTTTGGATTTTCCAGTTTGTTGCTCTTTTTTGCTGTTCTTTCATCCCTTTTGCGTTTCTTTTCCTCCTCTAGTTTCTTCTGTTCTTCTTGTTTTGCAGTCAGTGCGCGGCGATATTCTTCTGAGTCAATCGCAAACGGTATCTTCTCTACCTTCTTCTTAGGCTTTTTGACTGGACTCTTAGGCCAGAAAAGATGCTTTTTAAAAGTTGGCGTTATACATATTGGTCTGATAGTTTTAGGGGTTGTTGCAATATTCTTCTGACTTGATTCACTTGGTCCAGCAACACCATCGCTTTCAACGTCCCTTGTTTCTTGCTGTGCTTCTGGTATAGAAACCAGAGCTTCAGTAGGAGGTTCTTTGAGAGAGTAAGTATCTTGCTGAATATCTTTCATAGGTTCAGTTTCATTCAGTGTAGTTGATGTGTTTCCTTCTCATTTGATGGCACAAATTCTGGAATAGACGCTTCCTTCCTTCCTTTCTTATTAAAGGCCTCTCTGATTCTGTCGTTGGAGCAGACATAACTGATTCTTTGTTTGGCACAATACTGATTTCCTCTTTCTCTTGTGCTGCAATGGTGTCGAATTTCTCAGGTTTCGTAGGTAGAATAGATGTTATATTCACTCTGTTTTCAGTTGTTGCACTTGGATTGGCTTCAACAGCCAATGACTGGAGAAGATCATTTAGTAAATCCTTTCCAACAGTGAGAGTAGCTTGAGACAAGTGTTCATTGTTGTCATCAACTACAGGGATTTCACCAACTGCAACTTCGTCATCTAATGGTAAGTTGGCACTTTTAACATCAGTTTGTAGTGCTTCGTCCATCGGCTTTTCTGCTGGAAGTTTCAAAACTTCAAGAACTGCATTGAAGTCAACCGCAGCCTTTTGAAGTTCATCCTTGTACACAGTAATAACTTTTCTTGCAGTACGAAGGTCTTCTTCACTAACATTTGGCTGAGTGGAAGTACTCTCTATGTTTTTGCATACACTCTTGATGCATTTTGTGTAGTCAACAGCGTCCGGATTGAAAGGATACAGTCCACATTTGCGAAACCCATTCTTTATTGTTGACGGTGTTGCTGCTGTTGCTAGGACCTCTGCAATAAGTGGTGCAAACTGAACTCCATGTAATTTGTCTAAAACTGTTGCTTTGGCACACCGACCTTTTACAGGCATCACGAACTGAAAGTTGTTTTGTTCTTACAGCTTCTAAGGCGCACAGCATATTAAATTCCGAATAGCGGAAAAATTTTCTTTTATATCCCGGAGCCCGAATAGCGTAAATCTGTCAAAAATACATAAAATTTAAAATGTTTCGCCATATTTCTAACAACAAAATGCATTGCTATATTACAAAGCAGAAGTAATCAAGAATATATTAACAAAAGTTGTTTTTCAATATTGATACTCTTAATATTTCAGTGTTCTTCCCGAAAGCAGGTTCTGACCTGAAAAAACCTGAGCCGAGTGAATCGATATTTTTATTGACATTAATCGGATGATGACGGATGATCGGATGATCGGATGATGACGTCGCAAGGACGTGAGACCTAGAGTTTAACATGAGCTCCGAACCAATTGTATTCCCATGGAAAATTGAACCCAGGACTTTATTACAAAGCAGCATACTTTAACACTTACTTGAATTTTGTTGAATTTATTTATGTCCTTTAAGCATTTGTAGCACAGGACGGGATAGGGGAGGGAGAAGGATGAGGAAAGGTGTCGGCCAGAGCCTATTATGTAGGTAACATCATGACATGCGCCTGGTATAACTGACAAAACCCCTAAGAAACCTGTTAGAAGGGCCGGCATTGGGGTTTCAACCCGCACATCTCTCCATTCCCAATTCGTAATCCAGCAGGCTAGGCACTGGACAACGTGTCTGGTACATGCCTCATAGAAATTATTATTATTTCTCTCATTCAGGAAGACGTAGTAGACGTACAGGAACCCCTTCTTGTTCTCGTTTGTTTGCTTGTTTCTTTGTTTATTATGGTTTAACGTCCCTTCTTAGGATCAAGACTATGTAAAGACGTGGACCTACAGTTTACAGTAATATTCGAACCGCTTTAATTCGTTCTATGTTCTCCCGCTTCGAATTGAACCCGGGACACAGAGCACCAAAGGCACGGTTGCTATCCATTAGACCAGCGAGGAGGGCTTCTTCTTTCCGTGTAAAAAAACTTGGTTTCACATTGAAATAGTAGATCGTCATAAAAAGAAACTTTAAACTAAGTTACTGAACAAATTCCAGTCAGCAAAACGCGAAACATAGTATGAAACAGTGCGGTCGACAGGTGGCAAGAAATATTCCAATGGTCGACCAACACGAGAAACAGGCGGTCGATTTTTAGAATATGTCACGAAATCAAAAATTTTATACATGCATGTTGAAGAACAGACCTTAATACCAAACAGGAAATAATTTGAAGCAATTTGGCGCACTCTCAAATAATCCAATAATCGACCACCCTTGGTCGACAATTGGTTTGTATGGGAAAGAAAAAATGCCAAATTCCGACCACATTTCAACATGTATTTTTTCATTTAATACTATCCGGTTATTGACAAATTATACTGTACAGTTTCTAGAATAACTTAGTTTTGTAACAAAAACATTTCTTACCTCACGTACTATCTATATTCTCAGAAAAGCGAAAAACAACAGGTGCACAAGATTCCCATTGCACGCTGTCGTAAACTGTGCACCTGAGTCGTAATTCTACAGATACTTCGAAATTTATCGGTGAAAGACGACCAGCTGGCCAAGGGAGAGGCAAACAATGATTGTCATTGGTGGTATATGATGCAAGCTTTATCGCGAATCACTTTCCGCTCCAAAAGACCATTAGATATATTTTATATACACAATAGTAAGCAAAAATGGTCGACTATTGGATGGCGGTCGACTATTGGCGAACTCACCCTATGACCTTTAGATTAATGTTCAACGACAAAGTTATTTGAGTAAAAAAGTTTAATGATGTCGGTGTCGAAAATGCAATATACCTTGCCAAAGGCAAGCAGTAAAATAGACACACACACACACACACACACACACACACATATATATATATATATATATATATATATATATATATATATATATATATATATATATATATATATATATATATATATATATATATATATATATACTTTCCAGGAGGTTGATAACATAGGGAACGAAAACAACACCTGTGTGATGCGTGTCGCCACGTTTTGCCTAATCCTCGTTTCGCCTAACCAATTATCTGACACTTTTATGACAGATAAATGATAAGATTTCAGTCCGCCATTTAAGGCAAAAAAAGGATCCTCGTTTGGCCTAATCCTCGATATGCCTAAAATGGCGGACAATAAAAAAAATCACGGAAATTCAAGTAGAGGGAAATTACAAAAGAAAATTCCCTAGAAAGAAATGCAAATTTTTAAATTAATATTGATATTATATTAACCTGTGGTCAATATTTTCTAGCAGTTAGGATTAGCAAAACTCCTTTATGTATTTACCATGTCCGTATATATAATGTGTATGTGTGTACCTGTATGAGAGAGAGAGAGTGAGTCCGCCTGGGAGACAAAAAGATCACTACTATGCAATAAGGATGTTAGCACACCAGTTAAATTTGATTGTATAATGCGTGTCTTCAACTCCGGATTATCCTTAACAAGTATAATTAAAATTTGTTCAATTTTTACACCATCTCCGAGACGTAGCAATCTTAATCAGAGACTTATGCTATGGACGTTCCGGTAGTGTGTCAAACGAGTGAAATTTGAATTCAAAAGTTATAATTTCACCAATGCAAATAAAAAACTAGTTAATTAACTGCTTTGAGAAAATTCAAGTTGTAATGTATTGGGACGACAAAACTCTAAATGAAGCAGAGACGTATAAAAACTGCTAGAGTATAAAGAATACTTGTTTATCTTGAGCCTCTTTCAGATGTGTTCTTGCGCATCTGACTAATATACTTCAGAACATTTTGCAATAAAAAATACAAATGTTGAAAGTAGTGGAAGAGCTTTGTAGTCATTTCCTGCATTCGAATTTCTAAGATTTGAGCAAATACTGTACTGGGAAATATTCCAGTATCACGTGAAATTTACTTGCTACAAAAAAATCTATAACGGAAAATCATATAACTAAATAATTACACAAATAGCAGATATGTTTGAATCGAATGAAATACCATGTTTAAGTGCACGTTACAAATTTTGTGTAAGAGTTATCTTGGGCTTCATCGTTTCCTTCCACTTTCTTCACCCCACCAGTTTCGTTCATTGTCACCATCACCGCCTCTCTTAGCCTTGGAGCATAAAAATGAGATTTAAACCGAAAGAAAAAAATAAAATATTACGCTTATTTTCAATAGTGAATTCTCAGAAATGTTGAAAGGAAAACGAGAAACCTATTATTTTTTTCAGAATGAACGTTACTTTTATTTCCCAAACTTTTATGTAAAATGAGTACCCGTACTCTTCAAGTTTGCATTTGGAACGTACTAGTTTTACGTTACCTTAATAATTTTGAACTGGGGTGACAAACTTGAAGAGTACGGGTTCGATTCTATGGCTGGATAGCCATACTCGTAACGACCTTGTGACCTCGTGGCTAGGGAGCCAACTCTGTAATGTACAAGTTTGCACCAATTATTTACGCTCTCATTCGTAGCTAGCATTATGTTGGGGGAAAGGAAAAAGTGAAAAGAAAGAAAAAAAATCAAGTGGGTCGCCGATACTATTTCCTCTCTTAAGCTACGATTATGGACCAGTGAGCACAACGCTATTCAATTCCAGACTCTTGCACACTAATGGTATTATCGGTACCATGAGAAGGAAAGAAAAAAAATCATTTCAAAACGACACCACATACCTTGCAAATCATGTTTATTTAACTCTCTTGCAAACAGCATATAATAATGAGAATTTCATCGATATTAGCGATCATGAACAGCTAGACTCAATCGCCAGGGAAAAAAATCATACGTATTTCAGTCCTTGAAGATTCCAGAAACTTCTCACGCCAACACAACTAAGTAATTAGTAACAACAACATTTAAACATTATCCTTAATAAGAATAGAAGAGTTGTTTACATTCCTCGACCAAGTATTGAGACAAAATCTTTAGTAGGCTACATCACAGCGAGTGAAGGGAGATTACAAAATACATTACTGTTTACAAAACATCTCACCACAGAGGGAGTAAGTGCGCGGCTGCGTCGACTAACCTTTCTCCCCACAAGCATAACGTTTCCACTACCTTTCCGCAACCAACTGTTAAGAGGACGCTTTCCCTCGACATAGCTTACAACTAAACAGCGGAAGTAATAATAATACATACGGTAGAAACATTTATAGGAAGTACAAGACCAGCCAGCAGATTAGACTCTACCCCTGACACCATCACATCTAGGTGTGAATACTATCGCAATGCTCACCGTCTTCGACGCGTCCAACTGAACTAGTAAGTAGCTTTATAATTAGAGATAAGACATGAAGACAACTCGAGGATTTACATAGATCTTTCCTTGCGTGGCGACTTAATACTTAGACTATGAACTATATATTATAGTAACTAATACGGAGTGCCCACTACTGGACAAACATGAGCTAGCTGTCGCTAATCAAGCTTTAACTTCACCAAACATAATACTTATAAAATAAACAATACGGAGTACCCACAACTGGGACGAACCTGAGCTAGATGGTAGCGAGTGATACATTATACATCTACGCAACTCGGAAACATAATTTCATTTAAAGCAAGAGATAAATGGTGTTGACATCAGACTACCCCGTCGGCGTATGAATTGACTTACTGGATAGAGGCTCACTTCTGTCTACTCAGACATGTTGCGGACAAAATTTACATGAGACAACATTATGGACATTGTAGAATCAATATACATATATTAAGTAAACTCACTGAGTAGCGAATGATTAATAAGTGATATATTGTCCTTTACTTTATAGAGTGACTCGAAACAATAGAATAGACACACGACATTGATAATATTGCACCAAATATTATGAACGGAGACAAACACTTGAATGAATTATATGAGTTATAAACAAAGTTCCTTTACAGTTCCCGGAAGGGCGTTACTTCTTCCATAGATTGAGACAGAAATAATAAAGACAGAGTTACCTGAAACGGTGACCAAAGCTCACCCAACCGCTACTTCCAACACCTACTGGTAAACGATACCGGCACCACGGGCCAGTTCAAAGATCACAGCTTCGGGCAGCGACCAGTCTCTGACGACCTCTCAGGCGGCTCAACACGCGGTAATCGCAAATTCTAGCCACAGGTACAGATTAACCAAATGGCGACCTTCTTCTTAGTTAGCAGCAACTAGAGACACATCATCAACGTTCACCAGATAGACATAAGTTCACCGTATAAGTCGTTGTAGCACCTCTGCTCACAACGACAACCACGGGCGATGATCTAACAAGGCGACAGGCCTGGGTCCCACTGAAGCAGGTGGAGTCAGTCGGCAAAATAATAAAGGACCAAGTCCCCAATCAGGGAAAGGAAGACGAGGAGTCGCTACGGAGAATAACCACGTTAACAACGTTGTAGGCATTATATCCAGGAAAGAGGCAGCAGGCCAGGTTAAAACTTAATCGAAGAGGTGGCTCCCGATGTAACTGTCATATTTCCACCTATTACACGACGAACTGTTAGCGAGCAGTAAGCCAAACTCAATAGTAACCGGAGTAGGCACAAACTGAATGTTTGCAGGCAAGTTTGTTATAGTTCATCACACGCTATTCGACTTTCTTATCATTGTTCCGTTATGGCATCTCCTTTCGAAAGGTTTGCGATAGAGAACAAGTCACTTTACTGCATATTATGCAGTAATTCCATGTTTAAAGGACAGGACGAAACACTACCCCTTCTTCCTTGTCGCCATGATGTTTTGTTCAGAGGGCTAAGACAAAGGGGAACGCGCTCGTAGATCCTGCTCGTTCTCTGATTGGCCGCTCCTTTTTACGCAACAGAGCGTAAAACTAAAACGACGATTTTAATATTAACATATATATAACTAAATGGAAATAAAAATTACGTAAGTTAGTATTTATATATATACGTCCATAACAAATTACTCAGTTTAAACGAAAAATAAATTCCAGTTTATTTCAAGCAACCAGCGTCATCTACCGAGACTGAGAGATATCCACTCGATGCAGGCCATAGACGTACAAAGAAAGTAGCATATTTCGATTACACATACTAGTCCAATTGTCGACCATCTTGAATCCTTCATGAGGGTCGAGAATTGAGAGAATATAAGGAAAGAAATAACACTAACTAAGAGCTGATTAAATATCTCTATAAAGTAATCTCTTTGAGAAAATGTAACGCTCAAAGAGGAACGTTACACATTAAAAGTAAACAAGTAAAACACAACTTAGCACTTCAGTCATATAACATGAAACTAACAAACGGCATTGACTACACATAATTCAAACTACGTGCACAATGGAAAGTATATTTACGTACAACACTACAACAGAGACCCGGGTTCGATTCCCGGTGGGAGCTCATGTGGTTCGGATCCCACGTTAATCAGTAGGTCCACGTCTCATATAGCCTCGCTGCTGAACGGGACGTAAAACTCAAAATCAACTCAACAACATTACAACATACATTGAATAGCCTAAACAATTAAACACCAGCCACAATTTGAATATTCTGTTCTCACTTTTAAGAAGTCGTAAACCTCATTTGCTTAAATTTGATTGTTTTTGTACGGTCAATAAATCTTGAATTTCATGTATTGCGTGGAATACGATATTAATATCATTTGGTTGACTTTGTCAATAATTCATCTTAAATTTTCAACCAATTCTGAAACAAGATGAGATTGGCACACGTTCTCTATCTTTACTTCTTCCCCAACTCACCTTCATGTTTATCATTACATAGATTTTCTATTTATCTTTTGTATTACTCTTCCCTGTGGCTGCATCTGGATAACTGAAAACACGTTAAAACTCTATTTCTCTGTTTACATCTGTCCAACATTAAAAATTTTCAACTGTATTTACTTCGAATTATCCAAAATATAGGTTCAAAAGTTCGATTTATCCACAATTGTTTACTATTGTTTTCAATACAGTTTTCAAGGGGAATGGACTTCTGTTCGAATTATCCAATATTTCGAATTATCCAAGTTCGAATTAACGAGACTCCACTGTATATAACAAATCTTTTTCATAGATCCTAAGAACAGTAATTAAGATTTAAACGTAAATATAAGGATTATTTATAGAAAAGTAAAAGGACATTTACTTGAATACATGATATACACGCCTGAAAGATGTAAACAAATACTTGCTTTTGATTGGCCAAAATTGGAAATTGTAAACAAATCCTTATCTGTGATTGTGCGAATGCCTATCCACGATATTTGAAGGAAATGTCTAGGAATACTTATATAAATTTTTTGTTTATACAATTTTATTTCCTTAACAGATTTTCAATAGCTTTTTGCTAGTGGTTACTTAGAATTCAAATGTATTTTTATTTTTTCTTTGTTAGTAACACATTGAGATATTTGGATTGTGGAATTATGCAAAGATCAACTTGCCAGTAGAGCGATTTGTCCAAATCACTCATTTCAATCACAGTTGTCCATTTTTATGAGTTAATTTAGATATCTCTTGTCAGATGTAGCTCGAAATATTTACAAATTTCATATGAATTAAAACAATATAGAATCACAATAGGATCTCTTATAATGGATTAACAGTTTTAAAAAGCATTGAAATTGGAATGAAATCATCTAAGAAACCAACAAAACCTACAATAATATAACTTTTCATCCACATTAGTACGAAACAGAAATATAAAATCCATATTTTCGTAATACTCATGCAAACTATATTTCCTTTAAGATGCCTATTAGCAATACCATTTGACAATATCAGATATTTGGAAACAAACTGCAAACTAAAACACACACCTTTAAACGAAATTAATAATAGGGAATAAAGTATGTGTAACTTGTTTTTCTCTCATCTAAAATATAGCCACTGCAAATGCTCGTACTACAAATTAGTTTTGTGGAAACAAAATATTTCTCAGTTCTTCATATAGTAGGGAATAATCTTTCGAAATTTACCTCCAGTCTTACTTCCGCTAATTTTTTTATAGTCCGCCATTTTAGGCCAAACGAGGATACTTATTTCGCCTAAAATGGCGGACACAAATCTTATCATTCATCTGCCATAAAAATGTCAGATAATTGGTTAGGCGAAACGAGGATTAGGCCAAACGATGCAAGATCCCTGTGATGTGGTGTGTTATATGCTGGCAACTAATACAATGTTGATCGAATAGCAATCAAGACTGCTAGTCCAGGACTGAACATAGGACTTACACAAGTATTTAATGTTGTAAACACACTTTGTTTAGTTGTAGAATCTACAACAAGGAAACACTTTTTCCTTTACGACCTGAAAGTCATAGAAAGGGAAAAACAGAAAAGGTGAAAATTTCCGGCCTATTTTCCTGGAAAAAACCGGTATAAAAACCTCCATCCCAAAGAAAACTTTTTTAGATATCTAGATTCATATAACGTTTTTTGTTTTTTGGTAAAGAGAGAGAGAGAGAAAGAAAGAAAGTTTTCGATATATATAAAACACAAAACTTAGTACTTCAGGTATCTGAAGTATCTGATTGGGAACCCGTTGTTTTGTGCCCTCCTGTGCTGGTAAAAGTTGCGAAGGAAGTATAGTTTCGGCAATGATGTTCACCATATCGTTGCTGTAAGTTAGATTCCATTTAAACAAATACATGAGGTATAAATTACGAGTATGAATTAAGTTTTGACATTATGACACATAAGTCTGTAGTGTTATTTGCTTTTACACTGATGTTATTGAAATGTAACATTAGTAAATACTATATTTTCTTTGTAATTTCAGATTCTAATATTGTAATAAAGAAGTGTGCTCAGAGAAGACCTCATGCTATGTTACATTGAAGAGGACATAATTTTAAAAATGGTACAACTTTTAAGAACAAAACAGTTATTTTTGCCTTGTGCGTGTTTCTGAAGTTTGACATTGGGATTAAAAAATTAAAAAAATAATTCATAGTGTTCAAAACATTTTTTTAAAAAGAAATTATTGATTCTTATTGGTTATTATCCACTTGTTTTCTTTCGAACTTTACTATCTTTAGTGATTTTTGATAATTAAATATACATTTACCAACTGCTGAACCATACCTAATGCATTTTGCATTATTTTGGCAACTGTAAACAGTGTCACTGTGCGTAATGGCAGAATCAAACTATTAATCACAAATTCCAAGAAGAATTATTCTTTTTCTTTACATTTTGTAAATTAGAATTTTGATTTTTGGTAATACAACGCTTGTAGAGCGTACTCTTGTAATAAACAGAAATAAAAAATTATTTAAAAACATTCTATATTACATATTCTTAAATTGTAAGTAACTCCAAATGTTATAATTTTCCAAGTAACGTTTCAAATGTTTCAATACGGTTTCTACGTTACAAATACAGTAGCATGAATGTCGATTTGCGTGGTGTTAGGAGTACGTACGGGGCTATTAGATATATGTGTGTCATTGTTAGTATTATGTTTGTCACTGCTGCGAAAAGACAAAGAATGAAAGATACAATCTGCTACATACTAGTAAAAGTGCGTTTTAAAAAAACATAGGTCTATATAATAAATAAATAAAGAATTAGTTTCATGAAAATAAAAAAAAACTATCGATTAATATATTAGCAATTAAGAGCCTGTATCATAGAGCCGTTCAAAGACTCTCGAAATACCCCTGAACATTATACAGTACCGCAAAACATCGTGGGGAAAAAGCTATTTGGGCCAATTCTAATTCCTCCCCTGGTAAGATTCCGTAATAAGAATAGACTTAGCGGCGCCGCCCCAGATGGGGACATACTTCGTAGTTTGTTGACATTTGTCAGACCTAAACGTCTACGGAAAATAAAGATACGAGCATGGCGAGAAGTTCCTGTGAGTACAAGAAAGGAACTGATATCGTCCCCCGTTATGAAAGGAACTAATAATACCATTTCCAAAACACACTTTTGTTCAGTTCTCCCTACTCGAAAAGCCCTGTAAATAGAAAGTCTTACAGCAAAACAGAACTGAAATAAGCTATTATTGTCCTCTATATTAATATGATCACCTCTTGTTTCAAAGCGAAAGGTTTATTCACACACAAAGCATACACGGTTACACAATACAAAGCATATTCACTCTGGTATCAAAATCTACTTCCCTTTGACATTTTACTATTTAAAAAAAAAAAACTCTTAAATTTGTCAAATTCACACACTGTACATAGTAAAACGTTTATACTAATAAACCTACCATGTTTTCTTTATGGGAATACGGGACACTTTAGATCCCCTTCCCCCCAAACTCTCCAACACAATCCAATAAACTGTACCTCTGGTTATGTATAACAGTATAATAGGCCGCGGTGGTTCAGTGGTATAGCGTTCACTTCTGGTGCATGGAGTCCTTGGTTTGATCCCAGCTCACTTCAAGTGAGCTTTGTAGTGAAAAAACACCGTGTACGTGGGTTTCTCGTGGTTCTCCCGTTTCCTCCCACTTTCTTCATTCCACCATTTCATTCATTTCTCATCATCACCGTCTCCTTTAGCCTAGCCGACATTTATTTTTTCAACGGGTCTAGGAAAATTCGGTGTAGGAAAATTGGGTGTAAGAAAACTCGGAGTACAGAAAATTCGGTGTACGGAAAACTCGGTGTGGGGAAATTTTGGTGTACGGTAGATTCGGTGTAATACATATTGAATATTACCACTTACAATAATTTACGACATTTCATATTGTGAAAACGAAAACCATATAATGTAACGAATAAAATGTTATTACCTATTTCAAGAAAAGCAAATTTATTTTTCTGCCTTGAGTCCAATACCTCTTGCATGTCTTTTGCTGGATATTACTATAAACTACTTTTTATCACACAATGAAGCTGACATTTTTGTCAGAAATAAAACAATTACAAGTTCAGAGAATAGTTATAGGAACAACTAAAAACACCTTTCCTATATAGTACATCATAGAACATATACAAGGTGATTCTTTTAAAACTCATGGATTTCATTTGGGTCTAGAATTTCTAACTGAAGTCCGATTTTCATGCGGTTTATGGCAAATGATCAAGGAACGTTGGAAGATTTATGGAATATGCTTACTGGTTTAAATTCATTTGGGGTAATATCGGCCACGCCTCTGGAAAAGCAGCAAATATTCGCCACTGTACCGAATTGGAATTAGGTGAGGTGCGGTGTGGAGATTTGAGTTTCTTAGTTAGATGGCAACCTCGCGACGGCCAATAAGAAACAGGAAACTGGGCCGTTGTATTGAGAATTATGCTGTGCTCTGTACGTACCAATATGATCAGGACACAGTTGCAATAATGTACTCTTTGGAACAAAGTGATTTTATCGTTAAAAAGATTTTGGAGACCGGGATCTGTTGTTGCTACGCAAAGGGTAGTTACACGCAACTTTGCCTTACGTTCTGTCCCAAACAGGAATATAATATGGTCGCTAGTGAATAAATTGCAGGAAACGGGATCGCTTCTGGCAGGGAAGCATCGGACCTCGCTGGCGGATGTTGTGGAAGATGTCAGTTACCGACTCTTTTAAGTCACCCAAGAAATCCCTCTGTCATTTGTAGCGAGAAACCGGCTATTCAACATGTGATTTATGTGTGTTACCACTAACACTTAATTTTGGGAGGCGTGGTGTGGCTCAATGGTAGAGCGTTCACCTCCGATGCTTGGGATCCCTGGTTCGATCCCAGATCGCGCCGTGTGGACTTTGTGGTGGACACACGCCGTGCTCTTGGGTTTTCTCGGGGTTCTCAAGTTTCCTCCCACTTTCTTCATTCCATCATTTCACTCAATTCTCATCATCACCGACTCCTTTAGCCTAACCGGCATATCCGTGGGACGTAAAACTTGAAGATTTCATTTCATTTAACTAACACTTAATTTGTATTCTTCAATTTCGCTTCAAATATCCAATATTTCATTCGAACTGTAACTTACAATGGCGAATATTTGCTGTTTTTCTTACGGCCTGTTCGATATTACCCCGGATAAATTTAAACCAGTAAACATAATCCTATAAATCTCCCATCCTTCCTTGATGATTTGCAACAAACCGCAAGTAAACCGGACTTCAGTTAGAAATTCTAGAGCCAAATGAATCCGTGAGTTTTGAACATCTGCATATACATATCTAAGATGCAAAAAATATATTGAACAAAAAAGTCTTAGTGGAAAGGGCAATATAAAGCAGGATGGTTTTATCAGATAACAGTTGTACAACTAGTTGAATTCTGCTCCAATCAGACACTTTAGTTTGTTTGCCTTAAGTTAAGGTAAACAAGTACTGCAACCCTATTGACTCCTTATTGACTTCTCCTTCAATCAGGCGTAGATACTTTAGTTGAGGCATGAGCAACATAAATAATCTATGTCGTTTTTGAAAAATTTAGATTTAAATATTTATTTATAAAATAGACATAAAATCGTCAGAACATTTTTTGAAAATCTACAATTTTCAACTTTACTCGTCTAGTAACCTACATTTTTTTTATTTTATTTATTTATTTATTTATTTATTTATTTATTTTTTTTTTTTTGGAAGTAGAAAATTCTAGGAGACATCTTCCAAAACAGCATAAAAACTTAAGTTTTAAATAAAATGTCGATTGGTATCGATGCTCGCTTCGCTGTCACAAGAACGGACATAAAAAAAAAAAAAAAAAAATCTCGTCATGTAAGGGCCATGAAATGTTAAAATCCGTCCAAATCTAGAATTCAAATTATTTCACGATCACAATTTTTCAAAATTTGGTATAGTAGACAGTAAAAGTACGTTCTACACAAAGTTTGAACTTAAAACTAATACACTCATTTATCCTCAAAGTTGAGTTTTTAATAAATCCTACGGTCTACCAACGAATTTTTCTTTACACCGAACATTCCCCACACCAAGTTTTCCGTACACCGAATTTTCTGTACACCGAATTTTCCTACACCGAGTTTTCTTACACCGAATTTTCCTGCTCCCTTTTTCAACAATATAAGTTCCCTAAGTTTCAGATACTTTTCTCTCGTCTTTCCCTGCAATTAACTTTACGGACTGAAGATGTTTACAATCCAACTACAAAAAAAAAATTCCTTAAAAACTTAAGATAATGTCTTATAAAAATGCTTTTCAGAAAAACAATATGCAAACTGTTTAAATCAGTGACACAATCTACATTCAATATTCTTCGCGCGTTTAGCAGTATTTATTTACATGGTAGTATTTGAAAAAAAAAATTACGTTTGTCAGTTTAATCTGATGAAAAGTTGATTTTTCTCCTTGTGTCGTGTATAATTGTCAGGACCAAATTTACATATTTCTAAGCCCTGGACCAAGTACAATTCTGTGCCCATAACCTCTCAAAAATATTATAATTCTTGTTACTTTATTTAGTCTCTCTCTGAAGAAAAAGTCACTCATCTTTCCTGTGCTTGTATACATGTAGAAACACTCAAAGCCATTTTTTTTTTTTTTTTTAATGTTGGAGTGTGTTCGAGTTTCCACCAGGTACAATGGAAAAGACAAGTGTTGCAAATTTCGCTCGCTATCAAGTCGGACAGGGTATTGTGATAACTTGCTCAAAACTGTTACATGCTACACTTTATTGTTCACTCACATTATCCCAGCCACTTCATTACTTTTCGAATAAGCTTATATTGATAGCAGAAATGGGATGGAATTAAAATATGGGACATTTGCCTGTCCCGACTAAATTTATTGGGACGCGGGATTCTCGGGTCCAAAATCGGGACTGTCCCGTTTTTTTACGGGACGTATGGCAGGCTTAATACTAACCAGTCACTGCCTTGTTCTTGTTTTATTAACATTAATTCTGCCAGTCACTACCTGTTGCCTTGTATACGCTCTTGTATCAAATGCTTTTGCGTCCAATGCTCTACTTGCCACCGAAACGCCTCTTCTGTCTGTCTTTGCATGCCAACTCTATTCTGCTTTTGTCAGTGGTACAGTTCCCGATTTTCATTAAAGATTCTTCAAAATGTTTACGAATATCAAATGAACAAAAGTGAAGTGTAATCACTTGCAACAAGTAAAGAAACTTTAAACGAATATATCAATTTATTTCAAGATTGGACACTACACAAAACTTATGCAAAGTCTATAGGAGAACTGATAATTTGCAGCAGCTGGGTACCTAAGAAAATGTTAAACTGGATAAATCAATTGAACAAACCGGCATTCTTCAAATTGCCAACTATGTATTTTAATTTGCCAACTTGTCAAGAGATTGGGAACTTTGGGGGGGGGGAGGCTTCCCCCTTTACCCCCTTAAGGACGCCCCTGGTGGTGTGATACTGATGCGAACATAAAAAAATCAGTGATCCATTGTAAGATTCTCATGTATTGTAGTGTGATGCTGATGCGAACATAAAAAAATCAGCGATCCAATGTATGATTTTCTTTATTGTAGTATGATGCTGATGCGAACATAAAAAATCAGCGATCCAATGTATGATTTTCATTTATTATAGTATGATGCTGATGCGAACATAAAAAATCAGTGATTCAATGTACGATTCTCATGTACTGTGGTGTGATAGTAATGAAAAATGTAGATATTACATATCTTTGTTCAAAATGGAATGCTGTGAGAGAAAAAGTAATTTTGTTGTCAGTTTGTAACAGTGTCATCTCTGAATGAATAAAAATATAGGCCTAAATCATTACATGCATTTCTGTTTCTTATTTAATTTATACTAAACATTGTTTACTCATTGTTCATTTTCCTAGTAAAATGATATTTTGCTTTGTGGAACATAATGAGGTGCCATCCAAAACAGTATCAGAAATACCAACTCCTGACTATAAATAAAACTTACCATTGGAAAATCATTTAAAAAAAGCACACACTGTACTGCTCCAAGGAGATAATAATAATAATAATAATAATAATAATAATAATAATAATAATAATAATAATAATAATAATAATAATAATAATAATATATCGTATGGAATTAAGAATCACACTTTCATCTACATTTTCCATTAATACAGATACTTATCTTTGTACATTATTTCTTACATACCTACGTAGTATAGGTTAAAAACAAAATAATTTAGATATAAATGTTATTATGTAGTCATTGTATATTTATTTCAATATGTTTTAAATTAGAGTAGCTTGGTTACAGTTCAAATTTTGTACTAATAATTTTGTATTTATGCTATACTTTATTATTAAATCTTTTTATAAGTATTATTTAGATTTTAAAAAATTCTTATTTAGAATTATATATATATATATATATATATATATATATATATATATATATATAAAGGGCGGATCCAAGGGGGGCTATAGCCCCCCTTCCCTTGAACCTCAGGTATACACTGGATAAAATGGACTTCAATCCTGCTTTACACTGGATAAAGCGGCAAACTATGGCTTAGCCCCTCCCTTGATCATATCCTGGATCCGCCACTATATATATATATATATATATATATATATATATATATATATATATATATATATATATATATATATATATATATATATATATATATATATATAAAACTCAGTCATATTGAAATCTGAGGGGGACATTCTCCCTTGCCCCGGCTCCTCCCTATATCACGCTCGAGTTTGAAACATCAAAACTTCTTTAAACCTGATTTAGTTCCATCTCAACATTTTCCTCCACCATAGGACTGGTACCGAACGATTGACATTTGTTTTGTCCTTTCGTTTATTGCCTTTGCGCTACTCACCCTCCTGCAGAGTTATCCACCCCCTCCTGCTTCCTGTGTGCTTCCAAGGTCTTCACGAAAAGGCAAGGTTCCTCTGTTCTTCACGGGGTGAGAAGAGTGAGGAAGCTTGACCATACCAGAGGGGGAGATGGATTTCACTTAGCTGATCACAGACGGAAAACGAATGACACAATAATTTTGAATAAAGTACTTCGCTCCTTTCGTGTTTATGAATATACGAATTAAATAATTATGTTTCTTGTGCTTGAACTTTACTTCTGTGGCGGTCTTGATCAAAATTCATGAATTTACTTCTATTTTCACGTTTGTAATGTTCGAAAAATTGACAACTTTAGGATAATAATAATAGCAGAAATAAACAATAAATTAGCAAAATGTATCAAGACCACCCTTCATTCAACCTTCAACTTGCTCTCCTCAAATTTTGATGAAGATTGGTTGTGTGAATTGGCTTCAAGGATGAAAGGAGATAACCTCTATTTCGCATTTTACAGAGAGGGGTGATACAGACTCTTAACGACGTACTGTTAGCGCGATAGAAGTTCGTTTTTGTCAACTTTCTAGAAAACTCCACACGAGAATGTACCTTCAAGCATGGAATTATGTTTAGTTTGTTTCTACTGATAAATATATAGATGTTCTCTAAGCATAATATCAGAGTAAGTTTTTAAAAAATACACTTTACTTGCAGTATACAGATAATTAACGACAGTATATAGTGTCATTTTACTGATGTAATAAAATCCTTGATGAGTGCACGCTTCAGTATCACTCTTATCTTAATATTTAGCGTGGTTATCGTATATCATTTGTTTAGGTTCCAATAAGATCTGTCGATTGGTATATGTTTCATCTTTGAATTATTTTCCCCGTTAATCCTTTTAGGATTTATGGTATCTAGGGATGCTCACAAGTCGAGACACACTTTGTAAAATTCGAAATGAGCCGAGATGAACGTATTTCTCGACTCAAAATTTCGAGTCGAGACTGCTTGTAAAAATCTCGACTCACTCGAATGTCTCGAAAATCTCTCTATAATTTTTAATATCATTTTGGAGAAAGTATTCATCCACATACAGCCTTGAAACCAATTCCAGCATTTATTACTTTAGAAAGGTACAGAACACATAAAATTAACAGCTAATTTTTCGAGATCAAGATTAATTTTCACCTCAATTCTGTTAATTAAACTAATACGCAGACGACACCGAAATTTTTGCGAGCCACAAAAATCACAGATTCGCCGCACTCTATCTTCGTCGCCACTTAGCGCTACTGGAAGCATGGACTGGAGCGTGGAAGGTACAGCTCAACGCGGACAAGACTTCACTGGTGGATTTCACCAAGAATATCACACCACGAGATCACGAAATCCACCTACAAGGAGTA
Organism: Thermobia domestica; assembly: GCF_964235325.1. NCBI lineage: Eukaryota > Metazoa > Arthropoda > Insecta > Zygentoma > Lepismatidae > Thermobia > Thermobia domestica. Next base: position 106,696,404 of record NC_137463.1, on the reverse strand, counting down.
CAGCTCCGGCCGCAAGAACAAGCCAAGTACCTAAGAGTCATTCTGGATCGCCGACTCACATACGAAAAACACCTAGCAGCAATAGCCAAGAAGGCACTGACACGCTTCAGAGCTCTCCTTCCTGTTTTCCTTACCCCGCAATTATCCCTAGAAACCCGAAGACATATCTACCACATCAGATGTGTATCCGATCAATCCTCATGTATGCTCACCCAGCCTGGCAGCATACCTACAAAACATCCCTTAAATACCTACAGGTGGTCCAGAACAGAGTGGCCCGCGCAATCACAGGACACTCCATGGACACACGACTGCAGCAGCTACATGAAGATCTGGAGATCCCTTACCTCCACGAACTAAGACAAACCCAGTCTGTCAAGGTGTGGCAAGAAATTCGCAACTCAAGAAACCGGCTCATCTCGTCGATCGGCGCCAGGGAACCAAGAAGACGTATCTACCCCATGCCAGGTCCAGGACACCGGTAGACAAAATTGATAGGACAAACACCAAGGAGTAAGTGACAGTTGTTATTCCTCAACACAAATACGTCACAACCGAAAGCCAGGAAACATTACAGACAGAAGCCAGGGGCACAAGTTGTGCCCGACACTTCATGAACTCAAACCCGCCAAGACTCAACTCAACTCAAAAAGTATCAATCTCTCCCGGTTGATCAAACTACCAAAAGCTCTAAGGCGCTCGGCCATTGGGAACACCTTACTCCTCTCAGCGACGCCTGGTCGATTGAGACGTACTTTTCCTGCATGCTCTAAGACGCCTGGTCTTTGAGTTCCTTTCCCTCTCTAAGACGCCCGGTCAATTGAGAGACACCTAACCAACAAGTACATTTCCTCTCTAACACGCACGGTCATTGAGAGTAGTCTAACCAACAAAGCCCTTAGACGCCTGGTCATTGGGTTCCTTTCACTTATTTACCTACGTATCAGAGGAAGCTTTGCTTATTGTAAGGTACTTATATTCAAAAGGATCTTTTGTAATAAAAAGTTGATGGGAAAGTCCCTCTCCCATGTACCATATTTTGCTCTATCCTATAGAGCAGAGAGAATTTTACAATATGGTTCGAACTCGTGTGAATCGCTATACAGAGGTTGTTCAGCCTACGTTTGGCCGACTTTGTTCCTTTCCCCTCGTGGGCAGGATGAAATCACCCGACCTGGCTCGTGGCGTCCTGCAGTGTTGTGCAGTGGCTTCCAGGGTACGGAGTTGTTTTTCCGCGCGGGCGACAATAACGCACAAAACAAGACCATTGTTGTGAGTGTTGTGTTAAATTTTTTTGCAAGTGTTTGGGTTTCCGCTCTGTGACCAAAATGCCGCCTAAACTAAACCGGTTTTGGGAAGGCTATGTTGCGGCTCTTTATAACACCCGCTTTAGTGTTTCTGTCATTAGAAAATAGTGCAAGAAGAATGATTGCAACATCAGTTTAAGTGGAATAAAAAACTGTTATTAAAAAGTACAAGGGCAAGGAAGCTCCACTATTTGGATCACCAACGAAGTTGCCTGGGAAGCGGGAATGCACCAAGGCCACCTCCACTATGCAGAGGAAACTCCACAAAATGGCAATGCAAGAAAATCCGCCAACACAAAGGTGTATGGCTAATCGTCTTGACGTGTCTTTGGGGACTGTGAGCCGGACGTTACACCATCAACTCAAGCTGGAAAAAGTCATGAAAGCATGGATGCCTACCAAAAGGAACGAAAGTGTAACGCCGGAAGCTGTACGAACGATATCTGGCAAAACAAAGGTGGATGTACGTCGTAACGCTCGATGAAGCATGGATTTACCTTTCCGACTGCGGAAAACCGAGAGCCATCATGTACCGAGAGAAAGGCGCCAAGAACTTCAGAAGGTGGGTCCGTGTCTGTAAAGGATCCTCCCCAAAAGGGTTCACGGTCGTTACTGGCTACTGTTACCGAGGTAAACTGAAGATTCATAGGGTGGCAAAGAACTGCAAAGTAAATTCGCAGTATTTTCAGGAGGAGGTCATGCGGCCGATCTACGAGCATGAGATTCCAACAATGTACGGAAATGATGCCAATCTGGTGGACAATGCCTCATCACATACCTCATGGTCGTCCCTCGCATTCTACAGGGAGATGGAGGAGGCAAGTGGTATACAGGTGATACCTTTCAATGATCTACCTTTTAAATCTACAGATGCAAATCCTATGGAATATTGTGGATTTGGATTGCTGAAGCGGGCTTTGGGAAAACGGTGTGTGACAACTGTGGAATGACTTTGGAAAGCTGTGCAAAGGGAATGGGACAAGATTCCCCTCCCAATTCTTCAGGGGAGCCTATTACAGTGGAAATTACGCTGTTGGGCTATTGTTAGGAACCAAGGGAAACACATCGAGCACTTACGGACTTGGCGCCATGGATTCTTCTAAATTTGTAGGTAAGTTGAAATTGGCCAAATGTAGACTGAACAACCTCGGCACTAATAACAGATAGTAGCAATGCCGCACGTCCTGCGCAAGCGCATCAAACTATTGTTGTCTCAATGATTGAATATGATAAAACATTGAAAATATTGATGGCTAGCAAAGTAGTTTTAATAACACGTTAATAATATCTTTAATTAGGAATTTCTCGATAATTTAAGACGTCCTCGAATCTGAGACCCTCCCCGATTTCGCTGAGTTAAATTAAGGAAAAATAGTGATATGTTCCGTTTTTACTATCACTAAAGCGCTCTTTGATATTGGTCATTTTCGGTGATTTTTATATATCCGTCTCCCCTCTCCATGTTGCGGGCCACGGCATGATAAAAATTATCCCAGGCCCGAATGTCGTATGTTGAAAATTTGATCGAGATCGGTTGGGTGGTTCAAGAGTTAATTCCTACTTATTTTTATATAGCCAATTAATCTCCCCTCCCCCTCACCTAGGTTCTACCGTCATAGTGAAAATATTTTTTAAAAACTCTCCAGGCTCAAACGTCATCTATGTTGAAAATTTGTTAGAAATCGGTCAGTAAACGAGTTTTTGAAGGGCAGGTATACGAAATAAATAAGTACATTGCCTAGGAAATTAATAATTACATGGTAGGTCTTCAAAATTCAGAAAAATTGCTCATCCCAACACTATTCATGAACTGACAAATCGGAACTCTTAAAAAATGTAATAAATTTAGAGAACATAGTAGATAGTTGTCCTTCTGTGACCTCCCTAAGGCGATACCATTTTAATTTAGGATTTTTACGCTGTATTATGGACTTTTAATAGTGCAGTGTTGTCAAATTAGGCCTTAAAAGGTTTAAATTCCTTATATTTTGGTTATTTATAGTGTAAACTAGACAACATTTTTCTCTATAATTTAATTAGATTTTGATATCATAATCTTATCATTTTAATTAATCTTTAATGAAACTCCCATTAAATGAATATTGAACTATATGATGTGTGTAAGATGTTTCCGCTGGCGCCATCTGTAGATTTAAAAGGTAGATCATTGAAAGGTATCACCTGTATACCACTTGCCTCCTCCATCTCCCTGTAGAATGCGAGGGACGACCATGAGGTATGTGATGAGGCATTGTCCACCAGATTGGCATCATTTCCGTACATTGTTAGAATCTCATGCTCGTAGATCGGCCGCATGACCTCCTCCTGAAAATACTGCGAATTTACTTTGCAGTTCTTCGCCACCCTACGAATCTTCAGTTTTCCTCGGTAACGACCGTGAACCCTTTTGGGGAGGATCCTTTACAGACACGGATTTTCTTGCATTGCCATTTTGTGGAGTTTCCTCTGCATAGTGGAGGTGGCCTTGGTGCATTCCCACTTCCCAGGCAACTTCGTTGGTGATCCAAATGATGGAGCTTCCTTGCCCTTGTACTTTTTAATAACAGTTTTTTATTCCACTTAAACTGATGTTGCAATCATTCTTCTTGCACTATTTTCTAATGACAGAAACACTAAAGCGGGTGTTATAAAGAGCCGCAACATAGCCTTCCCAAAACCGGTTTAGTTTAGGCGGCATTTTGGTCACAGAGCGGAAACCCAAACACTTGCAAAAAAATTTAACACAACACTCACAACAATGGTCTTGTTTTGTGCGTTATTGTCGCCCGCGCGGAAAAACAACTCCGTACCCTGGAAGCCACTGCACAACACTGCAGGACGCCACGAGCCAGGTCGGGTGATTTCATCCTGCCCACGAGGGGAAAGGAACAAAGTCGGCCAAACGTAGGCTGAACAACCTCTGTATAGCAATTCACACGAGTTCGAACCATATTGTAAAATTCTCTCTGCTCTATAGGATAGAGCAAAATATGGTACATGGGAGAGGGACTTTCCCATCAACTTTTTATTACAAAAGATCCTTTTGAATATAAGTACCTTACAATAAGCAAAGCTTCCTCTGATACGTAGGTAAATAAGTGAAAGGAACCCAATGACCAGGCGTCTAAGGGCTTTGTTGGTTAGACTACTCTCAATGACCGTGCGTGTTAGAGAGGAAATGTACTTGTTGGTTAGGTGTCTCTCAATTGACCGGGCGTCTTAGAGAGGGAAAGGAACTCAAAGACCAGGCGTCTTAGAGCATGCAGGAAAAGTACGTCTCAATCGACCAGGCGTCGCTGAGAGGAGTAAGGTGTTCCCAATGGCCGAGCGCCTTAGAGCTTTTGGTAGTTTGATCAACCGGGAGAGATTGATACTTTTTGAGTTGAGTTGAGTCTTGGCGGGTTTGAGTTCATGAAGTGTCGGGCACAACTTGTGCCCCTGGCTTCTGTCTGTAATGTTTCCTGGCTTTCGGTTGTGACGTATTTGTGTTGAGGAATAACAACTGTCACTTACTCCTTGGTGTTTGTCCTATCAATTTTGTCTACCGGTGTCCTGGACCTGGCATGGGGTAGATACGTCTTCTTGGTTCCCTGGCGCCGATCGACGAGATGAGCCGGTTTCTTGAGTTGCGAATTTCTTGCCACACCTTGACAGACTGGGTTTGTCTTAGTTCGTGGAGGTAAGGGATCTCCAGATCTTCATGTAGCTGCTGCAGTCGTGTGTCCATGGAGTGTCCTGTGATTGCGCGGGCCACTCTGTTCTGGACCACCTGTAGGTATTTAAGGGATGTTTTGTAGGTATGCTGCCAGGCTGGGTGAGCATACATGAGGATTGATCGGATACACATCTGATGTGGTAGATATGTCTTCGGGTTTCTAGGGATAATTGCGGGGTAAGGAAAACAGGAAGGAGAGCTCTGAAGCGTGTCAGTGCCTTCTTGGCTGTTGCTGCTAGGTGTTTTTCGTATGTGAGTCGGCGATCCAGAATGACTCTTAGGTACTTGGCTTGTTCTTGCGGCCGGAACTGTACTCCTTGTAGGTGGATTTCGTGATCCCGTGGTGTGATATTCTTGGTGAAATCCACCAGTGAAGTCTTGTCCGCGTTGAGCTGTACCTTCCACGCTCCAGTCCATGCTTCCAGTAGCGCTAAGTGGCGACGAAGATAGAGTGCGGCGAATCTGTGATTTTCGTGGCTTGTAAAAATTTCGGTGTCGTCTGCGTATGTAGCAGTGACCGTGTTGACTGTTGTTGGCAGGTCGGAAGTGTATATGTTGAATAGCAGCGGCAAGATGCATGAGCCTTGGGGAACTCTGCTTCTATGTTCCTTTTGTCTGTTAGTTGTCCATCTTGCGTGACCCGCAAGGTTCGTTTCTGTAGATAACTTTCGAACGTTTTGATCTGGTAGTTTGGGAACTTGGCGCGGTGCAGTTTGTGCAGTATTCCTATGTGGCATACTCTGTCGAACGCTTTTCCCAGATCTAGAAAAACCCCAAGGGTGTGTCCTCCTTCATTGAATTGTAGGTTATGTTGTCCGTGACTCAGACCAGCTATATAGTGTGGTGCTGTGCCCGGTCCTGAACCCGAATTGGTGATTCGGTTGGATGATGTTGTCCTCGATGTGCTTCAGGAATCGACCCTGGAGAACGCGTTCCACAACCTTGCTGATGTGGGACAAGCTGATGGGTCTGTAGCTTTTTGCTTCAGCCTCCTTGGCTTCTGGCTTGGGGATGAGGATGATCCGTGCTTCTTTCCATGGTGCTGGAAAGTGCCCCTTTCTGAGTATGGCGTTGGCAATTTTGCTGAGCAGAACCTTCGGGGTCATGCTTCAATGCCAGCTGTGGAATTTTGTCCGGGACTGCTGCTTAGGGATGCGCTCGAGTCGAGACATGTCTCGAATCTCGACTCGACTCGACTCGAATTCGAGTCGAGATTCGAGTCGAGACACACTTTGTAAAATTCGAGACGAGTCGAGACAAACGTATTTCTCGACTCGAATTTTCGAGTCGAGACGGCTCTTAAAAATCTCGACTCGACTCGAATGTCTCGAAAATCTTTCTATAATTTTTAATATTATTTTGAAGAAATTATTCACTCAGAAACAGCCTTGAAACCAATTCCAGCTTTTATTCCTTTAGAAAGGTACAGAACGCATAAAATTAATAGTTAATCTTTAAAGATCAAGATTTAATTTTCAGCTCAATTCAGTTAATTAGAACTAATAGTTAATGTCTTTGTATTTGGTTGTACTGCAAATATAATGATAATAATAATAATAATTGATTATCTAGTTTGTATAAAACTATTATCCGTAGTCTAAATCTAGTTTGTATAAAACTATTGCGATAGAGTGAACTTCATAAATTCTCTGAATGAGCAGTTGGTAGTCTATAGTAATTTAGCATAGTTATAATTATTGTGTTTTCGTTCCCATGAACGCAATAGGGTTACGTAACTTCTGGATTATTCACTTGCCCAACTATTCTGAGGCTTTAATATGTTGCAGCATATCACGAGCTACGGATAATATATAATGTAACATTTGTTGTACATCACATATTATGATACGAGACTATTTTACATAGTATATCTTATCTAATATAAATAAAATAAAGAGTTTGTTTGTGTGTTTGTCTGTCTGTCTGTGCGACCTGGGGACCAGACGAGCGGACCGAGAGTTCCCAAAATTTGGTCACGGGTACCTTAGTCCAGGCCCCAGATCAAGACGAAGCGTTTTTTTATAATTTCGAACCAGGGGGGTCTCGGGGGGGGACATTTACTGGGACCGACCTGGGGACCAGACAAGTTGACCGAGAGTTACCAAATTTTGGTCACGGATACCTTGGTCCAGGTCCCAGTCTAAGGCGAAGCGTATTTGTCAAAATTGGAACCAGGGGGTCTCAGGGGGGCGTTTAGCGAGACATGTAGTAAAAGAAATCCAAATTGATCGACATTAGTGTCAAATCCATAGTTTTCACGGTCGCTGAGATCAATGGTGACACTTCCATCAGCGATGACTTGCAAATTCAGCTACTACTGTATGGGGCCGGGTGTCAGCGGGTGAGGAATACCGAGACATGTATAAATAGCCCATATTGATTGATACTAGTGTCAAATCTATAGTTTTCGCGGTCACTGAAATGAATGGTGATACTTCCACAGGTGTTGACTTCCAATACAGCCCCCATGCGAAGAATGGGTATATTAAGCTAGTATTACAATAAATGGACTGCTTGGATGCCAAGAACTAGTACAGATAAGTACCATCCACTTCTATGAATAGGTATTTTTTAAAAGGATTTTTGTAAACACTAAGTTATAAAACAATGAACTACATGCAGTAGTTATGGTTTTGGTTCCCAACATAAAAGAAATATTGATTGTTCATGAGATATTGAACTTCAACTTTCACTCCTGGAAAATTTCAATTTTGGAGTTAGGCCACTTGGCATCAAAGCAGTTCACTGTAAGATAAATACATTCCGCACATTAGTAGCATAGTTGTTCAGGAGCCTTCGATTTCCATCCTCTCAAATGAAAGCTGAATGATTGCTTGATACATGCTGACTATATAGGAGAAATAGTGTATTAAGTTTTCGAGTTTTGGTGCGTATCCGTATTTACACTCTGATATAACTTTAAGTTCAAACTCAAATCGAGCTAATTGTTTAATGCATTTCGAAAGCTTTTGTTTTTATGCAGCTCATTAAGGAAAATCTATTTCATAATCGTAACATTTATGTACTAAGAAACTATGAACGTAAAGTGGACTCGGCCTAGCCCCGTGGCCGCTGTGACTCAGTGGCACAGCTCTCACCCTTGGTGTGTGAGGACTCTGATTCTGTGTGTGTGTGTGAACTCCGCGGCTAGTGTATGCGTACAGAGTCGGAAGCGGTATGTATTGTTTATACTACTTACAACGTTACCCCCCACATAAAATATAAATTCACCCTTTCTCCCTTCTCTTTTTCGAATACAATGAACCGACTCTTTTGCTGAAGAACGATGCTAAAAGAAAATTGAAACATCTGTGTCTAAACTTTCTTTGAAGCGCAGTCTTTTGTATTTGTAAGGTTTTACGAGTGTTTTCGAGATAGCCAAATTTTTACCATGGACTCCTGCTGCGAACTGACCGTGAGTAAACACCCGATCTCGCTGTGCTCAATTTCTCTCGCACACGTGAAATGGGTTTGTTGTTTCCAAAACAAATAGGAAGTTACCTTGTGCTTTTGCATTTCTGCACGCACACAGGTACCATTGTTGTTTTAATGATCAGAAGAAATATCAAAACCATCCGATATATATTATACAAAACAGCTAACAGAGGGAGGCAAAGATAAAAGTAGGTCTATACCAAGTTTTCCGCGTGGTACCATTATGGAGAATAAATATTTGATAAAGTCACGTAGATGCGCTTAAACCTATTCCATCTGTCCTTATAATTTTTCTGGTCTCATCAATTTCTCAGGAGAATACGTACAACATATGTCCAAATTCCATATATACTCTTTCTAAACTAATGAGTAAACTTATTAAGAACACCAACTGATATCAATAAACAGGAAAGAAAACAATACTTTATACTTCTATCATTTGGTACACATCTCTATGAAGCACAGCTTGTTTCTTTTTGAAATAGCTCCTTCGTGTCACAGCTGTGGTTAGTTTTGTTTTGTGTTAGGATGAAAGAGAGAAATGCAACATTTGCTTCGAGGTGAAGTTATATATATTATTAAGATGAGCGGTGATAAGCGAGGTTTAACAAAGAGTGCCTTTCGGATGCACAATTTAACGGGTAGTTGCAGTCCGTGTTGAGAATCGAACCAAAGCTATGTAAGACATGTTAATATTGAGCTCTTTTGTGGTAAAAGTGAACTTCAGAAACACACAAAAGACTTGAAACATCAAGCTAATGTAAAGCAATTGAAAAATAGCCTACCTATCGCTGCATCTTTTCTGTGGCTAGAAACATGCAGTGTGTAGCAACAAGAATCGTGTTAAGGACTTTTTTTTTCGAACATAACATTCCCTTCCACACCATAAAAGACAATATAATGTTTGTTAAAAGAAAGTGCACATAATATTTTTAAATTTTGTTTGTGATCCTATCATGCATAATTATAAATAATGCCTTTCATACTACGAGAATGAGTTCAACTATACGTCATGGCCCCTCTAAAGCGGGGCTGCGGTGGCTCAGTGGTAGATCGTTCACCTCTGGTGCTTGAGGACCCTGGTTCAATCCCAGCTCGTACCAAGTGAACTTTGTGGTGGACAAACACCGTGTGTGTGGGTTTCCTCGGGGTTCTTCCGTTCCTCCCACTTTCTTCATTCCACGATTTCACTAATTTCTCATCATCACCCCTCTCCTTTAGCCTAACCGGCATAATCGTGGGACGTAAAACTCAAAGATTTCACTTCATTTTTTCCCTCGAAAGCGATATCTTTCGAAATTATTTATTGTTAGATATTGTAAATTTACGGTATCTATTTTAGTGGACGGGAAATTTTGCATCTAATCGGATAATTTCATGGCTTCTAACAGGAATTCGCAGTTACGAAATTTGCATCACTGTCTTTTGAAAGGATGCCTAGAAAAAATACTACTAGAAAATAACTGAAAAGACAAAATGGATTTGATAGCCAAATTCACGTCATCTTGGTGCGTCATCATTTTTCTTTAAATATTTGTATTTAGTATTAGATTAGAGTTTAGTGTCCCTTTCAGCATCAAGGCTATATGAGACGTGAACTTACAAATTAACGTGGGTTCAGAACCACAGGAGTTCCCATCGGAAAGCGAACCTAGGTCTCCCGCACCAAAGACGCGTACGCTAATCATATGGACAAGGGTGTTCGATATTTAGTAATGTGTACATAAAGTTGTGAAATTGCGCTTGTATAATGGAATGCAATTCCTTCTACTGACATAAACCTTCACAATACTTAGCTGGACAAAGTATCTTTAAAAAGAAAATCTCACTCTTTATGTTTCAGTTCCTGGTTCGACTGAAGGATGGAACAAATTGCAATGAGCGTTTTTGGATCCTACTTTGTGTAGTTGATTCATCATAAACTTGGTATTTGATATGGATATGAACTATTACACTTATTTGGTGTTTATTTCTAAATAATAAGTCCTAATACAATTTCATAAAGTTGTAATTCTTCTTTAGTTTGTATCACTTTACACAATGACAAATCCAAAAGGTGTGTTGTATCGGTGCAGTACCAGTTTTTCACGTTTTTCAAAATGTTCCAAAACCCAAAGAATAATCTTTAATTTCTAATATTTTAGTCGTCACAAATTACAATTTTATAATGTAGTCAATGTTTATAATTACTGGGCAGTTGGGCGTTTAAACTAATGACATCATAATAAAGTTAAAACACTAATTTTGCGTTGAATTGATTCTGATTTTAACGTCCCGTTCAGCAGCGAGGCTATGTGAGACGTGGACCTGCTGATTAACGTGGAATCCGAACCTCATGAACTCCCACCGGGAATCAAGCCCAGGTTTCCCACGACAAAGGCAAGTATGCTAACCGTTAGCCACGAAGGAGCTCCACCATAATTTTAGTGGGCGATAAGAAATATCTCGCCAGTGCTTTTACAATAAATAAAATTTTATAAGTATTAAAGAATAGTGGTAAGAGATTTTATAATAGCTCTTTTATTTATGAGATATGAGTATTTTGAAAAAAAAAAAACAACTAAAGAATAGGTTGGCGGAACCACAAAAGACTCGTAAAATAAACTTTCTTATAAATACATACGCACCTTACTCACCTTTTATAATTGCTATGCTTACGTTCTCCATAAAAACAGAAATTCTCTTTTAGTGATACTTTACACAAGATCATGAAGTGGGTTCAAATTTAATTAAAGGCAAAATACAATACAATAATCCACAAATATTGCCTCAAGTGAGTTTAAAGATTTCTAAACACTAGTGCGAAACCGGGCTCTGCCGTTGCGATCGATTTACAGGTCTTGAGACGAAAGTAAGAAGGGTCTTACGCACACAGTAAGTAAAAACAATTAATATGCCGGTAACTTTCCCCCAAATGGGTGTATCTTAAAACTAACCTCACCATTATTTTTCTAATTAAATTCTAGCCCGAAATTATGTATCATATTACCCTATTCCCATTTTGAAAACTTGACATTAATTCAAAATGGCGGATTTCAAGATGGCTGCCATCAAGGTCATATCTACCATACGACTTCCCCCCAGGACTTATATGTATGTATCCACATGGTTTTTCTTCACTTTTCTTCAGTAACGCTCCGTTTACAAAGGGTAGTAAGGGACTTCTGTGGTAATCTCTAATAACCACATCACAACTCTTAAAAGTTATTAAAAAAATAGAAAACATGCACCATGGCAAAAATTTGTCATCACAAGTAATGATGCATACATGCCTTCTATCAGCAAAAAAAGTTTCATTGAAATTGGAGCCGGACATTTGAGTGATGTCCCTTGTGGGATGTGATTGAACGTGACGTCAGAACACATCGCCCCCCTTCCCGGAATTTACGGGAATTAGGTGACCTGAGTGAGCACATGTGGTGCCAGCTCTCTCCAGCGACCTATCAAGGATCATTGCGTGTATGCCAAGACGTGTCGCCGTTTTTATCCATGCCAAAAGTCGACATACTGACAATTAGGTAGGTAGTCATGATGGTCTGGCTGATGTGTGCGTATATTTTAACTCGTACATTTTGTCTCGACTCGAATTTCGAGACGTCTCGACTCGAATTCGAGTCGAGTCGAGACAGAGACTGTCGAGTCGAGACACGAGTCGAGACAGAAACATATTTTCGAGTCGAGACACGAGTCGAGACAACATTTTCTCGAGACGAGTCGAGACAGGCTTAAATCTCGACTCGACTCGACTCGAATGCATCCCTACTGCTGCTCTTGTGGGATGTAGTTTTTGATGATGCGCTTGGAGTGGTCAGGTCTGCTGCCGGTAGGTTTGGTTACATTCGTTGAATGTGCTGTAGGCTGTGGTTCACTGCTGCTTCTGTTTGTGAGTTCACGGGTATCGGGTTTTCTCTGAAGATGTCCTGGAGGTGGTTTGTGAAGAGGTTTGCCTGTTCTGCTGGGGAGTGGATGAGTTCTTGCGGGCCGCGGATCGGCTGCACACGGGGTGTGTTGTTAGTGCTCCTCAGGCTCCGTAGTAGGCGCCAAAAGTCCATGCTTTGTAGTCGTTCGTTCCACTTCTGCAGCTGGAGGCGAAGTAATCGTTTTTTTTTACTCTCTTGGTTAAAGCGTTCCAGAGTGCCTTGAAGCCTGGGTGGCGGGCGGTCTGCCATCTTCGTCTTGCCCATCTTTTGAAGTGTACCAGTGCAGAGGTTCTGGCTTCTTCTGGGGATTGCTGTTCGCGTTCTGATGTCTCGGTGGTAGTGGAGAGTCGCAAGGCTGTTCGCATCGATGCAGTGAGGTTTTCCACGGCTGCTTCAATCTCTGCTGGAGTGCTGAGAGGGAGTCTTGGATCACCCATAGCTGCCAGGGTGCCGGTGTACATGTCCCAGTTTGTTTCCTTAATGACTGGGAGTTAGGTCGTCAGCACGTGTGTTCGTACAACAACAGTCAGCGTCATCGGTATGTGGTCAGAGTGAGCGCTGTCACTGCGTGTGGCCCGTCCAGAATGGCTGCGTTGACAGTCCAGTGCAATGTCCAGTACATCCGGGAATCCGCCATTTGTAGGAAAATGGGTGGGATTCGGAGGTGCGCTGGCCAGGAAATCGATTCTGCGCAGATGGAGTTGTAGCTGTCGTCCGTTGTGGTTGGAGGCCCTGGAGTTCCAAAAGCAGGATGCTTGCAGTTTAGGTCTCCTCCCAGGATGATGCGGTATCCCAGTCGCCGTAACACTTGCAGGTCCTGAAACTGCAGATGAACAGGCAGTTTCTTGTGCACTGCCACTACATGTATTGGACCATCTGGTGAGTGGATTGTGTTCCCCGTGCCCTCGATTGATGTGAGTGGCGGTAGAGTTAAACTGTCATGTGTGTTCTCCTCTTTTATACCATAATGTTGCTGACTGCTGGCCCCAGCGTCACAAGTCGAATGTTGGCGATGGTGGACGACGTCCTCTTCGTTGCTGTCGTCTGTAGTGTGTTTGTTTCAGAGATGTGCGTTTACGCGTAAAAAACGATAGTTTACGTTTACGTGTCAACTATGCGTAGACAATGTAAACAACGTAGACTATGTAGAATATGTCAACAACAAGTAATTTAATATGGCGTCGTGGACAATAAAGGAGCTTTCTTTTGTCGTTACCTTGCGAAATTGCGTACAAAATAAAATGCCTAAACCAGCGAATAGCAACTTTCGGATACTTAGTTTCGTCTTGATGAAGGAAAATGAAAAATATTATGCATTTTGTAAAATATGCAAGAAAAAATTGGCAAATACAACAGCTTCAAGACTGAAAGCAGTGTTGAATTCAGACATTTTCACCCGGGGGGAATGTCAACTCCTCGGGGGGAGGATTGTTTTTCTGTATTTTTGCAAGAAAGCAGCATATTTAACAATTCCATTCATATGCACATCTTACCTAATATTGAGACTAATTGCTGATAAATATTCAATGTGAGATTATAATTTAAAAAAAAATGTTTAATTTTATCTAAAACATTAAATAAAGACTGGCAAAAATATTTTATACTAAACTTTAACTGCTATTTACAGTAGCTATTTTTGTTATTATTTCCTATATTCAGTAGTTACTGTTTGTCACTAATGTAGAAGTTCTTAAAAAGATTTAAATTAACTCAAATATTTTGTCCTAAAACAAAAATACATAGGAATATCTTAACAAAAAGTTATCATTCTTTCTCACACTTCTGATTCTAAATCAAGTATTAGCCTTGGTTTCTTCACTGCATACACATCAATAGTTTAGTTTATGAAATCTTCAGTAGGATTAGTGCCGTGTCGTGAAAAATCAGCGCTTGGCGCGAGAGTATACGACGGCACCCCCGTATATATGAGTGAGGTCGAGAGACCAGCCGCGAAAGGTGAGAAAATTTTAAAAAGTGAACCCTGCTTTTCCTTGATTTTGAGCACTTTTCATTACTTTTTTCCTTTCATTTTATATATGTGCACATGTGTTTCATTCCTCTTTTTTCCTTTCCTTCTTTTCTTTTCTTTTTCCCTCCCAAATTTTACGACTCTACTTCGGCGCCCGGGGCCGTCGCCCCGCTTTCCCCTCCCCCATGGGACGGCACTGAGCAGGATCTTCGTCACCTTCAATATCAATCTTTCACTTATATACTACTATTATATTGATATATTCTATATAAATCTCTAACCCAGGAGGGATAACTGTTCTTCCCTAATCCCTCTAAATGACGCCCTCTGAATCTCACCCTTTAACTGACTTATTTTTAATTGAAGAAAGGTGTGTTTACTTCAACAATCGTAAAACACATTTACGTCTGTTACTTCCGATGCGAAAAATGGGATTTAGGCGCTCTATTTCAAATAATGCAAGAACTGTTGCTGACATCTGAGATCATATGGAATGATTGAAAGATCTTCCCTATCTTTCCTTTCCTATCTCAATCTGTGCTACTGCTACCTACTAATATATAATATAGGGCGAGAGTATAGTACCTATTAAAATACAAACCTTTCTTCAACAGTTAACAATTCCATATTCTGCCAAACTCGGTCATATCGTTAAGAAATACAAGTTTTATGGACTATTTGGTATTCTTATAGGGCCCACTCACGGTCCACGGTTTGCGCAAACATCATGTTTGTGCAAACATCGTGTTTGCGCAAACACTCGGCCACACACGATACAACTGTTTGCACAAACTTCAGTTCAATTTTGAGTTTAATCGCGTAAGCAAGTCCACTGAAGCAGCTTGTTTAGCGATAGTAATTGCTTGTGCTTTGGAAGCGGAAATATCCGCGAAACCAAAAAGAAAGAAGAGGGTGTGGATGAAAGAGTGGTTGATTATGACACATACATTGGCAACATTATTCACAATGTAGATGTACTATTCCAGCAAACTCAAGAATTTTGACTGTGCATCCTAGAAGTATATATAGCAACTAAATTACTTACATGTTAACTTTTCCAGTGAAAATGCTAAACACTTGTCTTCAACACTACTTTCACTATCATCTATGTCAGTTACTATTTCGTCTTTGTCTGAATCTGACTCTTGTAAATTTATTTTTATGGGTTCCAAAAACTGTAAACACAAAAAATAATTCTTCGAGCTTGACTTCGTAGCACTTGAAAGAAAAAGAAAAAAGGGAAGACATAAAATAAAACTTCTGCTGTACTCGGTTTGCTTAAAGACATTGTCAACTATAATTTTGGAGAATAAACGAACTACCACGAAAGAAAGCAACGAGACACTGATGAATTCTACACAACTAGCCCCTTTGTTTCCTTCTCCGTTTTCATAACAAGTAGCACGCTTTGGCTTTGTGTAGGTGGCACGAAAGTAATCCATCTGATTCCTAAGCAACTCGATATGCTCGAGTTTGTTTTGGGTTACGATAATTTATGACACCATTCAGACGCCTGACGCTTTTGATTCCCTTATAGAGGAGAAAAGAGGGTGTTAAACAGCGGCGTAGCGTAAGGGAACGCCGGTATGCCCGGCATCCCCTGTTAATAAGAAAAAGTACGTATTTCATTAGGGCCTATATATAAATTCTTTGCTTGTAATTATCACAATTATTTCCACTGCAATCTTCTGGCGCACTCTCTCGACTTACTTTGACAAGAGGAACCTGCGCATGCGCGTCGCTCAGATGCACATTTTCTGTCTTTCCTCCTGTCGTATGCTATTTTCCTCGGGCTTCCAGGCCTACTGAAAGCATCGGGGTTTTCGTCTGCTTTCTGTTGAATGCGCATGCGCAATACTTCCCTTCTCACTCCTCCTCATCCCTTGCAACCCAATATTTGCTTTAGATATACGCTGGCATATTCAAGTATTTCCAACTGTATATATTTTGAACTAAGCTATAGTTTCTGAACAGAACGTACGAGCCCTAATATAAAGGGAATAGAACAAAACGGAAATGGTTAGTTCAACGCATTTTTGAAGCATGCCGGTTATGTAAATAATAGTATTAAAATTGTTATGCCTTAATCGTAACTAAATGCATCGTAATTGTAATCTTTATCGTAAAGGAGCTCACAGACACAGGCATAAATTTAAAGCATTCTGTAGAATTACGGTCACCGATCTGGTAGGACAAGAGAGCCACCACTCCCCGTCACTCGCAAAGATTGTGCCAGGGCCCTTCAGTCACTGGCACAAATCTCGGGGACATAAGGGGAACATGTTCCCTACAATCTTGTCCCCCCCCAATAATCCGATTTGAGATTGTGATGATGATGATTTCTATCCTTCTGCCACAAAGGAACTTGACTTGTTTCATTTTTATAAAAGAATCGTATTCTTTAATATTTCATTGTCATTAATTATTAGTAGTCTATTTTCAACTATTTGTTTAATTCCTGTAACAATTCCTATAATGCTATTGTGGTAATCATAATTTTGCTCAGATAAGAGTATTGTTGCGCCAAATATAGGCCTGATTGATTTTCTTTCATAGTTTTGGGGAAGTCATTATTTGTATTGTTATAAAACAAATGTCCTAAAATTTTAATGTGGATCATTGTGGATGCGTAAGTAGAAACATGTCAATTATTATTATGCATATATTCAAATTTCAGAATGTGCTCACGGCACTGAGTTGTAATAATGATATGTACCACTATTTCATCTACATCATTTGGTATATAATATACGAGTACAACAGGTTTACCTCAGAAATCTGATTCATCTACTGTAATATGAGTATCTTCTCCCCTCCCCCCACAATAAGCCTTAAAATGTGCCCTCCTGCCGATGTTATAGACAACTCTGCTCCCCTAATCCTCCACAGCATTTTTTCAACTTCATAAATATTTTGAACATCGTTAAAAAAAGGAAAGGATTATGGGAATAGTCTTACCCATCCCACGAACGTTGAAAACAGATTTGCGCCCTTGACTTCAGTATCTGGATACAGAAACAGGCCCCCAGAGTTGGTTTAAGTACTTTGTATTTACATCTTCAAATGATATATACACTCAGGCCCATATTCACGAACGGGCGTCTGAGTTCCGGATCCAAGATGACAAATTTCTAGGGACGATATATATATATATATATATATATATATATATATATATATATATATATATATATATATATATATATATATATATATATATATATATTTTGAAAGAACGAGATTGGCGTGTGGTATGTGGAGAAAAAAGCCGCCCACGAGAAAGAAATGAAGGGAACGATACTGGAAACAATGTTCATACAAAAGTGGGGCCTAGTTTTCTCGTCACAACGGTAGTGGCAAGAAGGAGCTGAGACAATTGGTTATTAAATTCTAACGTAATCCACGCATTCGCTTCTCTATGCCCCACTAGACCTCCAATTAGGGGGTCTTCCTCCTAAGTTTTGTATAACCCTATATTTCCATTCGGAATAGCTATGTAGTGGTACTATATCGCACAAATGACTAACTTTGGCATCCCCCTTTAGGAATATCACGCTACGCTACTGGTGTTAAAAGTCGCACATAATAAGGCAGTGGAACGTGAAAGAAAAAAAGAAACAGAAAACATACTGCGTTCCTTCTGTCGAATAAGAAAGGGTCTATCTTGAAGTAAATTTCAAAACAAATTACAAACTTCCTATGCTTTATTCTTACGATGATTGCAAAGATTGCAAAGGTATGTAGCCACGGGGGAAAGGGGGGCTCTGTTTTTCCGAACTATTTCCAGCTCCAAAATGAGGTTCGTCTGGTATATGTTTAATAAACTTATTTAACAGTTAATGAAAATGAAGGCCTTTATAATAAAATATGAAAATTAAAAAAAAAAATCATTCATCATCAATACGGTTTCTATACCGGTACCTAATTGAATCAACTAAAATTAATCATATGCTTTATATTCTCATTTCCCTAACTGGGTGCACTGTGAACTCACTACTATATTATTGCATAATAATATCGGAGTTAATATTTTTTCGAGTTTTTTTCCTCTTTAGTATTTTAACCTACATAAACACAAAGTCAGATAAACAGACTGCTATAAACAGCATTTATTTTCTTATGAATAGCTTATTGATTCATCTTTTACACTCCGGTTTTTAACTTCAGTACTGTCACGATCCGTCTTTTGATAAGGAAGCATTGTGAAAATATAATATGCGCATAGTATGTATGTATGTATGGTGAGTTAAAATGCTTTCGTGTTGTGAAAGAGGTAATTTGTTCTGCTTTTAATATGTGAAAAGCTTGCCTCCCCCTGAAAGTAATGTTCTCCTAGAACAACTTGCTGGCTACACCCCTGATTATCCTGTAATAAAAGTTGTGAGTTCTATTTGCAAATCGAAACAAAATCCACTGGAAATTAGACGCGGGACTCAACGCTCGTTTTACCAATTGTTTTATATGGAAAGCTTTCAAAGCGTCTATCATGACAACCAGTTGACATAGAAAGATGTAGTTTTCACGTATTTGTTCGTAATTCTTTTCTCTACTTGGTAAAGTGAGCAGTTAATGTGCTAGTACAATATTTCTAAGTAGCGCCTGTGATTTTGTCAAGATTCACAGTAGCGCGAGAAGACAGCGTACATAACTGCTTGTCGCGAACTGTCAACACCGCTTAATGCCAATTGGACGCCGTGTGAAGCCAACTCAAGGCCATGTCGTTTCTCATCTGAAATGTGCAATAACTTCTCATATGCCACATTTTTCAAATTCCTCTTTTTATAATCTTCACTCTTTACCTTCCACAGTTCAGGTAAATTTCGATAAAGGTCAATAAATTCTCGCCAGAATTCTTGATTCCTATTCATTGACGCCATAGCGCAAGAAATAAGCGTCTGTACACTAGGCTTCCCACTCGGAAATAAAGCTCGTGTTTGCACAAACATGCCCATACATGGTCCACGTGTTTGCGCAAACATCGTGTTCGTGTAAACAATTTTCGAACGAGTTCGATGTGGAAAATGTTTGCACAAACGTTTGCGCAAACATTTCATACAGCGCCACACACGGTCAAACTGTTTGCACAAACAGCCTTGTTTGCGCAAACCGTGGACCGTGTGTGGGCCTTGTAAAATGGCAATTAAAACTTTCATTATTTGGATAGGGCCTATATGTATCAAGCCAAGAAATACCGTCAAATTCTTTCGGAAAAAATACGCAATTTTATTAGTCCACTTCATAGCAGAGCCCTGCACGGGCCGGTAGTAGTAGTAGTAGTAGTAGTAGCAGCAGCAATAATAGTAGTAGTAGTAGTAATAATAGTAGTAGTAGTAGTAGTAGTAATAGGAGTAGTAGTAGTAGTAGTGACTTCCAGTTCCGGTGACAAAGAACTGGGGGGAGAGGGCTATACACAAGCCAACTTTTCTTTCATTTTTTTCTATCTTTACTCATAACGAAGTTGGTCGATGGCTCCGTACTTTTGATACACCCGGTATATGAATGTTCCGATTTAATAAGATTTTTTTACATACATGAACAGAAACTCCGATTATATTCTTTCTACATAAGCAGCCTCCAGCAAAGAAATAAAGACTTTATTTTATATACTTTGCTAGTTTACAATTGGTTTTAACTCTTTTTATTTAAAAATTGCGCTTCATTGTTGTTCGATAGCTTTCGATTATTATTCAAGAATGGACATATCGGATATCGTTTTTCTTTTATTTCTGAAACTATAGAAACCAATATTCGTGATTCGGCTATGTGAGCTGTGCCGGCGTAAAAATGGACGCGGAAGCGGCAGTATAAGACAGTGAGTGAAGTACCTATTTTTTATTTGTGTGTGATTTTTTTTAAAAAATGAATTTGACTTCAGATTAAGGTAAGGAAAAAGTTTCAAGTTAATTAAAAAGGTCAGGTTGAGCTAGCTGAGTAGTAAAGAAAGGTATAGAACTTAGGCTTACATGGTAGTTTAGGCCTAATATATAGATGATTAACATTTTGTACATTAGTGTAACATATCAAGTCCAACTTTTCTGCTAGGTGGATAGTTGTATTTAATCAGTTAATAGTCGATTCAGTAGTTTTGTGGATTAAAACTTAGCTGCAGGTTTACAACTATAACTCAGCGGAAAATGCATTACGTATTTTCTTAGTGTTCTTTGTATATTAATTTGTAGATTTAGGCCTAATTTATGGCTTTTAGTGTAATGGAGTGGTTATTTTATATTTCGTTTCGGTGGTAATTTATATCGAATAGGTGAAAACTTCATAGAATAGGCTAAGTCAAGATTACGTTAGGATTGCAAGACGCGGGCAGGGGAATTCAATATAGAAGGTGAAAAATACACTAAATTGGGGTCTTTAAAAAACTAAGAATAAATTCAGAAAAGCAAGATAGTTACTTATGCAGTTAGGGACGCTAACTACAAGATACGATAGAAGGTGAATGGAAGGTAATAGAAAAAGCTGATCATTGTAATTATACCCATAATTAATGAGATCTGCAGTTTCTGAGGTGTAGAAAAGACCTTGAATCGCTTAATACTCTTGCATTTGTACAAAACAGTGAGCTCTCTTGTGGCAAAGCGGTTAGCATACATGCCTTTATCGCAGAAGACCCAGATTCGGTTAAAAGGGAGTTACCGTAGCCCCGTACTTTTCGACTTTTTTTGGGTTTAATATGTAGTTTTCGATGAGTTGTGTCCACTGGAACCTACCGCTTCAAGGTCAAATTAGGGGTCAAAAATAAAAAGTAGGACCACTTGGGCAACAGGGACAAGTGACCGACTTGGACGAAATGGGTGTTATTCAATTCGTATTTACACGTACATGAATAACTGATATTCCATTTTCCCGAAACTTCTATTTGGACCACGAAAATTAACGAAAATCTGAAATTTTAGATCTTGGATTTTCGTTAATTTTCCGGATCAATATTGAATTTTCGAGAAAAAAAATAGCATACCGGTATCAATTATTCATGTACGTGTGAATACGAATCGAATGACACCCATTTTGTCCCAGTTAGTCATTGGTCCGCATTCTCCAAATGATCCCACCTTTTATTTTTGACTCCTAATTTGATTCTGAAGCTGTTGGTTTCAGAAATCAAAAGTGTTGCCATTGGGTACAGCTCATCGAAATTTACATTTTAAACCCAAAAATGTTGAAAAATACAGGATGACTGTAACTCCCATTTAACTCCCAGGTTCGATTCTCAGCAAGAGCTGATGTGGTTCGGATCTCACGTTAAGCTGTAAGTCTATGTCTCATATAGGCTCGCTGTTGAAAACGCTAAACTGAAAAATCAAATCAAATCAAGTATTAAGCAGTGAACATCAGAAATTTTTCTGTTTGATTGCTATTGCTGCAATTTACACACAAACTTTTTTTAAAATGGAGAGTGTAAAACAAAACGAATACGAATGCGAAAAATGAAAATGAAGTTTCCAGTTTAAAGTCCCGTGATTATGCACTGAGGTTAAGGGAAAAAATTATGATGAGAATGAATGAAATGCTAGAATGAAGAAAGTAGAAGAAAACGGATACCGAATCCGAAAGAATACACACACGGTGTTTGTCGATCATAAAGTTCAGTTGAAGCAGGCTGGGATCAAACCAGAGGCCCCACGCACCAGAAGCGAGCGCTCTACTACAAAGCCACCGCAACTACGATCTAGTGTTCGGATTTGATGAAATTAAAAAATGAAGAAACTTTGTAAAGATCATTTGAATTCTAAGAATTAGCTAAGTGTTTTATATTGTTGATTATGGGACCAACAGAGATGCAAGTATCGTATTTTTCGTTCGAAAAGTCCGGGAACTAGTGACGACGCCAGAGGGGGGGCAACGGAGTCTGGCGCTCCCCTAGTGACTACATCCGTTCCCGACTGCTCTCCAGACATGCTGTAATATAAACTACCTTTTTCGGTATACAAAAGATTAGCTGCTCTCCAAAATTTTTTTCTGCTCCTCCATTTGCCACCCCAAGATATTAAACCTAGCACCGTCATTGCCGGGAATCCTAACCCACCGGTGTATGTTACAAGCTTGGACTTACATATACATTAGATGTATAAATTAAAAATGTAGAAGTTGTAGATAGTGTCTGTATTTCCTTTTCTATTGGATAGACAACTGTTAAGTAGACAGTATGTTGATAGTTCAATTAGTTTTATGTTCTTTTTTTTTCTTTTCATAAAGTAAAATTCCTGTAGACCAAACAAAATGTTAGTGATTTTAATGATTAGTTATAAAATTATTACTGTATTTCTGTTGTTTATGTTTTTGATTTTTTGTTCTCGGTGGACAAGGTGAAAATTGTCTCCGAAACACTGGGAAGTTTCCAGTGATTTCCAGACGGAAGGATCCTTGCAGAGAGAACGCAATGTTAAATTTAAGGAAAGATTGCATAGTCGATGGTCTTAGTTCCTTTCAATTATCCCCCCCCCCCCTTTCATAATTAGGCCAAAAGAACCAACTTTCATGCTTGATTTTCTTTAAAATATAAAAGAATTTTTTGAAAAAAAAAAAAAAAAAGTGGCTTTCAGTAGGATTGCATTCACGTAAAATAGTACGCTTCGCGATTTGTAAGTGGTAAAGTGTGTAACGTAAAATAATAGCCCTACTCTTTCTCCCTCCCCTCCTCAATTGCTGATCTGAGAACTCATTATAAAAGCAAAAAGTATAATTTATTACTTCCCTAACAAATGAATAAAAACTCATTGCACTAGTTTGTTTATACATCCATTATGTTACTAGTTTCAGAATAATTTTATTTAATTTTCCAAAAAATAAAACTGCATTTCCACAGTAAACAAGTGCAGTTGTAAGCTCTTTGGAGTTTATCTTCTTCCACTAAATTTTGCCGATTGTTGAAAGAAAACATTTGTTGAGTCTGACGCAAATTTTTTCCCCTCTCTATTATCCATACTTTCTCCTCCTTCGGCGGCTCACACCAGTAATGGAATCAACCCTCGTTCATTTTTGGATTGGCGAGTGCGTCTGCCTTTGAAATTTTGCGCCCTAATTTGTTCCTTTAGGGTGTACACACTAACCAACAGATTGGATGTGACTTGTAAGTTAAAGTTTTCGATTTCCAATTTATGTATTTTACATTTATTTTGATTTTTTGGATAAGTTATTTATTTATTTATTTTCATTTTACAGTAGTTTACCCACAGGTTGATAATTAGTTTTAGAATATAGCATGTAATTTCATTCGTTTTTCATTTTTCTGTCTTATATATATATATATCTTAAAGTTGAAATTTTATAATGTATTTCTAGTTTCTTTTCAAATATTTTTATGTGTGTTATTGTTTGATAAATTTTAATTCTTCAATATTGTGTAGTCTTAAATTGTCATCTAGTTTACTTTTTTTTTCAGCCGTCATAATATCTTGGTCGCTGAAAAAGGTAGAAATTATATCTGAAATATCATAGCAAATGATTACACAACTAAATTAATAAGACAGTACGTAGGCGTTATTATTTATTTTCGATCAAGCGGCGTTAGTTCATAACAGCTTATAAATTTCCGTGATTTTAGTATCTCAGAACTCAAGACATAGTGTTCGATCTGTATGTAATATGAATCAAAAGGCGTATGCAAGCTTCTGAAGTTGGAAAATTGAAGGGAGAGGTAAAAACTAGCTTAAGTATTTCAGAAACAATAAATTGGTTTAACATTTTTTTTTATCTATAGAAAAAATTCGCATTTGTACTCATGAATAATAGATAGAATTAGATAATTTTAAAGTTAAAAATGTGAAATTTTCGTATGTTAGCGATGCTTTTGTTAATATATTAGAAAGAATTATTTCCAGCATTAGTGTTGAAGAATATATATCTTTCATTACAAGAAAACTCTAGAATTTCTTACCAAATTTAAAAGATATAAATAGCGTACATTCATAAGGATTTCTTGATTAACTTTTTTTGTATTAATTATTGATGAGTAGTCTAGATCCAGTTTAGAGTTATAATATTTTAAAATTATTCAAGTTCGTTTGAAGTTAAGTGTCTCGTTTATTGTATAACAACACGTTGTGAACTATTTATTAGTTTGAAGAATTCTTTGACAGTAAACATTAAAATTTCCGGTATACATAACAAACGATGTATTCAGAATTAATTCTAACAAACACAACGTGAACATTTCACTTTCTGGCATCATTGTATAATTGTTCATTTCATCCGTTATTCTTGTGGACTTAAGCAATGTAGGATTTTAAATGAGATTATAGAAAATAGAACGGAAGATAATAATGGTCTAAGGAAGTCATAACCTGCTTTCTTGAATTCCAACTTACTAGCTAGCAACTTTGGTTTGTTTCTTATGCTAAGGTGTCCATCTGAAGGGTCGTAGGTGCCCTCGACACAGACAACGATTCCATTGATTTACGTATTTTATTAGCAACGAGGCTGTATAATGTGAGATCTATAATTTAAAGCAAACTTATCAATATTTCTGCACTTGTTCCTTAGCCCACGCAAGGTGTTAGGGAGAGCAATGAAGTGTGTCATCCGACGAGTTTTCATGACCTACCTGAAACTGCTCCCAACAGTTTTCTTTGACACAATCTTTTCATGCAGAATAATCAGTCTTAGATGGGAGTTCATCAGTGTTGTGTGTCGTATTGCAGCATGTTGTTTGCTATTATACGAGAAGACAGAAAGTAAAGGGACTTTTGAGAAAAAGTACATTTATTTTAATGATGTAAAACTGAAACATACATTATTTTTCTACATAATTTTCCTGCACTTCAATGTACTTTTCCCACCATTTCACACGTTTTTTGATTCCCTCGGAAACAAGTTTTTAGGTTGAACCTGTAACCAATTTTGCACCTCATCAATGACTAGTTGATGGTTGACGTTTAAATTTCTTAACTTCTGGTGATAATGGATGTTTCCAAACCATGATCGCAGCATTACTTTCCGGTTCGTGATGATGTACAGTAACGATTTGCTGTAAAAATCCATCTCCCTCGCGATGATAACGGGCCAAATGTTTACGAGAGATCTCCAATCTTTGTGCCTTACGCTGCGCTGACAATTCTTTCGGGACTCACCTTGCACACGCTTTCCGAAACTTTAGCCTGTCGATTCATCGTTAGTCGTTGACATCGATGGGCTGCTTGATCTTTCCTCGTCACATAAAGAAGTTCTTCCCTGTTTGAAATGCTCTACTCATTTGTAGATCTTGCTTCACGATAAACAGCTGTCACCATTCTGTGCTTGCATTCAACGAATAATTTCCGCAGGTTCAACACCTTCCGCAAACAAACAGCAAATCACTGCCCTCATTTCTTCCTTGGTGCAGATCGACAATGGAGCTGCCATGTTTAACGGTCTGCTATACTCCAACGACTAATGCGGGAATAA
The DNA here is from genome assembly GCF_964235325.1 of Thermobia domestica. Taxonomy (NCBI): domain Eukaryota; kingdom Metazoa; phylum Arthropoda; class Insecta; order Zygentoma; family Lepismatidae; genus Thermobia; species Thermobia domestica. The sequence goes on along the minus strand of NC_137463.1, from coordinate 106,670,667 downwards.
AAGTGACATGTTAGCATAGAAGTGCTGCAGACGACACTAATTCAGTGCTGGATACTAGCAGTGATACCAAACCCTAGTGTGAGAAATTGCAGGTGTCCCTTTACTTTTTCACTTCCCCCTCGTAGAATATCGTAGCACCTTCATGAGTTCCAAGACCGCTGCCAGTTCTCTATTGAATAACGACATAACTGGCGTCTCCCTCTATCTCTGCTAGAGCTTTCTTGTTATGTAACGTGAGGTACACATGTCCATGTAAATTCCTATAAGTTATCGTTGATATTTTATTTTATTCAGCTTTTCCATATCCTGACTGTGATGTGTTTTTAAGGAACTCTTCTTTCATTTGAATTTTTCTTTTATACCTGCTGCTACTTCTAAAGATAGTAGGAAGAATTATAAAATGACTGAAGGAAAGTTGGATACGACACAATATCGTGATATGACAGAAAAAGATCTTCCTTTGGTAGAAAGTTAAGAATATGAAAATGGGGTTCATCTTCGAGTTGTAGTGTCCAATAAAAATAAGTAGGCAATGAAATAATCTAGAAGTAATACAATTTTTAAAAAGAAAAATATTTTTAAATACTTTTTTAGGAATATTAAAATTTTTTATTGTTTATTATATAACGTCACTTCTAGGAACTAATTTTTTTGTATTGTTTTTATATGTCATGTGATTTTTACATATATATATATATATATATATATATATATATATATATATATATATATGGTCTAAATTGTACAATATGATTTGTCTCTCTCTCTCTCTTCCTCTTGATTCCATGCCCACGCCTATGATTTGAGTTCTATGTCTTCTAGTGTGAAACAAAAGAAAATATAATAGTTTTACATACAATCTGTATATAAGATATGCTATTTTCTTTTGTTGATGACTATGCGTAATGTAAACATAATTTCTGTTTACATTATATAAACAATAAATTTCCGACCCCATTGAAGGGCATTATATGAATAATGTCTTCCGTTCACTTCATGCCTATGAATACTTTGAACATGACATGAATATACACCTTTTTAATGTTCAAAGATACTGCGAGTAAGGAAATATATTAGACGCACATTGTTTTTGTAATGAACATATTCGTAATATATGTTACGACCATATGAAGTCTATCAATATGTACGAGAAATATATTCGCAGTATAAATGTTCTTTAATTGATCGACTACATGTTTGAACTACATATTCGCAGCATGTCTAATTTATAGATATCCGATATAATGAGAGATAGCAAGGGAATCATTTCTGACATTTACTATGCGATTTTGCACCCTGGAAATACTCTAATGATAAAGGAATTTTCAGAATGTGGTTGGGTATATCGACTTAAGGGTCACTATATGCATATACATATTATTATTATTAAGTATTCTGCCTTTCGGTAGGTCCTGGGAGTAATTACTTTATTTATTTTTTTTTTTTTTTTTCAATTTTAGATTTAAGCCTGAAAATATTCGACTTTCAGCTTCTTCTTTTAACTCCCAATATTTGATTCTGTTTCTCAAATCATCGATCAGTTGTGTTCTTCTTGCTATTCCTCGTTTCTCTTTCATCTTTTCTTCTATGGCGGTATGAAGAAGACAGTTTCTTCGCCAGATGTGTCTACTCCAGTTGACCTTCTTACCAAGGATGCTGGCTAGAAGTATCCTCTTCTCTCCTATCCGTTTTAATGTTGCTTTCTCTGTCCATTTTATCTTCATTTTCTTCCAACACCATATTTCGAAGCTCTATTAATATTTCTTCTCTAACTTTTGTAATGTCCAAGTGTCTAAACTATACAGTCCAATGCCCCACGTATAGCACTTGACCAACTTCTCCCTAAGTCCAATATTGAGCCTACTATTTAAGAGTGATTTTTTCTTGTTGAATGCTTCTTTGGCTATGACAATTCTTGACCTGATCTCTTCAAGTTCTCTTTGTTCTACTTTGACCCGTAAGGGGCCGTTTCCTCGGTATATCCTCATGATTTTCGACTTGTCGATATTGATTTCCATTCCATATACTTTCCCAGTGTCAACTACTTTGTTAATCATCTCTTGTAGTCCTTCTTCGGTTCTAGCTATAATAACGTATCATATGCATACCTGGTCTTGTTAATGGTCTGCCTCCAATCTTGAAATTCCCAACTCCTATTAATGCTTCCTTCATTAAACATCCACTGTAAATGTACATATATATATTATATTATCTAAGTAGACAACGTTTTTAAACTTTGATTCATGTGTGATAGGCTGCTTTTGTTCGAGTAATTTTAACTTAAAAAATATATATTTGAATATACTGTGTGTTTGAACCATGGACAAGGTACAATAACAGTAAAATGGTAATTGCTTTACAATTATCTCCAAGTTGTGTATCCTTGTTCATATCTTCTGTCTCTTGTAAGTTCTTGCTTTAATTTTCTGTATGTATTTACTTCTAATAAGTGTTTATGAAGTTTGATTTCTTTAATGCCTGTTTAAAATTTTTCTTACTGTCAATTTTTCTGAATTATTTTTTATTTATTTCCACTTATTACATTTGCACTATTTCTGTATCTTATTTATATTTCTCTCCATTTTAGTGTATTTTTATGATTATATGTTGTGTGTGTGTTTCTTTATACTTTACACGCATGCAATAATACTAGTTTTACATGTTTTCTGGTACATTTTCCTTAATTGTTCATGTTATCTATAATAAAGTTTCATTTGTTTATATTCGGTAGACGTTTCACCTAATTCTAAGATTTTAACCTAATGTTTTTACATATTTTAATGTATGTATGCAGGCCCGTAGCCAGCCTGATTTAATAGGGGAAGGGGGGGCGGCAGAAATGAAGACTGAGAGGGCAATGACAAAGACATCAAAAAACACCATAAAATTGTATATTTATTTATTTATTATTTACAGAATCTGTATTTTATTTTTATATTATCGAAACCGTACATTTTTTTGTTTCATTTTTGTGCACTTAATACAAGCTCTTTGTGAAGTACTTTGTCTCATATTAATAATTAAAATTGAAGTATTTATTTTTTAAACATTAGAACAAAATTATAATTATTAGAGCAATTTTAGAATATATTAATACAAAATAGAAGTATATGTTTTATTCAACGTTTGCACTCATTTTTCTACCTTCCAAAGTAAGCGAGACGTTACAGTTTATTAATATTTACAACTAACGTTGTGAACAATGATGCTGTTGTTTGGAAGTGCGCCTGGTATCCTTGGATGCTTGTCATGGTTGCAATAATAGGGTACGGCTTGAAATTCTTGAAATGGGTAAAGGCAATGGAAAATGTTGGTGCATCTAGGAAGAAACACAGAAATAAATAGAATTCGCAAAGTTGAATTTAATTTGGTAAAAATAATTGCAAGAATTTCACTAGTTTTGAGTCAGTTTGAAAATTCTCTTCAGCGTTATTTTTGGAGGGGGCAAAAAATAATTTAGGTCCCCTCTAGCCCCTCCCTAGCTAGGGGCCTGTATGTATGTACAAATAATAATAGTTATAATTTTGTATGCTTTTTGTGTCATATATATATTTATATTTCATTTTGTGTATAATGTAGGACTTTTCTCTTAATGTAACAATTCTAGTGCCTATGAAGTCATATACTTTCTTGAGTTGAGTCCGATGTATAACTTTAGCACTTTTTTTTTCAGTTTTTATGGAAGTAAGTGTAGTAATATAGCCTTGAATCTCTTTATTATAAATTATTTCTCTGAAGTTGTGTATTTTTATGTATAATGCATACCTTTCTCTGTTTCTTTTCAGTTATTGTTTTATTTTTTATAATTTCTTTCACGCACTTTTATATATATTTACATTTCAAACTTTTTTCATTCTGTTTTTTTCTTTATTACCAATATTTTGGTTCCTTTTACCTATCTTATACCATTTTTATAATTAAATTTTATACATTTTTTATTCCACTATTAGTATGCGCTTGGATATTCATGATTTTACATTAAAAAAAAAAAAATAAATCATATCCTGAACTATTGTTCTTTTTAATTTTGAATTTTGTATACAGTATTTGTTTTATGTATCTTTTTTCAGATATACGTTCAGACTTAAAATTTTATATTTTATGTACGTACGTATTACTCTGTTTGTGTGTTTTAAAGTATTTGTATGTTTTTTCGTGTGTGTATATACAATTTTCCTTTGACACATGTTATTTTCTTTCGTCGACAATTGTGTGTTATAGTAATGAAATCTCCATGCTTCTTAACTGGTATGTTTCCAATTTTGATATTTCTTTATGATATTTTAATGATAGTTATTTTTTCACCTTATACAAAATTTTTATTCGTTTATTTGTATTTTTGTAATTATTTTTTGTGCGTTGTTTACCCGTGTTTGGAAGGATGTTTTAATAATTTTTATATTATGTGTTTTTTTGAGTACTTATTCTTTATAATAATTTTGTTTATATTTTTTGATATTTTACAATTTACATATTGTTTATTATATAATAACCTTATTTTTAGATATTTTAAATTTTGTATACTGTTTTTATTTATAATTTGATTTTTATATTGTATTTCATTGTTTACTATTCTTAAATTCTGATAAGTTAGTATCTTAATTCTAATTACTAAGTTTAATTCTAATTAATTATCTAAACGAAATATAATGATGGGAGGGGGGTAAAAGTCGCGATCGTCGAAAGTTCGAAAGGGTGCTACATGTCAAGATCGTCGAAAGCTGGGAGGGGGGTATTTATCACAAACGTCGAAAACTACTGCCTCTGATTGTTCCAGTTCATCGACTTCGATAGCCAATGTCTCCGTTACAAGTCCATGCTGATGTCTCCGAATCAAACCATCAATGCTTTCAGTGAAATAAGCTGTTCCAGTTCTCAGATTTCCATCAGAATGTTAATTCCTGAAGTGCTGGTCCATCTTAGCACTGTGCCATCTGCTGTATGTTCTCCAGACTTTCCACATATTTCATTTTGGCCAAGTAGCGTAGTTAGAATTCAGTAGACTTACATGTGCAGTTAATTCAAGTCAAACATCTTGTTTTTATAAAATAGTATAAAATAATAAATATAATAATAAATAAAAAATAATTAATATAATAATAAAATAATAAATATAATAAAGTGGTAATAAATATAAAATATTTAAAAAATACTGTCGAAATATAGATAGTTTTTGGATATTTTATCCTTATTTCTTCGGTAAATGTTCGCTCTTAAAACTTAAGTTCCAAAATACATAATTAAATAAATGAAATCATTAAATTTATCAAAAGCCGATTTATGTATTTTACATGAACAACTCTGTAAAAATTACCAAAACATTTTTTTAAATGTACTTGTAAATTGTCTTCACTGAAGATTTTTTAGGTGCACTTTCCCCCGTTCGAACCAAATTTCAAACAAAGAATTATGTTTCCAATATGAAAACTGTTGTGCTTTATGTAGCTTCTACTGGAAATATAGTCTAATGTGATTCTTGAGGAGACACTAGAGGTACTTCGTTACTTTTTATTTTTTTAATAATGTCCCACGATTATGTTCCAAGACTAAGTTAGACGGTGATGATAATAAAAGACAAGATAGTGGAATGAAGAAAGTAGGAGGAAACGGGAGAACCTCTGAAACGTCCGTGACACGGTGTTTGTCCACCATATCAATAAGCCTAATTGGCGTGAGCTGGGATCAAACCAGGAATCTCATACACTAAAGGTGAGTTCTCTATCACTGAGCAACCACAGTCCATTAGAAGTGCTTCATGACGAAGTAATTAGCGTTTTCGCTTTTAGTTGGAAGACCCAACTTCGTTTTCTTGTGTACTAATGCATATGGTTGGGACTCCACACAAACTATACATATCCTTACCACTAAAATGGAACATATAGCTTCGGAACAATCAACTAATATAAAGACAGTTTTCTAACATTGTTTCTTGACTTGAATTCGTTGTACATTGTGAGTGAAGTAGATAACGTTGCAAAGCCTGCATTAAAATAAATTGACAAGTAAAGTAGTTCATGGTATTGTAGATAATGCAGGTTCTAGAGGGCATACATCCATTAGATACGAACGTAGATTGTGAGTAGTAAATAGTTAATTATGGATGTAGCCCAACAAACCAAAATGAAGAAGAAAGTAGATGTAGTAAACATTCCGTTACTGACCTACTTATAATAACAGTTACTAAATCAATAAAACGTTATCGATTATCAACTAATAACAGCTGCTAAATAAATAAAAAGTTACCCTACAGAAACTGTTAACAATTCAGCTACTGTTAATATGCCCTTCAATTTGCTAGTATCCATTAAAGTTTAAATTGTAAATGAAGTAAGATTATTGTTCATCATTTCAGTTACTTTACTGTAACATTTTAATCTATTATTTCTAAAAGAGAAGGAAAAAGACAAGTTATCTTTATTTACATTTATTTCTGGAATAGTATACCTCTATTTTATATTAAAATAATAATAATAATAATAATAATAATAATAATAATAATAATAATAATAATAATAATAATAATAATAATAATAATAATAATAATAATAATAATAATAAACAATGTATATAATCTCAAAACAGAACTAAATTATTTATAAATATTTCTTAAAACGAAAAGGACAATCAAATAGCAGATATTTTCTGACACGCAAAAGTATATTGCTGCACCTTTAAGGTGTCATGAAACCAACATGAAATTAACATTTGAGTCATCAGTCAAGCAGTTGTATTGTACAAAAAGTGAGTGTTATAACAAATGGTATAACGCAAAATAAAAAAAGGTCACTAACGGATGTTGTAGATACTGGTAGACTTCTCTAGAAATAAGACTCAGCATAGGAGCGCAAATAAGATTCCGATAGTTTTTTTTTTTTTTTTAATTAACACGATCCATTGGATTGCATGACTTTTACTCGCGCAAAATATAAATCTAATTTGCGTTCCTAAGTTGTTCGAAAATGAACAAAATTTCCCTAACTAACGTGTTATCGCCTTTCTTTACAGATAGGACAATGTATGAGTGTATAAGAATTCTTGCGTCTGCTCGCAGACAGATCGAAGAGTCTACCCGCACATTGCTAGCGGAAGGAAGAAGATTGCAGGATGTTTTACAAGAACCAGAAGAAGGCAGGCGAAATGTCCAAGACCAGGTTAGAATCCATTTAATGACTTAGCTGATTCACAGTATAATTAATTTTCGTCAGCTTATTTACAGAATAGTATCAGAATTTTTTTTTAAAAAACTGTCATCTACAAATATATCTACACATGTCTTACAACTTGAAAAGAATATTGTGGGTTTAACACACTACTAGTACTTCCTAGGGATGGTGTAGGAAGGGATTACGTCTTTGATAAATTTAACAAAGCCTAACAAACTAAGCAATACTTCGTAACTTAAAAAAAATGATGTTGGATGCCCGCACTACAGAGGTAATGGAAGTAATCTTTCTATATATAACAGGGTTCCCACTGACTCAGAAAATCGGGGAATATGAGGGAATTTGATTTTTGTTAGAGAAAATCAGGAAAATTATTGAGAAGTTCTTTAATGTGGGACAAATTATTGAAAAGTTCTTAAATGTTAGGAAAACCAAGTAGTCATTCTCAGTAATGAAGGTAACTTTGAAGTAATAAGATTATTTGGGATTTAGAGATCATGCAACATAACAATATTGAATTATAAGTCACAGATGCATCAAGTTATGTCAAGGTAGGTTGTCATGATTTGTGGTTAACTCTGAAATCAGTTGAGCTATAGCATCTTGAATGTCTTAATGTTTGGCGTGGGAGACCCGGGTTCGATCCCCAGCGAGAGCTCATGTGGTTCGGATTCCACGTTAAACAGTAGTTCGTGTCTCGTATAGCCTCGCTGCTGGAAGGGACGTTAAATTCAAAATCAACTCAACTCATACCCTTATAGCCGCTTCAAAACAAAATGATGTTCTCATTCGACCTATTTATATATATATATATATATGTGTGTGTTGTGCGCATAATCAAGCATAATTCTTCGACACATATGCACTGACTTTAATGTTTTTGTTTGTTTGTTTGTTTGAAAGAGTATTCTTTCCCGGGTGTTCCACATAAATTTCATGAGGATCTAATCATATTCTTCGGAACTAGGTCATGAAACTTTTGAATGGCTGAGTTTTCGTACTATAATTGTGTGTATGATCGCGTATAAAGTCGACATAGATGCAACTATTTTATTGATTTACTTTTTGGTTAAAAAAGGTATGTTCTCATGGTTATTTTATATAAATTTTTATTAGGATTTGATGATAATCATCGGAGCTAAACCATGAAACTCCTCAATGGATAGTGTTAATATCGTAATTAATCGACTTCACTGTGAGCATGCTCACACATAACTTCAGCACAGATGTACTGATATGAAAGTATATTTTTTACTTTTAAAGAATATACTTTCTCACAGACTTCATATAAATCTTTTCATGATCTAATGACTCTTTGGAGTTGGACTGGTCAACTCCTTCACGGCTGATAGTGTTAGTACCGTGTGTATTTTCACGTGTAATTCCGTATCGCGTATACCGATTATATATATAGATAGCGTCAACTAATCCTTGAGAGAGTCCAAGCATGTTTGTGACGTCATCTATTGACTGATTGTGGTTTCATGGAACCTCTTTCTGAACTCTGGCAATCATTTCTCCCGTTCCATGTTCAATTTTCTCTCACAATAATTAAATCATTCATTTATAGGCATAAACCATACATCTGTCTTCCCCTAAAGAGTACATACAGTATAATAAAAATTTTACAATACGAGATGTATACCAATATTACGTGCCGTTTGCCCATGTTTTCAATTTTCGAGTTACATGTCAGCTCTGGTCGTTCGGATATGAGGCTCCGAACATTAGTATGTCATTCGTGAACATGTTCGTGTTAGCCCAAAATTTAAAGTTTGGTGTGCTCTTATGTATGGTAGAGTAATCGGTCCATTTTTTCTTTGCTGAGAACACGGTTACATGGGCAGCTTACTATGATATGTTGCATGAGCACCTACTCTCTCAGATGATGGAACTGAAGGCCAAACATAACCTTCCAACACGATGGAGTACCTCCTCATTGGTCTCGAGATGTTAGGAACCTTTTGAAATGACGTTTCCCTGAGAGACGGATTGTGGTGGTCAAGGTTAGTGCCTACGAAACCCCTGTTCCAGATCTTGCCGCATTTCGTACACAGATTGTTGCGGTTCTCGAAAACTTAACTGACTTGTTGATGCTGCTATGTTGTAGCATATATGGATAGAGCTTGAATATCGTCTCGATATCCTAAAGGCAAATTGATTGGCACGTGTAGAAGTAGTGTAATTGGCAATAAAACTTTGTAGAGATGTATAAAGGTAACCAAGGAAGTTCTGTCGCTTTTTTTTTTCACTCACCACCTTCAAACCGATATGTCACCTAAAATGTACCTGCAAGATCAAAAATAATTCCCATCAGCATCGACGACCTTCTGCTAACTATCTGGAAGGCCATGGATGCCATCGCTGTAGAATTTGGTGGATCGTGAAGCGAAGAAGATACCAAGTGCATTTTGCACCTCTACTAGGGATTTGAACTGGCGTTCTCTGAGGGATTGTCCAAGGAATGGAACAGGTGATAATCGGACGGTGCAATGTTCGAGGAATATGGTGGATACAATAGTATTTCCCATCCAAGGCGCAGAATGGTGTTCCGGGTCATCCTAGCCACGTGAGGCTTAGCGTTGTCCTGTAACAAGAGGATCCCTTTGCGATTCAGAAGTGCTGGCTCCAGAGTTTTGAGTTTTTCTTGAACACGGCTCAACTGCTGACAGTACTCAGTTACATTGATCTCTGACCAGCTGGTAGCAGTTACCGGTGCACGATGCCGCGAGCAGTCCACTAAACACACAAGAAGACCTTCTGGTGCAGTGCTGATTTCGGCTGTTTTGGAACCGGTTCATAGGATGCTAACCAATAATGACGGCACCGTGGAGCTTTGTATAGGACCCACTTTTCATCACATGTCAACACCCTGCCCAGAAATTTTTCCTTCCTCAGACTTGACAGTAAAGAAACAAGTGTCTGCTCGTGTTGCTGTCTGGCAAGGAGTCAAATCATATGGGACCCATCGACCCAACTTGCAGTGCCTTCCAAGTTGAAGGAGGAGCTGCCGAATGGTTTCTCCACTCACACTGATTTGTGGTCCCAGTTCTTCACATGTCTGACCACTGTTCGCCTCAATTGCTGCCTGAAGATCTTCATATTGTACACGTGTTGGTGTTCCGGCCCGTGGTGTGTCTTCGAGTGTTTCGCCACCGTCCTTAAACTTGTTAAACCACCGCTGCACTGTCCGCGTAGTCACGACACCCTCACTAAAGGCCTGACATATCTTCCGCTACGCTGCAGCGACGTTTGACCCTAATTTGAACTCATACAGCATACAAGCCCTTATGACGCACTGTGGAGGTTCCATGTTCACTCTGTTCTCACGCAAGTTCACGGTGTAAGTGAACTGTCACAACCCGGTAGTATGTTGGATATACCCACACCAATAACTGACCTTTGCCTTATCTCCATTAACATTCAACTCGCGGTGTGAGGGCCATGGAACACAGACCTGCACGAAAAGCGACAGAACTTTCTTGGTTACTTTATAGAACACGTTGTACAAAACCGCATGTCTCTATCTCGTATAGTTTACGAGCTATGTTTCATTGTAATGGTAGAGAACTTTGTGGACACTCCATATTATACTTTATAAACAAAAAGCTTTACATTGTGTATTTATTTCTTTTTTCAGGTGGACGAATTCGTCAACCGAGGAATGGACTTGGAGCAGAGATTGGCCACAGAAGAGGAATATCTGATGGAAACTATAAGAAGAGCGAGGATTGATATCAGTTCCTGTGTTCTGGATCTCCAGCTTGCTACTGTAAGTTGTCGCAGAACCAGTGAACACGAGGTCAGTATACTTGAATTGTTCAACATTGTATAATATTGTTGCATTAGAAATTAGTCTTTTTATCTGGATAATAACCTCATAAAAGATAAATATATGTGATTTAATGACAGTAATAAGGTGAAATGTAGAAAGCGATATTTTAACTTTCTTTAGAATTGCTTTATATGGTTCATTTTGTGTGTGTGTGTGTGGCGATTATTACAATAATTAAACATATATAAACTTAACTATTGTGATATTCTTAAAATAAATTAATAGCATATTAAGAATTAAAACATCAATTAGAATCGTCAAATAGATTTTCGTGATACATTTTTTATTATTTTTAATAAATGATACATACTATTCAACTTGTCTGCTTGAGCTCCTTCGTGGCTAAGCGGTTAGCGTACGCGCCTTTGGCGTGGGAGACCCTTGTTCGGTTCCCGGCGGGAGCTCATGTGGTTCGGATTTCACGTTAATCAGTAGGTCCCGTCTCATATAGCCTCGCTACTGAAAGGGGCGTTAAACTCAAAATCAACTCAACTCAGCTTGTCTGCGTAACTCGATTGTCAATCTGAAGACCTAAAATTTCCCCGATATCCGTATTATACATATACCCGGAACTTAATTCATGACTCCATTAATTTGGATACTCTTTCTGTGAGATTTTGTTGCCTATCACAACGTTTCTATTGCCTTGGTAGCTTGTAAATTTTGATAGGAAAATAAATGAAATTTTGTTTAATATTTAGAAATGATTTCTTTCATATGAACCAATTATTAAAAAATACATGTCTTTGCTTATTCAATTTAGAATGGATTATTATTATTATTATTATTATTATTATTATTATTATTATTATTATTATTATTATTATTATTATTATTATTATTATTATTATTATTATTATTATAGGAAATTAAACTAAATTTACGTCCCATGATTATGCCCTTTAGGCTAAAGGAAACGGATCATTAGTGAAACTGAATGAATATGAGAAAACTGGTGGAATGAAAATGCGGAAGAACATCATGAAACTCTACAAACATGATGCTGTCCACCATAAATTCACACACTCTGTGATCAAATCAGGGTCTCGTCTCACCAGAGGTGAGCGTTCTATCAGTGAGCTCTAGAATATTTAATTACTATTCAAATATTTAAAAATTCGTGTACGAGTATAGCAGAAAAATAGATGAATTCTTTCTCTTATATATTTGAACATAGGCACTTTCTCTTAAAACAAACTTGTTAAATTTCTTCAATGTTGCCACTTGTATTTCTTTCTTCTACGTTACCTTAAAGATTAATTAATATATATTTTTATTTATTTATTTATTTATAATGGTAAAAATATTAATAAAATAAAAAAAAATGAAATGAAATATTTGAGTTTTACGTCTCACGATATGCCGGCTAGGCTAAAGGAGAAGGTGATGATGAGAAATGAATAAAAATGGTGTAATGAAGAAAGTGGGAGGAAATGGGAGAACCCCAATGAAACTCATCCACACGGGAGTTGGGATCAAACCCGGGATCCCAAGCACCAGAAATGAACGCTCTACCACTGAGCCAACGCGGCCCCACAAATAAAATAGAAATTTATAGATGTTTATACAGAGGTAATTATATGATAAGTTTCATTGTCAGGTTTTTAAAATTTATTTTAAGTTACTTATTCGCATTTTTAAAATATCCAAGTACTTTATTAGGGATGTAAGTGATTGGTACGGCTAAGGTTTAATATTACGAGATGCGCCTATAAAGGTACTCGAACTTAAGCAAGGGAGGCCCAAGTTCGATTCCCGCCGGGAGCTCATGTGGTTCGGATTCCACGTTAATCAATAGGTCCCGTCTCATATAACCTCGCTGCTGGAAGGATCGTTAAACTCAAAATCAACTCAATTGAACCTAAAAAAAAGTAAAATAACACTGGAAATACTTTTGTCTAAGATTTTTTATTAGTGCCTGTTTAAACCAGTTTTGTGCAATTTGTATTTGAGTAAACGTTCGACAAATGCACATAGTGTGATGTCGTTGTACAAAAGTTTTGAATGTCAGGTTTGATCGCCCACCACAATGTACTTCAGAATGGTGTTCTCCTGTACTGCAGTAGCCACCGAATCCTCATATTATTCTTTCTTATTGGCTTTTTTTTTTTTTTTTTTTTTTTTTTTTTTTTTTTTTTACTGTTCTGTTAAAAAATCAGAGACATTTGCAAAACAAACACACATCTTCCTCATTTTCAGGTCCTTCCTTAAAATTAACCAAAACTTTTCTTTGTTTATCTCGAACATGGTTGACAATTGCTGTGGAATTATATGTTTATCAAATTTCAACGATATTTCTCCATATTTACCTCATTTCTTGACGTTCAATGGAGTTGTGACCTAGTATCATCCACAACACTTTTGTATCTACATCTGCAACGTTTCAATAAAATATTTATCCAATTTGTAACAAAGCATAATGTTAGAATGTTGCTCTATTTCGTTACACGTGTTTCGTACGATGACTTCACACTACATACATTTGTCGCAGGCTTATCCAGATACAGACTACATCAAACTAACAGGAAGCTTAGACAAAGGTGTTTCCAGTTTTGTTATACTATGGTTATATTTTAAAGGAAGGCAGCTGTATTTGTTAAAGTTTATAGGGATACCTCGTACTTAAATCTTAAATAAATACAAATTAACTTTAAAAAAAATGAGTATACACTTTGAGTAGACGTTAACGCTGTAGAATTGTATATATATATATATATATATATATATATATATATATATATATATATATATATATATATACATTATTATTAATTTTCTACGTTATTATTATTATTGTAGGAGAATAGTTCAAATTCAACGGAGAGTTTCCACTCAATTGATTACCTGGATATGACGATAGAAAACAATAACCCGGATTTGACAGACCATGAGGAAGCTATCACTGGAGACAGACGGTACTCTAGTAGTAGTACCGGTAGCTGGAGTACTGTTTCTGAGGTATGTCTGCATCAGTTTCTACTGCTTTAGTACCTTGTAATTTTTATCTTAATATTTACGAAAATAAAGGTAGCTCTATATGAACGAATTATCAGATTTCCATACTATGCTGTGCATAAATGTCGGAGTCTTATACAACAGTTCTTTCTGTCCGTCTGTCGAAAGATATCAGAACAAAAACGGTAAGAGATATCAAGAAGCATTTTTTCCCAATCATTTCAGCGTCCCAAGAATACGTTCTATCTCCTCCCTTAACTATTCGTTCAAACCGGAAGAGGTTCAAATTAACCATTTCCTGTTTCAACGTTGATTGCCATAGAACAAAAATTGTAAGGAACAGCAACAAGAGGTTTTCTGTAATCGATCATCGTCTTAAGAGAACATACCGTCACAACCTACAACACTCTACCAAAACCACAAGTGGTTGAAATTACTAGTACTTCCGGTCTTAATACTGACTTCAATAGAGCAAAAACGATAAAAGGTAAAAAGGCGTTTTTTTGCAATTGCTTCAACGTGCAAGAATAGGTTCCATCACTTCTGTTAATTCTCTATTCAAATCGGAAGTGGTAAAAATCAACTATTTCCGGTTTCAACGCTGATCACCATAGAAGCAAAACAGTAATAGATAGCAAATAATGGCTTTTTGATCTGGATTCAGCGTCCAAGGAACAGGTCTTATCTTTGATCTTATTCCTCTGTTGGAACCAGTAGTTATAGAGGTACTACTTCAAGTTTAAGTATTAAATTTGTATAATTTGGAAGTCTACCGTAGTTTCACACGAAACTTGTTTGTTTAATAATATTTCGTTTATTTAATACAGTGGACCACAGTTCACGACTCCCTCTATTCGTCCACATATCGGTTCACGAATGATATTTCGGGCTATGAACACACACCCGAACACACATTTGTATCCATGCTATCAGTAGTGCTTTCAAGCATTTGTCATACACATTATTTGTCAGGGTGTTGTGTCCAAAAATTTCTTTGCATTTTTTTGTATTATTTTAGTCTTCATTATATCTAATTTAGGATAATTAAGAATATTTTCATTTATATCCTTCATCACAAAAAAAAAAAAAAAAACGCTTAAAAAGATAAAAACAAAAACATGTTTCTGTGGCCTGAACACATCAATTGTGTATATTTACATTAATTTAAATGGCAAAAATAATTTTAGTTCTTAAACAGTTTACGAAACGGATTAAATTCAGGACGCAAGGGTTCACTGTATTTAATATGAATATTATTTCTTATTCAAACATTTTATTTATTATATTCTGTATAGTTGTTAAATATATTTTTCCAGTGGTATACGCAGAATAAAATCAACGGGGAGAAGGGGGCTTCAAGGACTTTATTTCATATACTTTCAGGACTAGCGTGATTTCTATATACAGGATGTTTCAAAACAACACCGACAACGTTTAGGAGGTGATTCCTGACACCAAAATAAGACAAAAAATATAGACTAATCTGGATGAACAAATGCTCCCTTTTGGAGTTATAAGCTGCCGAAAACGTGAAAAGAATGAACTTTAAAGATCCATAGCTCTAAAACTATTGGTCCTACCGTAGTAAGATCAAGACTTCACCTAGGAACTAATATGTGCGCTATTCAAAAATACATGTTTCAGAATCCAAAGGTACTCACGCAACTATTTTTATAGAGGGAGTTTAGCTACCGGCATATAATTTGAAGTGCTCACCAACTACCTCTATAAAAATTGTTGCAGAAGTACCGCACGATTCTGAAACTTGGATATTTGGGTAGAGCACATACTAGTTTCTAAATGAAGTCTTGACCCGATAGAGCTTTGAAGTTTTTTTTTTTTTTTTTTTTTTTTTCACGTTTTCGGCAGCTTATAACTACGAAAGGAAGCACTTGTGCAACCAGCTTGATATATACTTTTTGTCTTATTTTGGTGTCAGGAATCACCTCCCAAACACTGTCGGTGTTGTTTTGAAATAGCCTGTATATAGGGTGCGCAAAACAACACCATCAATGTTCATAAAGTGATACAGTATATCATTTGACGCTTTTACGTATTAAAAAACGTGAAATATACTGTGGCATATCACATCCCAGCGTACGTTATTCTCAACACGAGTAACCACGGAGCTGGCGTTCCCTAATACGTCAGATGTCCCGCTTACGCATTCCGTATTTATTGTTGTCAAAGCTTACCTTTTCCCTACGTAGACTCACCTTTTAAGTCACAGTATATCTAAAAATTCTGGTGGTAGCATGTCTGGGATTTATGTTATGAGGGAATCCCTTGCCCACACATTGTACATTACTGGAATAATGTATTTTGGATGCATATGCATAACTTCCTTTACACTGGTATGAACCACCACTCCACGGTCTCTCGTGTTCGAAATAACGAGTGTTGCAATATAGCTTTTCCATACTTTTGGGCAGCTTTAGCTGTAAAACTAAGACTTTTCTCCATAGGTCCATATGAATTTTCTTTTGTCTCGGGAATCACCTCCCAAACGTTGTAAGTGTTGTTTATTGAAACACTATATATATATATATGAAGGAAAAAGTTCGAGGTTTAACCCCCTCCTGAGCAAGATATTACGGAAAAATTAAAATTTACTATCTATGTTGGAAGTACATGTTTTTCGGTTTTGATATAGTATCGTGAGACATTTGGGGAGTCACTTGAATTACGAGGTTCTAACCTCCGAAAAATCACATCGGAAGCCGATGCCCAAACCATGCTCAAGCTATCAGGCTGGTAACAGCTCATGGGCTGAGACGATTACTGATAATTGCGCTCCAACTAGGTTTCTCAAGAATTGCTAATGTGTTTAAAGTAATGTATTGTTGATGGTTGTCCATTTTATGTGACTTACCTCTGTTTTTCTTTCTTTGATTTAGCACTCATATGACAACAGTAGTGATGAGAGCTTCTGTTCTATACTTGACACTTCGACCTCAGTCATGTCATTGCATTCGCAGCCAGTGTCTGTAGCATGGCTGAGAATGTTATATGGCTATTCGCCATACAACATCTTTGCCATTGTCAACATGTCTGAGGCCCAGCGTGTCAGCGGTCTCAAGATTTTGTTGATAATGACCACTCCAGAGACTTCGGTCCTTGGAGTGTCCTTATCTTACCTAATAAGTTCTGAGAGGATTCGAATTGGAATGCCATGGCAAATCGTGGACTTGCCCGATTACGATCTCAGTGGCATTCCTCGAGAAGACTCTCCTATGACTAACTTCTTTAGAAGTGTATATTGCTTGTGGCGAATCCTCCAGTTCCAGAGGTGGGGAACCCCAGCAATTGCACTTCCAGAAGTAGGGGGTCAACCAGGTGAAGCTGAGGTTGAAGTGCAAGTGGAAGAAGAGGAAGGATCACACTCTAATGGCAGCCACAGAGAGGAAGAAGCTAGTGATGAAGAGAGGAGGCCTAAGGATGAAGAGAGGAGGCGTGTGTATGGACCAGTTGTTCGACCGCCTCCCCGTTCCAGGTAATACTTCAAAGTCTTATTTATTCATATATATTATTCTGAAAATTGTTGTGGGTTATGCACTTTTAGCGACCGTAGTATTTCTCATGCCCAGCTTGTTAGAGACCCGAGAATTATATTAATGGACTTAATAAGACTCAAAAACTTAATTGAAATTATTTACAATAAATTAATTTATTTTATTATTTGTTAGTGCACTAAATTGAATTTATGTTCACACGAATTCTAATTTCTTTTTTATCTTAGTTTATCTAGATTCCAAAGGATAAGAAGCTTAATCTTCCGGCGGAGACAAAGCGGAACGGTAAGACAATAAAATAGAAATTAATTTATAACAGTAGTTTCTTATTTATTTTATTTTTTATTTATTTATATTTATGAAATTTATAAATTTATTTTTTTTCTATTTGTACTAACGCTAAGTGTAAAAATTCTGACAAAAGGTATAAATTGCGAGTGTGAAGATATTAAGATATAACTTCTGAAGAAACTAAACTGACGCTCACAGTTCTAACTATTCGTTAATGCCGAAAAATTCAATACAAGCCGCCATCTTCTTCAGCGTATAATGGATCATTGCATCAAGAGAACCACGACCCAAATATTCTTTGCAGATTGAAAAGTTTGAAACAAATCATGTATATTATTTCGAGCTATCAGGGAAAATGATGTTATCAGCTGAGCTTTATTAGTTAATACAAACTATTTACTGAACTAATTGGTTTTATTTTTATTTTTCACCATATTACCAGCAAGCATAACTCCACAGGTAAAAAGAAAAAAATCACAATACAGATGAAACCCCAATAATTAATTGAAACAGAAACATTTATGTATTATGAATTACCATATTTGCTACAAGCTATGTAATGTTAGATGTAAGCTTAACCATATCTGAAATATATATTTCTTTTAATTATGTGATGGAAACCATAAAATGTGATTGAAAAGAGCAATGTGTGTTTATGTAAATAAATAAGCTTCTGAAGAAAATGGAGGTTCCCATTGAAAATTTCGGTATTGACAACTGGTATTTAGACGCATTCCGGAGTTTAATTTAATAGTTGGTTAGGATATACTTTAACTCAGTTTTTTTTCCTTCGCTGCTACCTCTAAAAAGGAAGAAGTGAAATTGTCATCCATACTTATAGTTCGATCTTCTATTACAGAAATAAAGCGAAATCCACTAATCAATTGTACCTTAACCCAATTCTAGAATACTCTTAGCGTTCAATGAAAAAAAAAAAAAAAAAATGTTCACAGATGAGAAATACACCAATCGATAGAACAAAATGATATGTGCGACTGTAAAAGGTCATGCGTAGTTTTTGAGAAAATGGAGGGAAAAAATAATTAATTTATAAACTTAAATAATTTATCCTGTACGAGAGCTTATTGAGGTAAAACGTTAAAGTAACCTTTCATTAAGCTTTTCATTAAGACATAGATTCTTAATGAGATATAGCCCGAAATTATCATGAACTCTTAATTTTTTTATTTTTATTTAACTAATATATTGTCCAAAAATAAGGCATTGGCGCAAATCCCCTCAATCTTGGAGTTGGAGGGAATGTCCTCCCAATAATCCGATTTGAAATGTGTATTTTTGGGGGTGAAAAGAAGAAATATGATATTATTTGTGTCCGACTGCTACAAAGGAAAGAGAGATTAAATTGATGTTCCTTGCTGTATAATATACAACAGGTTCACCTCGGAAATCAGATTCATCTACCGTAATATGAGTCTCTGTCTCCCCCCACCCCACCCTTCCAGAATAAGCCTCAAATTGCCCGCCTCCCAATGTTGAAGACACTTGTGCTCCCTTGATCCTCCACAGCATTATTTTTCTACTTCATAACTATTTTGAACATCGCTTAAAAAAAGGAACGGTATTACCCGTCCCCCCCCCCCCTCCAATGTTGAAGACAGATTTGCGCCGATGGATAAGACATACATAAATCGATAGATCCCTTGGAAATGAACGAAATAATATGCTTTAAGCTAAATTCTTATGCTTAGTTTTTGGGAAAATCGAAAAAAAGGAAGATACTAACTTTTGTGGCGCTAAGAAATGTGTCGGTCTTTACCAATAATAAATGACTGTTTTTAATATGCTGGAAGAAATGGTACTACACATGTGGCAAAATTCACTTGAAGTAGGAGATTGTACTTATTGTTGACACAGCACTGTTTACGCATATACTGCTGAATTCCTAGCTGTTAATGATGTTTATATGCAACTAGAGATATTACGTAGGAAATAAAAGTACAGGGGTATTGTTACAAGTAAGATGAGTCATTGATGAAACAGATTTGGACTGGAACTAAAATAACTTGATTTATATTTCGTAGGAGGAAGCAACACGAAAACGGACCACTCCACCACCAACTGAGGAACGAAGTCATCCCACTTCTCCTCCTGGGACCTCGCAGATGGATCGTGAGACGATGGTCAAAGAAGTTTTCGTGGAGGAGATCAAGGAGGTAAACTGATTTATTATTTATTTATTGATTGATTGATTGATTCCAAGGATACTAATAACAGAATTAGATTGAAGTCATGCAAATGCTTATTTTAATATTTAGTTTGCAAAACTCGCCGGTGTTGAGATAAGCCTAGAATTAAAGTCGATGTTTAGAATACTCGGATGTTGCTTTCTTTTTAACCCAACAATTGGCACGTGTGTAATACCCTTGGTGTAACCACGTTTTTACCAGTGCGTTGCATCCCATTCTTCTAAAGGCTTTCCTACAAGAAGTTATTCTCAGAGGTGAGATACGAGTTTCAGCAAGGAGGGAGTTTCTTTTATCTGTAGTTACGTTGTTTATTAAACTGAATGCCTTAACTCTCAGCAATAACTTTAATTATTTTTCTTGCCTCCTTGATGATTTGATGAATTTCTGCTTTAGGAAAACCTTGACTATCTACAAACACTTGAAAATTATTTAATGTGGTGTTAATCATCTCTTTGAAAGCTGGAAAGGAAAGGAAAATAAATATATTAGATTCTCAAGAACAATACTATTTTTTTCTTTTTCATAAGTGCTCCTCTATTAGGTGGAGAGGTGATTTTAACAACCAGTTCGGGCGAATCAGTGCGAACTAGCTGAATGACATCACTGATACTGATTTTTTTTTTCGAAACGCAAGTAGCTTAGAATTATCATTATATATAGTTTTCTATATGAAATTTCAAGAATAATAAATAATGCTTCTCTATTCTCATTAAATTTCTATTGTTTTATTATAGCACGAACGGCGACAGGAACCAAGACCGAGAAAACAGCGACAAGAGGGCACCGAGAGGTCACCGCGAGAAGTCGATGATGATAATTTGAGAGAACACCCAGTTCAGGTAAATTGTGACTCATATATATATTGTTTGTATATTCATTATTTGTATATTTGAAAGATTGATACTATAGATTTATTCACAGAACATATTTTTACAGGAGCCGCCGTATCCGTACCCTGTATCTTGGCGAAGTAGACTCTGTTGCGTCATCAGTTGTGCAGCTAGATGCGTTGTCGCCCCGTTTTCGGCTTGTTTGGGCTATGGAGTGGACCCGTGCGACAATTGGTGTAAGTTATTTTCATATTTTAATCTGTACAAATTAGTGTTATCACCATAAGAGTTATGATCATTAATCTTTATGAGTTAATCTTTTATGTACCAGTATACAAATGTTTACTTGGTTACACGGTGAAACCATCTTATAGCACTGATTACTGATGTTATCCATTGAACTGAAATGCAACTAATTCATACCTAGTCCAGTACATTGCAACTTTTTGTGGCAAACAAGTCTAGTTGTCTATATTTATTTATTTCAAATTATATTAATATATTTTAATCATTTAAGTTTTCTCTTGGTGAACGTGACTTCCTTCGAAATTGCAAAAGAACTTTTCGTGTTTACTGACACGTAACATCGTGACCCATCTGTCAACAGAGATCAAGCAACCTACTTCTTCCACCCTCCATTTTTTGTTGACACAATGTTGTACGTATCAAAATTCGAAATTGTCTTGATCATAGCGATAAGTAAATGGCAGTTTTCCTCGTTTAATAGTCGCAGTTGGATTTTCACATTTAAAAAATGATACAAAAAGTGCTACTATTACGCAAGTGAACACGGTAGTTTGATTATGAACGTTTAGGTCATTAGCGAAGCCATGACTATTTATATGTCGGTCTTACTCGACTTTTGCCCGAATATCACCTATTTTTTGTGTGATTGGATGCCTACTGTGAGGAGCATCTTGGATATAAAAATTTCCACAAAGAAAGTGACTGTTATCTTATCTTGCCCGTAAACAGCACAAATTTCTTAACAGGTCTGTGCAATATTTACACCTTTACTGAAATAAAATTGGAAAATGTAGCGCAGTTTTGCGGGAAGTTCACTTATCTTCACGGCGCAATACCTTACGTCTAACTAACTAACTTCATGGCCTTGGAACCCGGAGGTTCAATGCCGCGTTCGCAAGTCAACTAGATCCAGTTTCTGTTTTGTATTCCTATTTCTGCGAGATCCATTTTAATATTGCCCTCCTATCTGCGCCTAGGTCTTCCTAATGGTTGTTTCCCGATTGATCTTCCAGTCAAGTCTTTGAAAGCGTTCCTACTTTCTTCCAGCCTGGCTACATGACCTGTCCACCTGACCCTCTTAGATTTGATGACCCTAACAATGTTTGGTAAAGCGCATAAATTATGTAGTTCCTCGTTATGAAGTTTCCGTCATTCCGCTTTCACGTTCCTCTTCGGTCCGAATATTCGTCTCAGGATCTTGTCCTCAAATATTTTCAATATATGTTCTTCCCTCAGAGTAAGCGACCATACAGCACAACAGGCATGATCATCGTTTTATATATTTTAAGCTTCAAATTCCTCGACAGAATTCGCTACGACAAGAGATTTTGAGCTGAATAAGTACGAATTCCCTGGTTTTAGTCTACATTTAATTTCTTCGTGAATATGGTTTCCGTCTATTAATATTGATCCTAGATATTTGAAAGTATCCCCTTACGTCTATTTGTAAGAATCCCATCACTTATACATCTACTAGCTTCAACTGTGAAATGACCTTAGGCCGGACACGCTGCGACTTATATACCCAGAGACTTGAGACACTAGGCCCATTTCGTACGCGAAAAACCTACTGTATTCTAGACTACATTATATAATACTGTATTCAACATATAACCTCCCTCTAAATATCATTAGTCCCCATGAGTACTAATAGTTCCCAGATGAACCCAAGTACAAAAACTGAAATTAGAAATAATGCTATTTAAATTGTATAAAATATAATAATTCAAATCCTCATTATTTTTATATTTTTGTTCATTTTAGATCAACGAGAGGAAAGAAGAAGAAGGTGGGAAAGAGAGCATGGAAACAGGGATCTTCCTCCCAACTTACTCCATCTCCGCCATGAATCTCAGTGTGGCCGCTGCTTCAAGTTTTATTTTTGCCCCTGCTGCTGCTGCATTCCTTGGTGCGACGATGAGCGAGAGTGCTTCCTCTAAAGAGGAATTGAGGTAAAAAGATAAGAATATCTAAACATAATATATCTTTCGTTTTATCAATTCGCTTTAATGTCCTTATTTGTATTATGTATTTGTAAGTCTTCGATATTTCTCTTTGACGTCTGTGTCTCGAATTTTCTGTATTACTTGTCTGCAGTTATGATTTCGGGTAATTTGACGGACTCTCAACTCGGCGACTTTTAATTCATCTTTTTCAATCCTTTAGGTTGTCATTTTGCAGAAGGGTTAAGTATTATGTTTATAAAATAAATTTAAACTACCGATCTTTTTACCTCAGAATATTCCACTTCCTCTCAAGATTACATCCATTAGACCAAAGGATGATGTACATATGTGTATATAATCTATGTAGTAATTGTAGTTACTCAAAATTCAATAGTAAGCTTTTGCTAATTCTTAACGACAAGTCGTTTTGTAGAATCTAATACAGTGAAACCTCACAATAACGGACACCTCCATAATACGGACAGATTTTATAAAACTGTTTGTATTATAATAGAACAGGAGCCTCAGCAGTGTTATTTTCTCATAATGCTTTAGTAAGCTCTTTGTTCTCAGTTTATATATATTCAGCACAAAAAATGCTTCCTTCAATTTAAAAATAAAACGTGGTCACGCTAAGTAAACAGAAATTCTCTTTTCTACAAAACATCTTTCAAATTCAATCTCAATAAATTGGTGAACCACTACACATAACATTCTTCATTTTCCTGTACATCTATCCAAACTAAATTGCTTCCTGGCGTTACTCCTTCAACACTTTCTGTGGTGGAGAACCAATTATAAGACCAAGAATTCTACACGAAATTTCTTTTCTTCCCTGAAAAAGTCACTACTTCTGTTTCCCTTGGTACTTGTATCTTCCCCTGCAACTCCACATAAACACATCTCTTCAATGATACTTCTATTTGTTTACAAAACGAATTTCTGCTTTACTCCCCCAACAATTGGAACATGTCTTCTCTGTAACTGTCAACTTTCATTTACAGACAAATAGTTACGTCCGATCAATGCCCGTTATTCAAAGGTATCACTGTAGTAGAAAGATTTCTGCATGAAATTTATATTGTATTGAGTTTATAACAGTATTTAATGATTATTGTTACATTTTTGTTCTCCAAGAAAACGAAAATCGCGCTTGACCTCAGATCAAAGAAAGTTTCAAATACTTCCATATACGTTTCCTATAGCTCCAGTAGTACAGGACTTGTTCCAACGATTCAAATGAAAAATGTTGAACCATCCCCCCTGTCACTCTGTGGCCTTCACATTTTGGGTCTGCTGAAAAAGCTGCTAAGGTGACAGGTTTTGATGAGATGACATTTTACATATGATGAAATGAAGGTCACCATACGACAGTGGTTCAAAGACCAACCTCCCGAATTCTGTGTGGAGGGATTTAAACACTATCACAATTGGACAAGTGCCTGAATGTGTTGGGGTGACTTCTGAGAAACATACTGACTCTGAGTCACATTAAATATTTCAGCGACTATAGATTTTAAATACAAAAGAGGACTATAAAATTATCTAGTACATAGTGTTAAAAATTCAGGTCAATGTATTTACACATGATGGTGCTACACTTACCAAAAGAGTTTCATTTATTTTAAGAGTTAAAGGTGGTTACGAATTTCAAAAAAGTTGAGAATGCCATCACTCAGTTTGAGGATAACCTAAAAGGAGCAAGCTCTACCTTGCCATTTACATCATTTTCATGTAATAACAAATATTCCAACTGTTTCTTTACACAATACATATGCACTGTTATAGACTCAATATAGAAATCAGTAAAAAAAAATTTAAAAAATAACAAAAAAAAATAAAAAAATAAAAAATAAAAAAATATAAAAAGCAAAAAAAAAATGAAAAATTTAAAAAATAAAAAAAATAAAAAAATAAAAAAATATGAAGTAGGTAGAAAGTAGTGTTAAAGTAGAATAGTTGTGTAGAAGTAAAACGTAGTGTAGTAGTACCGTAGAACATGTATATAATATAGAAATAGAAAATATATTGAGTAATGCAGAAATCTGAGAAACAAAAGGAAAACAAAAGTAAAATAGATTCCAAGCGAAGTAGAAAAAAGAAAGAAAGAAAAAAATGATTAATCCTAAGTACAAGTCAGGAGAAAATGAATAATTTGCTAAGCGTCATAACATCAATTTTGCTCCTTTTTCACATCTGGATTTCTGACAATCCTACATAGAACTAAAAATTAACTGCCTTTGCATACATTCAATAGAATTCTCAGAGGTTATATTTTATTTGTTGACATCGTGCTTAAAACATCAAATATATCAGAGATCAACAACAATCAAGATAATGTATTTGTAGATAATGTATTGACACCATTCTTTTTCTTTATGACCTCTTTCTCAAACATCGATTTCACTATCAATGTATGTAGCATATCTTCCAAATCACCTTCTCAAAATAACGGCATCTAGATATGATTCTTTTCTAAATCATTGACCTTATCAATTGGTATTTCGCATGATATTATGTCTTCCCGTCATGCTTGAAGCTGCACATGCTTCTTCACTATAATGTATTTGTAGGTCATCCTAAAAGCCATTTATCTTTTATTCAAATTTCTATTCCTATTCCGTGCGTATCGTCAAATTCTTATGCTATGCAAAGAGCTTTCATGAGAATGTCCACGTGTTCTATGGCGCTCTTTGAATGGTAGATTGGAGTACATAATACGGATACATCTTTTCTCATGATCATTGTACTCTAGGGTTAATTTCCAAAAAGCATTAGGATTAGATTGTAGAAATATAGTATAGTGTAGACTTCATATCAATATTAGTTAATTAAAGAATAAAAAGTTTAAAATTAAAGTATTTGTTGTAATAAAATAAATATTAGATTAATTGAAAAATGGAAATCATTACGCTTGGAATAGATGTGAATCATATATTTCGTAAATCTTGACAAATTTTACATTCTACACTGCTTGACAAACTTAAAAAAATATGCTTACTAAAATTAATTGGCATATTTTTGGTGAATTTCTTTTGTTTCGATTTTCATGGTGTATATTCCATTACTTAGAATTAATTAAAGACCATAATAAACGCTGTTGTAATAAATTAAACAAGCTGAGACTGCCTTCCGTGTTCCCGCTATTTCACCCTATGACATTGTGTCCATTTTCCATGAACCATCAATATTGCCAAGTACCAAAATTAACATCCTTCTATTTTTTATTTATCACGAGTTCTTTGTTGTTTATGTAGATCAATCTCACAATTTACCCCATCTAGCATCAAGAAGAAGAGGAAAGACTTACATCTAATACTCTTTGACAGTTATGGAACGTTTAGCCTTTACTCCACGGGGAATCCAATTTTTCTTACGTAACTTTATAAACAAAACATTCATGTCGGCAATACCTTCACATATTTCTCTAAGACGACTTCGTGGCCAAACAATAATAAAATTGAACTTTAAAATAATTTTAATCGAGACTAATTTACATGCAAGTTGAATCTTCAAATTAATCAAACGTGTGCGATCAAAATAGTTGCACAATGATTTCAAACGATCTTCCTTTATACCAAAATGTGAATTCTTATTGGAGCTTCCTCTGCTAAATATATTTCAGGCACTCCGAGTTTACCAGTTAACCTTCCATTCTTTCTGGGATGATCTTCTTCTTGTTCACATCAAGCATAGGTTGGTGGGCAACATGTAAATTTTAAAGCTTTTCTCTCGCTTGGGATTTTATACTTTGATAATGTTTCTTCTTCGTAGCAGCATTTAGATAATCTATCCTTGGTCTTTCTCTTCCGGGTTTTCCTTCTGCCTTTTCCTCTATTAGCACGATGATCCAATCGGAGTGCCGAATAATATGGCCAAGCATGCTGTTTCTTCTTTTTCCTATTATCTTGATGATCTGTCGTCCTTCATTAGCTTCCTTTAGTACGTCTTCATTTCTTTTCCTTTCGGTCCATGATATCCGCAGCATTCTGCGCCAACATCACATTTCAAATGCTTCCAGCTTGGATATTTCAGCTTTTCTCAATGTCCACTTCTCTGATCCGTAAAGCGCCACGCTCCATACCAGAGTCTTAATAAATCGTTTACGAAATTCCAATGACATATTTCTTGAACTCCCCAAGCTCCATGATTATTTATCCAATAAAGAGCAACCGATTGTTCTGAGTTATAAATCTGGTTTACATTTAATAAATTGAATTGTTAGTTCTGAGCTGTAAATCAGTAGCTTTTTCAATAATCTCCAACATGACAGCACACACTTTTCTTTATATATATATATATATATATATATATATATAAAGAATGTACATACAATTTTTCTAAAATTACAAAAAGCATGTAACAGCTTGAATTTTCTAGAAAGGCCATTTACAAATAGTTTCTGATAACACTAAAAATTGTTTTTATTACTTGTTAAATTTCCTAGATTCTTTCAGAAAAGCTGGTAAGTCCCAATAACTATTGCAACCTTTCTTGCAATAATAGTTTCAGAATCACCATCACAAGAAAAGATTTATGAATAATAGGTGAAATAGCTATGTTTCTTCACGGATTTTTCAACTAAAATACTTATTTGTAAATAATAATAACAATAATATAAATAAATATTGAATAAACAAAATAAAATAAAGAAAAAAGAAACATAAAATTAATTACTGAAACATAACGGATCAAAACTTTATGCACAATGGACGAAATAGTTCCCTTTCGTCAGGCATCTTTTGACTCTACTTAAACATTATATAAAGAACCAAATAAAAAAAGAAAAATCACACACTATCTGTAGTGCATCATTGAGCTTAGCTTACTTACACATATTCCTATGCTCATTACTCGAACTTGGTTCAGTTAACAATGTTCTTCTCAATAAAAGCGAACATATCCTTGTTGGCTACTGGCCTTACATTTGTTTCAGTTATTTCTTTTGTAATCCGTGGAAACATAACTTAAAGTATGATTTAGTACTTTTCATGAGGAAAGGACTGCAATTCACAAAAAAGTGACTCTTATAGTCTACAGTACCATTTCGTGGTTGAGTGGTTCTTTGATTGCGCCTAATATCGGGTTCGACCCTGAGTAGTTGTTCGGATGCCTGTCTAATATTGTCCAGATGCTGCAAAGGGATGTTGATTTTCAATCAATCGTCGATCAGAGAGATGTTAAAAATCGTAATTAATCATTTTCATTCGCTGAGATTTCTTCTCCTTCTTATGTTACACATTTCACCAGGGTGCTCACTTAACCATGGAACCGTGAATTTCATTATCAAATCTCAAAAATCTAGAAAGTTTTCAAATGAATAGGAATAGCTTATCAAAAGAAAGTAAAAGTCAAAAGAAATGCTATTCTTTTAGTATTTTTCTGTTTCTTGTATGCACAGTTAACATAAGGCTTAATGAAGAGTTTAGTTATTCCGTTGCAACATGCCAACCTTCAGACGATTTTTGTTGTCGTTGTGCGGTCAGTAAAGATTAATTTTATGAACTTCCTTCCCTACCGTAAATCTTGGACCATAAAAACATGCAGAAGCACTGAATTCGATTATTTAGTTTGAATGGGACAGAATTACTTCTGTTATAGGGCCCATACACTATCAGTTCTAACTGATCAGTCCAACTGAGCTAGAAACTTACTTAACCGATCCTACGATGAATTAAACTGACAGTGTGTGGAGTACCGTCAGTTAATCGAGTTCAGTCCTTCAGTTTCATCGAAGGTTCTATGGAGTGCACTTCTAAGATCCCTGAAGTACCAAAGTTTTGGAACGTACACTTCCTCACCTCCAGTCCCAGATTTCTTGGATTCGTTCACTTTCCATAGATCCTCCCTAAATGCCGACCGTAGGTTGTTTATTTTTATTTATTTATTTTTTTTTTTTAATAACAGTGTCGCGTGTTGCCTGAGGTTCCAACTCTTTTAATTTTGTAAGTAACACATCATATGCCTCCCCTCTTTTATACCTATTCGCATAATGCACATGATGCATGTTCCAAAGTTCGGGATGAGCACGATAGCCTTCAATAAAAGTCAATAATGCCTTTCTCTTACTAGCTGTCATGATGAAAGGACCTGAACTGAGACAGCTTTGTGTTTCCTTCAGTTAATAGCACAGTTATAATAGCAAAAGACGGTTGGTTTGTTCAGTCCAAAATAATCGTTCTTAAGTCCAAATAACCGCATGAAGAACTGACTGAACTGAAAGAATTCCTTCAGTTCACAGAGTTTTTCCTTCAGTTCTGACGTCATGATCAGGGTTTCCTTCAGTTAAAGTGATATTGTATTAGTTCTTTCTCTAAACAGTCATGTGAAAGATAAGCCAAATCTCAGTGAAATTTGAGTGGAACAATTCTCTTCCATTACAACCCTGAGTGATAAATTATGCACTCATTCTCATTCTGTGGTACTACTTGTATGATTCTTTCTTCTAAAAAATTTCTAGAAAATATTATAATCTTCGTCCTTCTTCTAATAGCTTTGGTTATCTTTACATGTCTAATTTCAACTATTTCTTTGTCTTCAAGTGGTTGCATAAGTTCTCATACGCCCTCTTAACTCATATTGATACATAAAGTGTCTTCAAATGTCTGAAAATCTCTTGATTTTTCGAGCGCCTTAACTACTATAGCACCAATGATGCATTACGTTTCATAATTTTCACAAATCCAAAATACTATAATAAACAGTTAACCTGGAAGTCAACGTTACACTTTTACTCTCTTCATTAACACAGTAATTTTGTCAAGCAGTGGCACATAAATGTACATATTTATTATATATTTTTTAAATAAATAAAATCCCCTTCCTGTGGGACGCCTACACGTGCAAAATGATATCTACTGAATTCTGTTCAGTAGAAATCTGTTGCAGCGAGGCAGCTTGTGCAGTTATTTAGAAGTAAACAAAGAAAACCAATAACCAGATAGTGATTTCCTTTGGACAACAAAAAAGAATTTATTCTCCAGTTTGCATTCATACGTTTCATATTCAAAGTATAACATCAAAAAGTAATTTGATAGATATTATTTCGTAAAAAAGATAAATTAGTAAATTGCACTATCTTTTGGCTGTTGCTTATTAAAAATTAGAAATTGTACTACTATCTGTTGGCTGTTGCTTAATAATAGTTGTGCAGTGTCTCGTGGCGAAGGGGGTGTCCAGGAATAGCACCTCTTCATATGATGAAGCTATCCCTGGGGCGAAGGGCCCACTAGAGGTAAGAGGTAATTAATATAGTTATAATTAGTGTAGTTTTAACTAAGTTTAGTTCATAAGCATTGAATGAGTTTAGTACAGTGTATTTTTTTATTTTTTAATGTAAGCGTAAGAGTAATATTTTTGAAATATCCATAAAAGCGACAAAATAATTTGTATGTCATGTTTTCAATTATCTTTGTAATTTCATTGAAAATATTTTGATATATATATGTGTGCGTATTTTCATGTTAGAATTTATTCTAAATATTTATCTGTGTATGTTCTATGAATAGATAATTATGAAATGTTCATATGATTACGCTACTGCGTAATTGTATATTTAAATGTGTTGTTTTGTTCGTTCATATTTTTATTTTATATTTTCAATTTGTATATATCAATGTTTTTGTTTAACTAACTTCTTTGTTAACTTTACTAGCTATTAGTAATATGGTTTAGTACTTAACTCAAATGTTTACTCCTGCTTTTAAATATTGAATGTACCTTAACAGTGAATTTTGTGAAGTGAGTAATTAAGCTGTCAAAGCAGGATAGTCTGTGATAAACTTTCTGTTGGAAAGGAAAACAAACATTGTACTTACGAAGATGTAAACAATATCTTAATAAGATATTGTATTTTGTTTTGTAACTTGTTGATGTTGTGTTATTACTATATAAGCACACACAAGGGCTATTTTTTCAATCTCTAGTAAAGTACAAATGAGAACATGAATATAAAAATTAATAAAAATAAATCGATTTATCAAAGTAGTCATTTAACAAGTTGACATAAACGTTTCAACGACCAACTTTGGTCATTCTCAGTACACGTTTCTTTAAGACATCAACTGCTTGTGGAACTACACATTCTGATCTACTGTAGAAATAGTGTTAATAAATCTTGAATTACTGCCTTTAAATTTCCATGTCAGGTAAAGATGCCTGTGAGCTATATATCTATACAATGCTACTTTGTTAATACTGCTTTACTTGATATAAAAAATAAAAACTAGTATGGATTCCCCACTGAATCACGGGTCGTTTACTTTTTAAATCTGTTTTATTTGTTCACCTTACCTGAATTCAAAATTTCTTCTCAGTTCAATGGGGCCCTGCAACTGATATACGAATCCTCAGCACATTTGTAAATTCATTAACTTGCTATGAAGAACCGGTACGAATATTCCACTGAATCATTTTGACGCAACTTCTAAAGTGTATTGTTTTTAACTTTGCTGATACTCAACTAAAAATTGTGGCAATGCCAACCAAGATACATATCTTTGCTCCAAATTTAAATATTCCTCTTAAGAAACTTATAAATCTTCGAACAACACTTTATTTTTCACTTGCTAAACATTGTCCTAATGTTGCTAACTCAAGACACCACACTCTGATATATCACATAGGAGCAATCCTATGCTATTTCTACATAGCTGCCGTTGTGATTAAAGTATTTATCATACCTTGGCAAGAGTTCCTTATGCCCTCCACAAAGTAGATTTCTTCTGATCACTTAGCTATAGACGCCATAAGCCTTTGTTAGCTTTGGGATGGACTTTCATCTCTATAATTTTGAACTGCACATACATCTCGTCTCTCGTAGCAGTTTTGTTCAGGAAACTCTATCCTTTCGCGTCGTAGCGTTCCAAAAATTTCAAGGCCGAGTCTATTTGCTGAGACTTGTGGTGATCAGTAATCAATATTTGGAACTCACAGTGGACAAAGTTTCTTGTACTCAAGCATTACAGTCAAAGAGCCATAGAGATCTGATCTTGAAATTTCAGGGAAGACAGCAGATATTTCAGAAGACAAAAATCTACGCCTTTAATCAACCACATCGTCACAGATTTCCGCCAGTGACTACCATTGCCATTTACCTTGGTACGTCCCTTTTAAAACTTTCTGTGCCCTCGTACACACAACTATCATTCATTAAGTTCTCGCTGTAGAGATCATTCATTCGATGAAAAATTGTGGCTGAAGCCTCGAGAAAGCGATTTACAGCATTAGATCACACCTGGTGAGCTCTACGGTTACCCTTGATGTTTCTACGTTTGATACTCCAAAACTATTAACCTAGAGGTTGAAAAAATAGACATAGGGCCAAAATAAGATATACCATAAATATAGTTTGTAAGTGTGTTGGTAGGTAGGTAAATACAGAGACAGTCTTAAATCCTAAGAATTGTTCACTCGGGCTAAAATAGGATGTAGTGTAGAGGTAGGTAGATAGATAGATGTAGAGGTCATCGTAAGAATCGGTTACTTGGAATAAAATAGGAAATTATAATTTCAACATTATTCACATAATGCTTGTAAATAAAAAAGTATCCAGTAACATTGGAGCAGATATAAAAATATGTTAATGTAAAATTGAGTTATTTGGTATAATGTTGTTTGGCGCACTTTTAAAATTAGTATTAAAACAAGTAGTCTTATGAATGAATGAACTGGATTTTGCTTTTTGCATTCATATCGTTGTAAAATTAGAACAAATCGCAGTTATTTCCAGGTATATGCTGTTTTTTATTTCGTGTTGTTGTAAAAGAGTATGTATTTTTTTTTTTTAAAAAAATAGTAAGTGGGTTAAATTGTATATGACGTGGTTTGCTAAAGAATACTAACAAGTTAGTGTGTGTGTGTGTTTAAAGTAAGATTAGATGGTAAATAAGTAGGTACTTCATCGCTTTCTACGAAAAATTATATTCTCTCTCTCTTTCTTCCTATTGAAGAATAATATAATAAGCTTGTTTAACTAAATTTTAATTTCGTTTCAGCAGACTGGTAATTTAGAGGTAATTTTGTTATTCAAATTTCATTTATATTGCATATCAGTAAATAAGGTTACATGTGTTGTTTTGATGAAAGATAAATTGTACAAGTTTTTCAACTATGTTTATATTTTGATGGTTTCTAATATTGATGAGGTCATTATGGGTATATATATATATATAAGGTTGTAATAAAAGTAATGTTTCACGTAGAAAGTTTTCAACATAATAAGTAATAGTGTGGTTTTATTCATATTGCTTAAATTATCTAAGTAATACGATAATATAATTTCCCTATATGCTACTTTTAAAAGAATTTAGTTTAGTAGATTTTGTCACTTGTTAATCCATTGTATTAATTTTATACAATGCTCTTTTGCTATCAAATGGAAACCTATTCTCTGGCTTCTACCTTTGATCTGTGGTGTATTAACAGCATCGTCAATTGCCTACATATATAATTATTAAGTTGAAATGTGTTTTGTGTATCTTCAGTCTAGTCTTTTGGGGTTTGCCCAGTTTGCATAAGGTGTTTGTCGCCGCATGTTGAGAGTCCGCCTGTGTTCGTCATTATATATTCTGTTTATTTGTTCAGTAAAACTTTCAGTTGACATATTGTGTATTATAGGTCTCATTTTGTTCCGTTTCTCTCTTCAAATAATCTTGCTTTACTCCTTGGCTATTTAAATAAATAATCTTTTTTCGCTGAGACTAATTTTTCAGTTTGTTTTGGAGTTCTTCATAGGAAGAAACTATTTAAAAGGTATATTTATTGATGACTGATATCGTAAGTATTGTAATCTTCTTTAATTTCCTATTAGATTGGTGCAAAGTAATGCAGGATCTTGGTTCGCAGGATCTTGGATCTTGGTTATGGTAATGATGGCCATAACTTACATGAAACTGAACGAAATTAATTAGAAAAAGGTGATAGTGGGCGAGAGGTCTGACGAATATGTTGGACGATATGTTGAGTTTCGTATCCTAATAAGTGTTCTGTAACATCATCTGTACGACACTAGTGTTACTAACATGACTGAGCCCTTTATGTTCAACAATGCTGCCCATAAGCGTTGAAAGTTTGATGCATTTGGTCAATTTCTTGATAATTTTCAATCGTGATGGATTCGCGCGGATTGAGGAGTTCACTCCATTTAAAGATCACTACATAGTTGTCATGATCTTCGGGTATAACTGTTGTTTTAGAAAATGTTTAGGAGCAGAAGCGCAATCTAGCTATTGCGCGAAATGTCATACAAGATCTTCAACGCGTTCTAAAACCGAATCTGTTTTATTGTGCAGGAGCAGCGTGTACCATCATAATCAAGATTCAGTGGTAGAGCGTTCACCTCTGGTGCAAGGGGTCCCTGGTTCGATCCCAGCTCACACATGGTAGACAAACACCGTGTGTGATTCTGCTGTTTCCTCCCACTTTCTTCATTCCACCATTCCATCCATTTCTCATCATCACAGTCTCCTTTAGCCTCGCCGGCACATCCGTGGGACGTAAAACTGAAAAATATTTCATTCATTTTATTTCATAATCAGATATTCTGCCACTATTGCAGGTAGTTTGCTGCAATAAAAAAGCTTCCATGCATCACGTTCTTGAGCTAATCTTTTCGTCTTGACGTAGGAATTTTCTCTTTAATACCGTCCATCAGCTGTAGGCTCTTTCGCTCTCCGTTTTCCACTTCATTCTAGTTTCTATTATGTCCTTCATGATATAATGCCTTCTCAGCGAATGTTCCAACCAGTTTCTCTACCTCTAAATTGTACTTTTCTCCCTTCACTATTTCTAACACTTTCTCATTCGTTTCCCGTTCAACCTAGGTAAGTTTCTCTACTCTTTTTCAAACTATATTTAGAAAGCCTCCAGTCTTTTGTTTTTCTTAATTAAAAGTACCAATTTGTTCGATTCTTTGTACATTCTTGTGCTACGAATGTGTCCATCTTTTAGACATTTCATAATTTTTCCAATGCCATGCGACGAAAATTCCGTACAACTTCTCGCATCGTTGTCCCTGGGTCTGGATGTTCTTTACTTTGTAACCAGCATTAAACCAATGTTCGAGACTTACTGTATCTTCAGGCTGAAATACCGATGACAGAGCTGACATGCTGCTCAGTTATTTATGCATGCTACACTGAAGTTTAAATTCGTGGAGGTAGATTCGACAGGAATGGTTTCAATACACAAAACGGAAACACAATCCATACTTTCTACGAGGTGTATAGCTAAAATAAGTAACACATAAGCTGTTGAACGATATATAATACGGTATATATAGATAACATCACTATGATCACAGTCATGTTTTACATTGAGGTACCCCAAATCCTGCATTACTTGTGCAACAACTCACTGCTTAGCAAATAGTTATGAAGGTACAATAGTTAAAATATTTGGTTAAAACTAAAATTAAAACTCGTAGTTTAGCAAACATTCTAACTAAACGTTTCGTTAAGTGTTATTTTGCTATAATCTTGGTATTCTTGTTTCATGTTTGTGTTTTGTGGCTTTTCCAGGAATGAGAAAGAAGAAAGATATCGTCATAGCATTTATCTAGTATATAGGGGACTGGTAATAGATTAAGTTTAATAATAATTATAATAATAATAATAAATAGCGATTACCCAGGTTCTTTGTGATCCGAGATAAACCTAAACTCACATTTTCTAGTAATTACTGAGTTAAACCGTTGATTTGTTGATTCAGCATCCATTTTGATCACCGGGGCTATATAAGATGTAGACCTATAAGGTGCAATACACATTTCCGTAAAACGATCAAATTTCAAAGCCCTCCCACCGAGAATCGAACTCGAGATCACATATACTAAAGGCGCGCACTCTAGCCGCTAACCAGTGGAGATGGCTAATAAACGATTGAGGGTTGACGATTGGTTGCACTGTGTGTACCAAGTAATTCTTCTTCTTTTTGTTCTTAACCATAGGCTGGTTGGCAACATGGAAATTTTAAAACTTTTCCCTCCTTTGAAAAACCTGTTTTATACTTTGATAAGGTCTCTTCTTCGCAACTGCATCTAGATATTCTATCCTTGGCTTCCTCTTCTTGGTTTTCCTTCTGCCTTTTCCTTTATCAACACGGTAATCCAGAGTGCCGAATAAGATGGTCAAGCATGCTATTTCTTCTTTTTCCCATTATCTTTATGATCTGTCGTCCTTCATTATCTTCCTTTAGTACGTCTTCATTCCTTTTCCTTTCGATCCATGATATGTGTAGCATTCTGCACCAACACCACATTTCAAATGCTTCCAGCTTGGATATTTCAGCTTTTCCCAATGTCCACGTTTCTGATTCGTAAAGCGTCACGCTCCATACCAGAGTCTTAATAAATCGTTTTCGAACGTCCAACGACACATTTCTTAATGTTAGTAGTCCTCTTTTTATATTGAATGTTTGCGTAACCTGCGCTATTTTTGAATTTACGTCTTTTTCACTTCTTCCATCCGAGGATAATAGACTTCGTAAATAAGCGAACGTCTTAACGTCTTCGATTTTCTCTCCATCTAGACATACGCGTGCTCCTTCCTTTCAAATAATTAGACACCATAAATATAAGCAAGGATAGGATTTTCATTTTTACCTTTATTTGAAGGTGGATTTCCCAAGTAAGGAAAAGAGTCTTAAAAATATACGCCTATCTCTGTGTATATATTGAAAACCTCTGATATATTTCATAATTTTAAATCTAAAAAATCTCCGCGGTCGTCGCCTTAGAGTTTTCAGTTCTTATTTATTTATTTATTTATTTATTTATTATTATTATTATTATTATTATTATTATTATTACATAATACGTAGTGTGTAGTACATTAGGTCTGTAAGGAAAATAGATGTTGCAAAAGAATATGATGGTTTTATCGTACTAGCAATGAGACCTGATGGCATGAGCTAATGAATTATTATTAAGTTTTCCGATCTTGTACCTTATTAATATTTCACTTTTTTAGCATTAATCAATGAAACCAATTCAGTAACAGGAATGAATAGTTAATGTCCTTTAATAATCGGAATTCATTTTGCAAAGTTTAGTCTACAGTTGCACCGAAAACAACTTAAGAGTCGAAACACAAACAAACAAACACATACTCTATGAATAAAAACACATAAATGAAATATATGTAATATTCTTTTGTGACTTCTATTTTATTTAGTGTTACGTTAATGTATGTTTTATTTTTAAGGAAAACTGCAGAGGTAGCTGCAGTACATTTTTAACTCGCCTAAGCCGGTCCCCAGCCCGGTTGCAAAAGCAGGAGGGAAAATGTACGGCCAACTTCACCTGGAGGAAAATTCAACGGCACCTGGAGTCAAATTTTACGAAGAGGACTACGACTGTGTAAGTTGAGCCTAAAATCAGTAAAGGTATAAAAAATTAAAATACACATATTAAAATTGTTATTTACGTTGACTGCGTAGTTATTTTAAATACTCAGCCATGTTTCGTCCTTATACTAACATGACAATGTCTACAAGATAGTGTGATAACGGATAATAAGTTGCGTATAAAGAGAACTACGTATTCAAGATAAATGACGATTTTATTGTTTAATATTATGAAAGGTATGCTCGTTTTAAGTAGCTTTTACCTACAGATTTCCTCTTGTTTCGCGGGCCTTTACACTATTGAAACTTACATTAAAAATATGAATCCTTCAGTCGAGAATCGAACCTAGAACACTGTGATCTGCGAAATCAACTTCTACTTACTATATAGGTAGACAGATTTATATGTGAAACGTACTAAAGAATTCGAGTTTTGAATTTTAGGACTTTAACCTAAAATTACACTTTAATTCAGCCATTAAAATAATATCGTCATTTTGATGTTATGTTTTAGACTATTGCGTTTATTTGTCTCTTGAGGCAAGAAAACAAAGTAATCTATTTGATAAGAAAAGTGGTTCTCCTAGTGCCTCTGTATTTATTACTTTAATTGAACATTTTCTTTTTCTCAGGGAACATCAGCACCATTTTTATCATTGTATAACCGACCCTTACTTTTACGACGTTGGTTTAGCATGCTCCGCCCCTGACATAGAAGGAACTCCCGTAGGAAAACCAAACCACAGTTATTTTTCAACATAGTCCCCTGCAACATGTGCACTCTTTTCCAATCGGCTTTCCAGGGCTTCAGTTCCAGCGGAAAAAAATCTTTTGATTGGTCCTGCAACCATTCATTCACAACATCCATCACCTCTGAATCACTGGCAAAATGTTTTCCATGAAAATGTTTCTTCATGTTCGGGAACAGATGGAAGTCACTAGGGGCCAGGTCTGGAAAATAATGAGCATGAGGGACAATTTCGAACCCTGCTGCATGAATTACAGCCACCGCAACTTGGGAGGTGTGGGTGGGAGCATTGTCGCAATTAACTAACATTCCGCAACGTCTTTCCTTGATGCAGTATGTAATTGTGCAATTAAGTTTTCAAAATAAACACCTGTGATTGTCTTTCCCTGTTGGAGATAATATATCAAAAGAATTCCAGAAAACAGATGCCATGACTTTTCCCTTTGATGGTTGAACCTTGAATTTGTTTGGTGATGAAGAACTGGAGTGTTTCCATTGCATACTTTGGCGTTTACATTCGGGATTGAAGTGTGAACCCATGTTTCATCCATTGTCACAAATCTCTTCAGAAACTTTGGCTTGTCAGCCTTTATTGTCCGTAACAGGTTCTGACTTGTCACACAACGTGTCCTCTTTTGCTGGGCGGTCAGTATCGGCGGCATTCAACGTGCACAGATTTTTTTTCATTGACAAATGTTTATGTAGAGTGGAATGCACACTGCCAGTTGAGATGCCACATGTCTCAGCTATATGGCGGACAGTCACTCGCCGTTCTACTAAAATCACGTCATGCACTCTTGTAATCATTTCTGATGTGGTCACCGTTGCAGCGGCTCATCTTTACAGGTCTGCCGACCACATTTAAATTCATGGCACTCTCTCTTCACTAGGTCACATGTTGGGCTAGAGTCTCCAAAAGTTCCCACCATATCTGCATGGATGTCCTTTGGTGTTGGATTTTTCTTGAGTAAATATTTTATGACTGCTCGAACTTTCGATTTTTCCATTTCTTCAAATGTGACTACACTTCTTACTAATCATCACCCTGTAACAAACAGAAATTCTTGAAACTTTGTGAATATTAGTCTAAAGTATGCTCAAATTACAAGTCTCTACTATCACTAGAAATTGGTCAGGAGCGGAGCATGCTGAACCACCATCGTATATTTCCTATTGTAAATCTAGTTTTCTTTAATTAACAATTAGTGCAAAGTATTCAGTGACTTAATTTTGATTTTTGATTACCCTTAATAATTGCGGCAAGTGACCTGCCAACAAGGGCAGAATACCTATGATGATGATGATGATTAATAATTGTGTATTTTACGTCAATTTGCTATGTTTATAAAAAATACGATTTACATTAACAGACTTCCACAATATGTCTTTAATTTATGCTCAATTGTTGTTGTTCCTCAATAATTCATTTTTGGTTGTTGTAAACACTAATTCCACTGGCAGATTTAACATTTCGCAAATTTAGTGAATTTTTGAACTAACGTCATTGAACGCTTATTGTAGCTTGTGTAGTTTGTCAATTAGATTTATTCTGAAAGCTAGTTTAATTTTTTGTTGGCATCAAAGTGTGAATTTGTGAAATAATATTCAATTGACGATTCAACTCCAAGCGAAGGCAATGTGTCCAGATTCAATGTTTGAAGTAATGTAAAATATCCTCAGAAAATATTTATTGAGATCCTATTTAGGTTCCTTGATAAGACTATGAATCTTAACGGTGAAGTTGTGTAAACTGGAAACAATCCGCGACAAAAATGTAAATAATGTATTTGGTCTAGGAATTAATTCGTGCGGTTGGTACGCACACATTGAAGCTGTAGTACAAACACAAAATACATAAATACCTTAAGAAAAATATTGTCCATCGCTTGCCACCACTTTCGCCCATCTGTCAGGCAATGTACGGATTCCGTGGCGAAAGAAGTCCTCATCCTTGGAAGCGATCCAGTCAGAGACCCATGTTTCGATATCTTCTGAAGAAGTAAACCGCTGTCCAATCAAATCGTTGTTCATGCAATCGAACAAGTAGTAGTCCGAAGGAGCAACGTCTGGTGAATACGGCGGGTGGGGTAAAACTTCCCATCCGACATTTTCTAAATAGGTTTTGGCCGGTTTTGCGACATGTGGGCGAGCGTTATCATGTTGAACAATAAGTTTATCATGTCTGTTCTCCCATTCTGGTCGTGTTCTGGCCAGAGCTTGCTTCAAACGCATTAATTGTCGTCGATAACGTTCTCCATTCATAGTTTCACCCGGTTGCAGCAGCTCATAGTACACCACACCTTTCATATCCCACCATATGCACAGCATAACCTTTGCACAGTGAATATCTCGTTTTGGTTGTGATGGACCTGGTTCACCTGGTTTCACCCAGGCCTTTTTTCGTTTAGGGTTCTCGTAATGGGTCCACTTCTCATCACCCGTAATAATTCGATGCAGAAACCCCTTTCTGCTCTGTCGTTGAAGCAGCAATTCGCAAATGGTTTTTCGTCTTTCAACGTCTCTGTCTTTCAATTCATGTGGAACCCAATGTGACATCCTTTGAATCATTCCCATGGCTTTCAAGCGTTTGGAGACTGTTGTTTGATCAACGCCTAATGCTGCTGCAAGTTGTTCCTGCGTTTGACACGAATCCTGCTCGAGCAATACTGTCAATTCTTCGTCTTGAAATTTTTTTGGCTGTCCAGCTCGCTCTTCGTCTGCCAAGCCGAAATCACCACTCCTAAACCGTGCAAACCACTTCTGACACGTTCGCTCAGCTAGAGCATGGTCACCATACACTTCCACCAAAATACGATGACTTTCAGTCGCACTTTTCTGCATGTTAAAGTAATGCAGCAGGACACCCCGCAAAAACACTTTATCAGGCACAAATTGCGCCATGTTCACTTACCTACAAACTGGTGTTGTTGACGCTTTAATCCACTGCCCTATACTACGAACGATACGCGATGACAGGGGTTTGCAACACATGTGTGGATACACGGAACTGTGGGACGCTCCGTTCGTTGCGCCATCTCTTGTCCACCCGCACGAATTAATTCCTAGACCAAATAATAAAATATAAATAAATATTTCCATTAATTTTATATTTTTCTTGAGATGTTGATGAGAACTTTCATCTGTGATCTAGGATGTCCTTATCTAAGCTGAGTTTAGGTCTTTTGGGTCTGATGAAAAAGAACTCAAAAATATTTTTTTCTGCCTTATTGGAATAAGGTATGAAAACGTAGTGCATTCTATGTTATGTCCTGTATCTTGCAGATGATTTGAGAGACCGAAAGTGGGAGGGGTCTCCCTTTTTTGATATATTCTTTAACCTTGGTTGAAATGTTCCTCTTTGTCATACCAATATAGGATTCATTACATTCACACGAAATATTATAGATCCCTGAAACCAATTCATCTTTAAAATAATTTTTGTATGTTAATGAGAAACTTTCGAAAGTGGTACCAGATTTTACGAGAAATTAATTCCAAAGGCATTGCCTATTTTCTTTAACCTTTCAGAAATGCCTGGCCAGAGAGATAAGAAACCATTTTTTTTGTCAACTTTCGTTTTTATTTTTGTTTTAAATAATAATATCCCCATTCTGAGCTTTTCCATTTTTTCTAGTCATTTTTCTTCCTTATTCAAAAAGTGTTTCGATCTTCTCATTGAGTTCTGTTCCTTTTGTAGAATACCTGAAGATTCTCAAAAGAAGTTTTTTTTTCTTTTTTTTTTTTTCAAATAATTTCTTTGATGGGGTGCAAATGTGCCGATTCTTTGTGAAAAAAGAAAAAAAAAATAAAATCTGAGTTTTTTTTTTTCATGGACCGAAATGAAGAATTTGTTGTGCTTCCTATAAATGTTTATGTCCAGAAAATTAATGCTGTTTTCTGAATTTTCTTCTGTGATGAATTTTATAGTATTGTGAATGCCCTTGAATTCTTTGATTAGGTCTGAGAAAGTGTTCTTATCTTTGTAGATCAAAACATTCTCAACATACACTATCTACCAAAAAGTCACCGGTCAGCCTGCTAGGACATCGCTGTAAGAAATCCAGAGCAACTTGCACGACGCCAGTCATTTGTTTAAGTGCAGAACGCATTATCAGTGATCGTGCGTCATGCAAGGAGTCAATTTGACTGAGAATGGTAGACAGATAAGAATTTAGTGAATTCGATAGGGAAGTCGGCATCGGTTTTCATAATGCGGGTTTGTCGAATCGTGCCGTTAGTGCCCAATTACGCCACCCAAAATCAGCGGTGGGTTGATGTAATCCTGAAATGGAAACGTCACGGTGTCATCAGTGTTCATAAACGGCCCGAACGACCCAAGAAATTGACGGACGGGGACCGGAAATTGCTGAAACGAGTGGTATCCAGCAGTCGCCGTCAAACTGCATCTGCCATCCAAACGGAGTTCCACACTGCATCGGGCACATCAGTTTCACTGAACACTGTCAGGACAGAACTTCTTGCACTTGGTTTCCATGGTAGAGCAGGTGCCCACAGGCCACACATCACTCCAACGAATAAAGCCAGGAGGTTGGCATAGTGGAAGGCTTATCGAAATTGGACCCTAGACCAATGGAAACATGTGTTATGGAGTGATGAATCAC
Organism: Thermobia domestica; assembly: GCF_964235325.1. Classification (NCBI taxonomy): domain Eukaryota; kingdom Metazoa; phylum Arthropoda; class Insecta; order Zygentoma; family Lepismatidae; genus Thermobia; species Thermobia domestica. The sequence continues at coordinate 106,627,969 of NC_137463.1, read as the reverse complement.
GCTACACGTGTTTCATGTCAGATGGTCGAGTGTGGGTGTGGCGACAACCCAGGGAACGTTTCTTACCAGACTGCATTATGCCAACAGTGAAATTTGGTTGTGATGGTATAATGATGTGGGTTTGGCTCAGGCCCGCTTGTTGTTGTACCTGGTAACGCGAAGAGTGCAAATTACCTGGAAGTTTTGGACAATTCAGTGCTTCCCACATTGTGGAAATTCTTTGGAATGGACCCATGTTACTATCAGGATGATAATGCCCCTTGTCATAAAGCTGTCAATGTTATGTTGTGGTATTACGGGAACAATGTGCAACGACTCCAGTGGCCTTCTCAATCGCCATGGAACATCTGTGGGATGAATTGGAGCGGCGTTTAAAGTCCAGACCAACTCGTTCAAATTTACCTGCCGCACTTGGAACCGCCTTGCAGGAGGAGTGGGTTCTCGTGCACTCATTGCTAAGAATTTTCTTTTCGAAATTATCCATAACTATATAGTTAAGTAGAGGAGAAAATGGGCTTCTCATCCCAAGATCTTTTTGATTGTGAATATATTCTTCAAATTAGATTATTATTGTCGAGATAGCTTTAAAGGAGTTTTATGACTTCGTAAATGATGAGATCGGATACCTTGTTTCTCTTAGTTTCCTCTGTGTGCAGGATATAGCTAAATTGATTAGTATTGAACTAAACACAGCTTTGACGTTTAGCGAAGGTAGATGTAAATTAACTAGTGATGTGATGTCTGGAATGACTTCCATACCATTCTTGATGGAGTATTCAAAAGGTGTGGTGTCAGAAATGAAAGATGTTAGTGACTTAGCCAATTTGTAAGTTAAAGAATTTTTGCATGACATATAAAAGTAAGAATCCGGTGACAGTAATAAAAGTGGTGCTGCTGACATTCCCAGAGAGGAAAAAAATATTCAATTAAAATATTAAACATAGAGGCAGGCACAAAGTAGGTCACTTTTCTTATGAATACGTGTCCTATAGCTTCTATAAATACGTGGATCAGTCAGAAAGTTAATTGCACTTCTTCGTAAATATTTTCAGTTAAAGGCTATTTGATGAAATTGTGTGGCAACACTGCAGACATGTAGCTGTATCGTGTGACATAGCGGCTTTCACGAGGCAAGTGGAGGTGCTCTGATAATTAGTTGTAATAACGTGTAAAAACACATCCCCCATTTCTGCTACTAATCTTTGGTTTACCGAAAGTGCATAAAGAAGGCGTCCCTATATGATTCATAGTTCCTGATAGGAACTTTATAACTTCCATTTATAGAAAAGCGAAGTGGTTATCCAATTATAGGCCTATTTTTAAACACGGAAGAAATCAAATATAAATAACAGTGTTGAAGTTAAAATAGGAAGTTGCTCATTAGTCAATGTCAGTGGTTGAAAATAAACGACGTTGGACGTTGTGCACGTGTATAATTCCACTCCGGTCAATCTTGCTATCGAATGCACTCAGAAAAGACTCAAAATCAATCCTATTCAACGATTTAGAAATAAGGGAAATTGTAAAAATTTTGGAGCCTTGCCTTACCACCAGCAATAACACTCACTGAAAAAAAAAAAAAAAAAACCGCCAGGAAGGAGTCGTCCAAGTCAACTTTGATTCAGTAAATTTGTAACGCTATGGAGGATGTGCAGATGATTAGAAATTCAAAAATCAGGAACAACACGAACAACACAGTGCAAGAAAGTCAAGAAACACATAATACCTTGTCGCCGCATTAGACGGAATTACCAGCATTTGAAAGCGTTCGAAATGCGCCACCACGAGTCCGGTTGGGTATTTCATGCGATTGAAAATAATGTGTAACATTCTGTTGTAACTGTGGCCCGATGTTGGAGCTAGTGGATGCATAAAAACAACAAGCATGACATGAAGGTTCTGGTCGATCACCACCGATCACAACACGGGAGAATCGTCGCATTGTGTGTGAAGCATTATGTAACCCTGTCATGACTGCCATCCAAAGAAAATAATAAACTCTGTAGAACAGCTTATGTCCCCTGCGTAGTTTTCCAATAACATCAGTGCATAAGCGAAAGCGTATGGAGTGGCGTCGCACTCGGGTAGCATAGAATCCTCATGAATGATAGGATCGTGTTGAGTGACGAGTCTCGATTTTGCAGCTAAAGTTTCGCATAAAGTTGTTAATAAGTTTTGAAAAGTTGTAGTCTGTATACTTTTTTTTTTTTTTTTTTTTTTAATAAGGACTCATTCAGGAGTATATCAAGCAAATTGTGAGTGTTGGGAATATTATATTAGAATTACAAAAAGAAACATAGAAACAAAGTCAAAGGAACACATTAGAGACGCATGAAATTAAGATACTGCTGTGACAGATATCTCTAAACGTCCGTATTTGGACACAATAATGGATAGTTCAAAAGTGTTACATAGATCGTCATCTCACATTGAAAGAAATGTGTATGAATGACTTTTCATCAGAACAAGGATTCGAAGTTTGAATCTGAACAAGGGGAGCTTTCAGTGGGATTTCAATATGAAAGTAATAAATGTTTATTACTCAAATGAAGTTCAATATTCACATACAGATGAAGTGAAAGAGAAAATTATCTATATTAGGCATTTCGTAAGCCAAACATACTTCTCAGAATCCAGAAATAGGTTTAGTAACACAAATCGAAATACCAAAACTCGAACAAGATACAAGGAAACCTCGCAACACAAACAATTGAAAAAAGTTTTTCACAGTAACAACACTTTTGAAAGGTGATTTTAGTGCAAGAAATTTACATGACCACACTAACAATTTTTTAAAACTTTTTTTATTATATTTGATTTGATTTTTTTATACCGTGCACACGAAATATTGCAAAGTATAATTCTTAGTTTTACAAGTTAGAATTTTTTTTTTGTAGATTTTAAGTTTTAAGTTTTAAGTTTTTAATTTAAACAAGTTAGAAAAGTGTACGTAAGTTGTAGAGATCTACTGAGAAAGGTGTCATCGAGCGCCGAAACAGTACAGTTAACACATTTCAGTCGGGGCGCTTTTTTGTAAAATTTTATCCCTCAGTTCGGTGGTTCCTATCATGTTTTTATACAGGCTAATTTTTTTTTTTTTTTTAAACTCACTGATTTCATTTGGGTTTAAAATTTCTAATTGAAGTCCGATTTTCATGGGATTTGTGGCAAATTATCAAGGACGAATGGGAGATTTATGGTACTATGTTTATTGTTTTAAATTCATCCGGGGTAATATCGACCACGTCTCAAGAAAAACAGCAAATATTCGCAAGTGTAACACAATGGAATGAGGTTTTGGATTTTTAAAGCGAAATTGCAGAATACAAATTAAGTATTAGTGAGAATACAAAGTAAATGTTAGTGGTGATACACATAAATCACATGTTGAATAGCTATAGCCGGTTTCGAAGAGATTTCTTGGGCGACCTAACGAGTCGATAGCTTACATCTTCCACAACCACCCCGTGCGGAGTCCGATGCTTCCCTGTCTCACTCCGAAGCGATTCTGTTTCTTCCAATTTATTCACTAGCGACCATATCATGTTTCTCTTTAGAGCCGAACGTGAGACGAATTTGTTTCTAAATGCCCTTTGCGTAACAACAACAGATTCCATTCTCCAAAAACTTATAACTATAAACTCATATTGCTCCAAAGAACACACTATTCTCACTATGTCCTGATCGTATTCAGACAGTAGCACAGAACTGTACAGCACAATTCCCAATACAACGACCCACCTTTTTGTTTCTTATTGACCTTGGCCATGTTGCCATCTAACGAAGAAAACTCAAATCTCCACACCGGAACGCACCTCATTCAGACTGTAAGATACTCTGGCGAATATTTTCTGTTTTTCTTGAGGAGTGGCCGATATTAGCGCGGATGAATTTAAACTAGTAAATATAGTTCCATAAATCTCCCATCCATCTTTGATCATTTGTAACAAACCGCATGAAAATCGGACTTCAGTTAGAAATTCTAGATCGAAATAAAATTCGTAAATTAAAAAAAAAAAAAAAAAAAATCACCCTGTAGAAAAACATGATAGGAACCGGCGAACTGAAGGATAAAATTTACAACAAACTGTTTCGGCGTATCATGAGACCTTTCTCAGTAGATCTCTGCAACTCACATACACTTTTCTCACTTGTTAGAATTTTACTTTGTAATATTTCGTGTGCACGGTATAAAAATCAACCTTTATTTTTGTAATAAGCTATTTAGAAAATTTTGGGTAATTTAATATTTATTTCATAAAAGATATACAACAGAATATACTATATGCAAGCCATTTATATACTTCAATCGCTCCAACCCAATAATAGAGAGGAAAGGAAACGAATTAAAAGAATAGAATATCTTATGCGCGGTAAATGCATTACGTTGAAGGAATTTTATCATTGCTGAAAAGTAAAAGAATTCTGAAGTTCTACATTTGATTGAGAGTTTCAAGAAATTCTTTGATTTATTCAGATCGCATTTAGAAGACCCAAAGAATAGATGGCGAGAAGTGTAATAGAAGTTTTTAGTTTATGTTGCATTTATTAGCTAAATATGATCCCACAATCTTAGAAACGAACAGTTTACCTGAGGATTATATTATATCAGTGCATCCCAGTTCCAAGTCATTCAATATCAGATCATCTGTTGCCTGCTTCAAACCTAGAAGGTAGGTGGTACACAATATTGGTACTAAAACTTTTGCTTAGCTTAACAGTTTTTTTTTTTTTTTTTTTTTTTTTTTCTTTTAGATCCGGATTCGATTCGCAGTGGAAGCTCAATGAATTCTAATCTTAAAGTAAACTGTACGTTCAGCACTCTAAGCAAACAAACAAATAAAAAAAACTTGTGAAAGGAAGATAAAATAACTATTGTTATTCATTATAAATGTTTCAAAAGAGTAAGAGAAATTTTAAAAATGACTTAGTAGATTTGAGTTGAAAAAAAATATACATTTTGGAAATTTATGTAAAAGATTTGCACATGTTCTATAGCAAGTGCGATTTTATTTAAAATCGCAATTGTAGTGTTATGATATTTTGAAAAGTTGCATTTGGACGTAAATATATCTTGAGTCTAGTGATATAATAAAATTCCAATGATGAGTGGTGTGTAGAAATTAAGGAATTAGCTGCTGTCCACTGTATAGCGCATAATTAAATCTCATCATCAACGGTAGAGGAAGAAGTGAAAGAGAAATATTAAACAACTTTCCAAGCTTTGCACATGTTCTTCGGTCATAGTATCAAGAATTGTAATTCTTTCATCTTTGGCAAATAAAAAATAAAATGTAAGTTTGAAATGGCTCAACTGCTCCAGCTATTACTTTACTAACAAGCTATTACTTTTACAATGTGAAAGTGTAAGTATGAAATGAACTGCCGTATATTTTTTCTTGTACTTTTTTATATAAATTACAAACATTAATGAAAAATAAAAATAAACTAAAAATAAAAATGATAAAACCTTATCATTTTCATATTTCTCTTGATATTTTCATAATTTTATTTATTATTTTCGATACTTTCGTTTGCTCTCCTGCACTCTTACTCGTCCCACTATCTTCCTTCACCAAATTGCATCTACGATAACACTACTACATGATCTTGCATTTCAATATGGCGTCCATCATTATACCTCTCAGCTATTCATCTGTTCTTTATATCTTTCTTTTTTTCCCCCAACTTCTTCCCCGTATGGTGAAGTAATTTAGCGAAAGATCTCTAATTCAGATTTCAGTGTTGTGATCATGTTTCCATTATTTTCTGGTAAGTAATTCCTTATGCAAAGCGTGACTTACATAGAAGTAGTACTAAATTTATATTTCATAAACGGAAGCAGATGCACTAAATCGGTTAATGTTGTATTGAAGCACCATCCTTGCTCTGTGCCGTGTCGTGACAAAACGCTGTAACTTTGGCTGAGCAGTTTTGCGAAAAAGAGCCGTAAAGTTTTTATCTAAAAATGTGATCTGTATCGTGTAGAACCACTGTATCTTGACTTTGGAAACACGTGGTTACACGTAATGTTACGTAAATGCATGTTGTGTGATTAAATTTGGTGAAAATTGATTGGTTGACCATTATTGCCTAGTTACACTGGTTCTACACGATACAGATCACATTTTCGGATGAAAACATTACGGCTCATTTTCGCAAAACTGCTCCGCCAAAGTTACAGCGTTTTGTCACGACACGGCAGCTCTAATGTATGAAGTTTAAACTCGCCTAATCTTGGTAGTTCCGAATAGGATGTTACTCCGTCAACATGTATAATCACGCTGTGAGTGTGAAAGTGAAACAAAGGATTAATTTTTTTTTTTTTTTTTTTTTTTTTTTTTTTTTTTTTTGTGAAAGTTGAAAAGTTGTCAGCTAAAACATTCCAACTGATGATCGGAACGTGTGATGGCGTTTGTATGTCCACAGTACAAGTTTTTCAGTAGCGTAAGCGTTATCTGAAGGGAAAGAAAGTCTTCAAGAGAATGATTTTTTTTTTTTAGGTAAACCACGATCTTCAGTTACTGACACAAACATCCACAGATATGCGAGGTGATTTAAAAAAAAAAACAAAAAAGCGATGCAATGGCTGAACTAATTGAACTTGGACAGGGAATTTGTTCGAAGAATTATCACAAAAGAATTAAAGATGGAGAAAATCTGTTCCAAGATTATGCCGAAAAATATCTGGCAGAAACAAAGACAGCGCTTCAAGAATTGTGTACGGCTATGTTACAATACATCGAAAAGGAACTAGGCTTGTTGGAATCTGTAATACCTTCGACTAAACATATAATTTGCTTATAGCCTAGAGACTAAGCAGTAATCCATGGAGTAGAAATGCCTTACTTTCCCAAGATCCAGAAAAGCACGCAGTGCAGGACGAAGATGTTGTTCCAGAAACCTGCGGTAGTACATTGCATTTACGGGTTGGTTCGGAGGAACTGCATGCCGTAATATGACACTACGTATATCGTATGCCATTATCAGCATCACCTTCACCATTCCCCGGTTCCTGACGCAGCTTCTTGGGTCGGGGAAATGATGGGTGGCGCCATTTATTTGATTGGCGCTTAAGTTCTGGCTCATAAGAGCACGCCCATGTTTCGTCAAGTGCGGTGATCCTGACCAGAAACACGCCACCTTCCCGCATGTAACATGCCAAATTATCATCTATGCCATTTTTGAACATCTGTTAGGTGGTGCGGTACCTACCAGGATGCAATATTTCGGCAACCAAGGACATTGAGCAACACATTCAAAACTGTAGTGGGATGTTCCTATCTCGTTAGCCAATTCCCTGGCAGTCTACCTCTTGTCCATATAGAGCAAAAATTGAATCAATTCAATGACTCGATTGTCGACCCCATGTCGACCTCCACCTGGTTCCTGTTGCACACTATCACGTCCTGTACGAAACGTTGCAACCCAATGCGCCACAGCCCGATACGGCAGTGCGTCATTACCGCATGCTTCAGGTAGGCCAGAGTGACATTCCTTGGCGTTTTTTCCACGAGTCACTTCGATCTTTATCAATGCATATTGTTCTACCTTGGAAAACAGCCCTTTTAGAGAGGTGTGATTTAACTCCACTACTATCACTGCAGTACCTACACTAGCGCCGCCATCCGAGTTGTATAGCTCCACCCACCCTCTACATGTGTTGCTGACAGCAATTCAAACAAAAGTTTCTGCACGGGGATAAAACAGTGTCGCTTTTTTCTAGAATTAGTAGAATATTATAGAAATTCCCCTATTTATCGTTTAGAAGAGGAATTTTCGAAAACACTGAAGCAAGTGTTCGCTTACTTTTAATGACGAGTTTATATACCGAGTTTCATGTCTCTAGCTAAAAGGGTTTGTGAGATGCATATCGTTGACAAAATATTCTCTCCTTAGGATATTACTTGACTTAAAGTTAAATTATAAAACTCCATGTCGATCCACATGCTATGTTCAAAAATTCACGTCTCAGGTTTCAAATAGTACAGTTGTTTGTCGTGACAAAATATATAATTACAATATCGATTTCACTTTTATATATTGACAGTGACTTTACAAGCACGCTTAAATATTCATTCTCATTATTCTCTGTGGAAGGACAGTTGCTCAGTGGTAGAGTGCTTCAGAGGTCCCTGGTTCAATCTCTAGCCAAATGAGTTTGTGGTGGACAACATCGTGTCCGTGGGTTTCCTCGGGGTACTCCCGTTTCCTCCCATTAGCTCATTCCACCAATTCTTCGATCATCGTTCACTCTTGCCCTAATCATCCATCTTCCTTTGCCCAAAGGAGATAATCGTGGGATGTTAAACTGAAAGATTTCTGCACCACCTGACTCAAGCTCATTACATTACAATCTAAAGCACTTCTTCTGCACTGGAATTGTAGACAAGTCCTGCTAGGTCATAAATATCAACAAAATCAAACGTTAAATTCAATGGATTTGATAAATTCTATAGCAACAAAAGCATAATCCTTTCTCTTTTTTTCAATGTATAAGGAGGGCACGGTGACACAATGGTAGAGCGTTTACCTCTGGTGTGTAGAGTCTGTGGTTCGATCCCCGGCCAAGTAAGCTTGTGATTGACAACATCGTGTCTCGAGTACCCCCGTCTCCTCTCACTTTCTCATTCTACTAATTATTTGGTCATCATTCATTTGCCTTAATCATCCGTCTTCCGTAGCCTTAAAGGCATAATCGTTGGATGTTAAACTAAAATATTTTACTTTATTCAATATACAGGGTTAGCCTAAATGATTCATCGGGTTTCAAACCACTTTTTGTTTACAAGTATACGACGTACAAAGACGGGTTATACATGAAAAGATACGTAGACTCATCAAGTTTCTGCTATATTCTACAAATGTTCAATATGTGCGCTCTTGATCACCCGGTACATATCCGAACCGTAATCCAGTTCCTTCTTACGTTCACTAACAGTTTTCGTTTATGTCCGTCACAGCAGAAGTTCTATAATTCATGCAGCGTTGTTGACATTGGGGGTACATAAACATAATCCAACAGAAATAAATCACATAGCGTGAGATCTATGGGCTCCTTTGCAGGTGAGATCTATGGGTATGACGTGGGTTCCTTTGCAGGGCCGGCCCTAGGCAATTTGCCCCATTGTAATGACATCATTTGCCACACCCTTTCTCCAGAAAGAATAAATCTTAAAAGACACGATTTTAAGTAAGCTACTCCATCATAAACGAAGGGAAGGGGAAGTGCACTCACACTCAGAAAGGCCTAAACACTACAAATACAATACAATCTCATTGTGTCTTTTTTCTCTAACCAATAATCGATTATGTTGGACATAAAGCAAACATACCTGCAGAGAAAAGATGGTAATCCTTTTTATAAAATTCAATATCGAGCTTCAATCTGAATATATCAATTTGCAATTCCAGTGTAACTAGCTTTTTTATCCTTATTTCTTGATTTTAGTTCTACATTTGTTAAAAATTTATATATATATATACAGAGTGAATCAAAAGTCTGGACACGGTGGAATAAATCGAGAACTTAACTTCGGATCGAAAAATCAAAAAACACGTGTTTAGTAATATTAAAAAATCTATCTGATGAAACCAAACTTGACCCTCTAGACCCACCCCCTGGGGGTTAGAGTGGGGTCAATTTTGAAATTTCTAATGGAAACCCCAATTTTTGATTGCAGATTTGGATTCTACGGCCCAAACTATGTAAAGTTTCGTCAACACTTTTCCGTCGATGCATAACATGGCGCAGCAATCGGGGAAAATAAATGGCCCCTAAATACTTCTATTTCGTTCATGAGCTTGGTAGTATTTCCGACCTCTGTTCTCGTTCAGTGTCACTGGTTCACTTCTCTGTTCCTTCTCGTCACTGGATAGAAGCACACTACACACAGACAGAAGACACAGAGAAAGACACACCTTCTTCATTCAGGCTTCGGGCAGTATCAGTGTTGCAAACCAGAAAATTCAAAAGCGGCGAGTAGAGGACAAAAAATAAAACAATTAAAAGTAAAAGGAAAATTTAAGAAAAGTATAGCTATTGAAGTATCTGCTTATTGCACTATGGTGTTTTTTGACTTCTGTGTCTAACGAGGGAACCTATCCAAGTGCAACTCTGACTTCGAGTCGAGACTATTTCCGTTGGATACCTTGTCCCTAAAGAACATAACACGAGAAAGGATACATCCTCGATCGCAACCGTTGCGGAGATATAAGCGTAAAAAGTTAGAAATTGAGCTCCATACTATACATTACAAAGTCAGATTCCGGGTCAGATTTTTCGGAAACGGTCGGGTAAGGAAACTCAGCGAATACATATCAACTTTGTGTGGGGAGCCCAGCACCTTTTGAATGAAAAATTTGTGTCCCTGGGGCACTCGCAGGGTCCCAGGCGGGGTCCAACTCAAAATTTGCAACTGGAACCGGGGGTCAAGTAGCATACTGTATGAAAGCTATTGTTAAATAAAAGAAGATAGAACAAATCTTAACTCTCTGCGATAACCCTGTGCAAACGGGCAACTGCTCAAAATGTCAATACAATCTACATCAGAAAATCTATGGTCCGCTTCTAAATCTGTTAAGTTGCGACAATAAGAAAACAGAACAACACGTTTAAAAGTGCAAGGTATTGAAGTGAAGCAAATTGCTGCAGTCTCTCACAGAGTCGCACAACGGATCTTATCCAAGTATAAGTATGACCTCGAATGACCAATGGACCATAGAATAACCATGACCATTGGATTTCGTGTCCTACAAGAGAAAGGATACATTGTCAATTACAACCGTCGTGGAGGGTGAGAAGGTCAAAAGGCAACGGTATGTGCTTCGCGTATCTGGACCCCAAATTCACAGATTGCACTGTGAAATTTTTATGGGGGGATTTGCTGAACGAGAAACATGATGGTAAAGGAGTGATCTTGAAACTGTGAGGCAACTTGGAGAGGAGTGGGGTTGGAGAAAACTGGATTAATGGTGCAGAAATAAAATATATCGGAGGGTGCTTTTGAGAGAGAAACTCTGCAGCAATTTGCTTTACTTTAATACCTTGCACTTTTAAACGTGCTTTTCTGTTTTGTTATTGTCGTAACTTAACGAATTTAGAAGCGTAGCCATAGGTTTTCTGATTGACATTTTGGGGTCCGCGGTGGCTCAGTGGTAGAGCGTTCATCTCTGGTGCTTAGGGTCCTGGGCTCGATCCCAGTCGTCGCCAAGTGAATTTTGTCGTGGACAAACACCATGTGCGTGGGTTTCCTCGGGGTTCTCCTGTTTCCTCTCACTTTCTTCATTCCACCATTTCATTCATTACTCATCATCACCGTCTCCTTTAGCCTAACCAGCATAACCGTGTGATGTAAACCTCAAAGATTTCATTTCATTTCATTTTTTGTATTGACATCTTGACCAGTTTCCCGTTTGCTCAGGGTTATCGTAGAGAGTTGAGATTTGTTCTATCTTCTTTTATTTAACAATAGCTTTCATACAATATGCTACTTGACCCCCGGTTCCATTTGCAAATTTTGAGTTGGACCCCGCCTGGGACCCTGCGAGTGCCCCAGGGACAAATTTTTCATTCAAAAGGTGCTGGGCTCCCCACACAAAGTTGATATGTATTCGCTGAGTTTCCTTACCCGACCGTTTCCGAAAAATCTGACCCGGAATCTGACTTTGTAATGTATAGTATGGAGCTCAATTTCTAACTTTTTACGCTTATATCTCTGCAACGGTTGCGATCTTGGTTGTATCCTTTCTCGTGTTATGTTCTTTAGGGACAAGGTATCCAACGGCCATAGTCTCGACTCGAAGTCAGAGTTGCACTTGGATAGGTTCCCTCGTAAGATGAAAATGTATTGATATAACCGTTTTCTAATCGCTAAAATATGACATTCCTTAGGGTCGATTGCACCATTCTCTGATAAAGATATATTATCAGAATGATCCTACCTTGTCGCGGTAGTAGATCTCATCTTACACAAAATAAAACATGACCACTGCGACCAGTGTTACCTTATCTGAAGATTAAGATATCAGGATAGTGTAGAATTGGCCCTATAATGTGCAAATGTTCGAATGGTGTGAAATTATCAAAAATACTTTGTAACTGTCAAGCTAATTTATGTTTGAAATAACGGGTGAACCAAAAGTTTGGCCACGGTAGAGTAACTGGAGAAATACACTTCTGATCATAAAAGCGCAAAAAAACGTATTTAATATGTTTCAAGAAGCTATCCGATGATATCAAACGCAACACTCCGCCTCCACCTTCTGAAAAGGAGTGGGGGGCATTGATTTTTCAAATGGGAACTCCAATGTTTTATTGAAAATTCGGAGACTGCATCCCAAATAATGTAAGGTATAATCAAAACTTTTTCGTCGATGTGTGATATCATGCTGTAATCGGCGAAATTAGATGTTCTCCTCTTTGTTTATGAGCTTGATATTAGCTCCGACCGTCTGTACAAGGTGCATTATTTTGAGAAATACGCGTCGGATCAACAAAGTTATTCAATGGTACCAAACACGATACCGCACCCTACCGCTAGATGGGGTTAGCTGAAAGATTTGAAATGGAAGCTTTTATTTCTTATTGCAGAGTCGGATTCTGCGCACAAACCTGTGTAAGATTTAGTCGAAACATCGTTGTCGCTGTGTGACGTGGCGCTGTAATGGGGAAATCAGGATAACTTCCTATATGAACTTTAATTAGCTTCAATGCTGTAGACATGATGAAAGAAGTATACATGTGATCAAAAAACAAAAGAAAATGTGTGACTATTGGGTTTGTTAGGGTGTCTATCGTTCCTTTTCCGCAGTGGGACGAGAGAGACGGGACCTATAGTTGAAAGTGAGATCCGAACCTCTATTAGGTTTTGGAACCGAGACGTTCCCCATGAACAATTGCCGACGAAGTTTGTCCGACCGTCGTCTTTTATTGGGTGACAGCAGCGAAAAGGGTGTGCTAGTGCTGGTTCAAAGGCGGCTGCCTATTTGTCGGCTTGGCAGCGAACACTGTGACGGCCCCGCCGCTGTTCAGGAACGGCAGCTATGAGACAGACGGTTGTCTTGGCCCAGCAGTGGCACGACGTCGTACCCCGTAGCGACGGCATCATGATTTTCGCCATCATTTCGCCTGATTTGTGCGAATAGTCGGACTGCGACTCACGAGACTGCTCGCAGTCTCGCATAGTTTTAGATGGGTGAAATTTTTATTGAATTCTTTCTTTAGTTCTTCTTCTCATTATTATTATTATTATTATTATTATTATTATTATTATTATTATTATTATTATTATTATTATTATTATTATTATTATTATTATCGTATATTATATTATCTGCTAGTAGTAGTAGTAGTAGTAGTAGTAGCAGTAGTAGTAATAGGAATTGTAGCATTAGTTGTAGTAGTAGTAATTGTAGCATTAGTAGTAGTTGTTGTTGTAGTAGTAGTTGTAGTAGTAGTAGTAGTAGTGATAGTAGTAGTAGTCTGTAAAGGGTAGTAGTCTGTAGTAGTATGTTTTATTTTTATTTTTGTCTTTGTATACATCCTAGAAGTATATATAGCAACTAAATTACTTACATGTTAACTTTTCCAGTGAAAATGCTAAACACTTGTCTTCAACACTACCTTCACTATCATCTATGTCAGTTAATATTTCGTCTTTGTCTGAATCTGACTCTTGTAAATTTATTTTTATGGGTTCCAAAAACTGTAAGCACAAAAAATAATTCTTCGAGCTTGACTTCGTAGCACTTGAAAGAAAAAGAAAAAAAGGAAGACAGAAAATAAAACTTCTGCTGTACTCGGTATGAAAGACATTGTCAACTATAATTTTGGAGAATAAACGAACTACCACGAAAGAAAGCAACGAGACACTGATGAATTCTACACTAGCCCCTTTCTTTCCTTCTCCGTTTTCATAACAAGTAGCACCCTTGTTCTTCGTGTAGGTGCCACGGAAGTAATCCATCTGATTCCTAAGCAACTCGATATGCTCGAGTTTGTTTTGGGTTATGATAATTTATGACACCATTCAAACGCCTGATGCTTTTGATTCCCTTATAGAGGAGAAAAGAGTGTGTTAACTGTCGCACATAAGGCAGTGGAACGTGAAAGAAAAAAAGAAACAGAAAACATACTGCGTTCCTTCTGTCGAATAAGAAAGGGTCTATCTTGAAGTAAATTTCAAAACAAATTACAAACGTCCCATGCTTTATTCTTACGATGATGGCAAAGATTGCAAAGGTATGTAGCCACGGGGGAAAAGGGGGCTCTGTCTTTCCGAACTATTTCCAGCTCCAAAATGAGGTTCGTCTGGTATATGTTTAATAAACTTATTTAACAGTTAATGCAAATGAAGGACTTTATAATAAAATATGAATATTTTTTAAAAAATAAATAATCATCAATACGGTTTCTATACCTAATTGAATCAACTAAAATTAATCATATGCTTTATATTCTCATTTCCCTAACTTGGTGCACTGTGAACTCACTACTATATTATTGCATAATAATATCGGAGTTAATATTTTTTCGTTTTTTTCTTTCCTCTTTAGTATTTTAACCTACATAAACACAAAGTCAGATAAACAGACTGCTATAAACAGCATTTATTTTCTTATGAATAGCTTATTGATTCATCTTTTGCACTCCGGTTTTTAACTTCAGTACTGTCACGATCCGTCTTTTGATAAGGAAACATTGTGAAAATATAGAGGAAAGTTGCCAATTATGGGGAGGTTTTTTTTATAAGGCTTCCTGCTTAAACATGATTTGTAGGAAATATGTGTAACTTCCGGTAATGCTGTACAGAAACCTTGTTCGTCTATTCTACACATGGAAATGTGAGAAAAAACAATAGTCACAGAATAAAAAAATAAAAACAAACAGTATTGCTGTTCCCCATATTAGGCTACCGGGGTTCCTAATATGGGGATGCTGGGGTTCCTAATATGGAACTATGACATATAGATGCTTACATCAATATTACTTGCATAAAGCAAGGACACACGACCTTTCAGAGAAACTATTGTGATAAATACGGGAAAATGAAATAAGAAGAGAAAATATGAAGATATAATATGATTGTATTGACGTTATTGTTGATCAAAAATAAAATAGATCTACATTGTTCTAAAGCTGGAAAAACATTAGGTCTAATACAAAACGTTAATACAAATCATTACGCCTACATAACTGTGAAGAAAAATAATTTCAGTTGCAGAACACAATATCTTGGAACTATTTAAAGAAACAAATGCATTTATAATAAATGGTTGTTTGAAAATCGTTTTTATAAAAAAAAAAAAAAAAAAGAAGTCTTTTCCCATTTCTCGTTCTCAATTAAATGATAGACGAAACATAAAAAAATGTGTCTCTTCCTTTTTATTGAAGTTGGAAATCTAGAAAAACTTAAAAGCCTGATACTTTTTCACTCAAATTGTAAATCCACACAAAAAAAGTCTTCTTCTTTTCATGTATACTACTTAAATTGTAAATCTACGAGAAAAAAAAGAAACACGGTTTGCTTTGCACTGAAATTAAAACTCCACAAACCATAATTTTACTTAGAGCAACATCTTTCACAGACGAAAATGTCATCATCGACGCCTGCACAGAGAACATGATCCCACCGTGAACACACCGCACATTGAATCCACTCTTCACCTTCACGATCTTCGGAAAATAGTCCATTGCAATAGAAACACTCGGCTTCTTCTTTGTTATCTTCGTCGGACACATCCGACAATTGCATATATTCCCAGTTAGATGAACTACTGGAATCTTGTTGTGGCAAAGACCTACGCTGGAATCGTTTACTTTGTAAATTATCCGCTTCTCTGCACTCTTTGGCTGTCTTCTTTGGCTGCTTCATCTTCTTTATTTGTCTTCCGAGGGATCCTCCTTTCTCGTCGATAGAAGAAATATTTTTATGCTTGAAAATGCCTTTTCTTTTCTTCGATGCTGAAGTTCCGCATTCTGTTCGTTTTTTGGTCTCAATTTTGGTTTCCCTTTGGCATTCTAAACCTCGTTTGTAAGGTGAACTTGTGATAATTTGGGCTGATCCAGTTCGAGATTGCTTGTAATGTTGTCGAACAGGACGTGCTGGAATAGGGAAAATATCATGTGCTGTTACAGTACATGTAGGTGATGGCAGTTCTACAGTTCTACTTGAACCTGGTGTGCTTGGCTCTGAAGGGTTTCGGACCTCGATGGAAATCCTTTCTGGCTCTGGTGGTATGGTAGCAGATACTGACCTACATGGATCGGATGTGTTTGCTTCGGAAAGTTGCCCGTCCTCGATGGAAATCCTTTCTGCTTGGGACGTTATCGTAACAGCTACAGACCTACAACTATCACTTGGTGTTTCATATTGGAGGAAGTCATGAGTTCTGAAAATATGTCTATTAGTCGGAAATAGGCCTGCTCTTTTGAAACCACTAGCTGCATTTTCGGTTGTTGCTGCTCTCATGTACGCATTTCCAAATAATTCGCCAACCTGATATATAGTCACAACACGTCCTGGATTCATTCGCAACCAGCGTTCTATTTCCTGCCTGTAATAGCACTTTAATGTTAGATCCAAAGGCTGCATCTTATGGGTGGAATGTGGCGGTAGCGATATAATGGTAACATAGTTCTCGCGTCCTAGATTTATGACATCTAAGTTCCGTACATGGGAGAAATGGCCATCTAAAACCAGAACCACTGAATCTTCTTCTGTAGGCTTGACATAGTTTATAAAATGTCGGAACCACTCTGTAAATATATCACTTTGTATCCAACCAGATTGGTGACATGCATAAATACAACCAGGTGGGGTTCCATTCATCAGTTCAATTTTCATATTCTTGCGTGGGAATACGAGTAGCGGTGGAACATAATTTCCTGTAGGGCTCATGCATGTCACTACTGTGATAAGAGTGCCTCTTTCAGCCGACTGGAGAGCAGAAACCTGGCGTTTTCCTTTAAGAGCAATGACTTTGGTATGTTTACTTTGCACAACGGAAATGCCAGTTTCATCGCAATTAAACAATCTTGATGGAGAATGCTTGATTTTATCCATAGCCGGTTCAAATAAGTAAAAAAAAAATTATCTACTGCTTCAGGAGTAAATGATGTAGCTCTAGAATGTGAGAGACCCTGTGGCGTTCTAATCGATAACCGAGGGTGACGTTTAAGAAATTGTTTCAACCATTTTTTACCTGCCATCTTCTCTGTTCGGGAAAAAGGATTCGGAATTTCATTTCTGACAGCCAATTGGTACGCTAAACGTCGTACATCCGTCATTGACAAGCCTAATAATTGTTTTTCCATACTAATGCAATGATTCACAAGGTCCTCTTCAATATGTAACGGGAAAACGTGCTTCCTACCTAATTTGGTTACCCTCGGTGCAGTATCCTGGCCTGATTCAATGGCTTGAGTTACATATCTTTCTAATGTTGTTTGTGGTACATTATAAATACGAGAGGCCTTGAAACTTCCCATTTCCTTCTTCATCACAGAGGAAACAGCTGCGTTCATATTCTCTTGCTGCCATTGTTTCCTTTTCGGCATCTAAAATAGACAGAAAAGTAGGTCTATCCTCAATTTCCAGAATAAATTAAGGGTTCGTAATTTGGGGAGCCCCATATTAGGAACTTCTCACCACTCCATAATAGGCAACTTTCGTTGACATTTTCCTCACGCATATATCAACAATTAGTAAATCTAGAAAACACGATATACACTATTTACTATGAACTTCGTTTTCTACTCTAGCGTGTAAGATAGTGTAATTGAATATTTCTTACCTTTACAGCGACACACAGACGTTACTTCTGAGACGGTGCAAATTTTCTCCTGCACACCAAACACTTCCATTCGACTGAGACAAAGAAACTAATTGCGACGTCACCTAGCTTAGGCCGTGTTGCCAGTTCGTGACACTAATTTACCGTTCACGCAATTTCTCTTCCACAAAATTCCCTCGTTTATGAGAAATCCCACCTCCCCATATTAGGCAACCTCCCCATACATAGCAACTTTCCTCTAATATGCGTATAGTATGTATATATGTATGGTAAGTTAAAATGCTTTCATGTTGTGAAAGAGGTAATTTGTTCTGCTTTTAATATGTGAAAAGCTTGCCTCCCCCTGAAAGTAATGTTCTCCTAGAATAACTTGCTGGCTACACCCCTGATTATCCTGTAATAAAAGTTGTGAGTTCTCTTTGCAAATCGAAACAAAATCCACTGGAAATTAGACGCGGGACTCAACGCGCGTTTTACTAATTGTTTTATATGGAAACCTTTCAAAGCGTCTATCATGACAACCAGTTGACATAGAAAGATGTAGTTTTCACGTATTTGTTCGTAATTCTTTTCTCTACTTGGTAAAGTGAGCAGTTAATGTGCTAGTACAATATTTCTAAGTAGCGCCTGTGATATTGTCAAGATTCGCAGTAGCGCGAGAAGACAGCGTGCATAACTGCTTGTCGCGAACTGTCAACACCGCTCAATGCCAATTGGACGCCATGTGAAGCCAACACAAGGCCATGTCGTTTCTCATCTGAAATCTGCAATAACTTCATATATGCCGCATTTTTCAAATTCCTGTTTTTATAATCTTCACTCTTTACCTTCCACAGTTCAGGCAAATTTCGATAAAGGTCAATAAATTCTCGCCAGAATTCTTGATTCCTATTCATTGACGCCATAGCGCAAGAAATAAGCGTCTGTACACTAGGCTTCCTACTCGGAAATAAAGCTCGTGTTTGCACAAACATGCCCATACACGGTCCACGTGTTTGCGCAAACATCATGTTCGTGTAAACAATTTTCGAACGAGTTCGATGTGGAAAATGTTTGCACAAACGTTTGCGCAAACAGTTCATACATCGCCACACACGGTCAAACTGTTTGCACAAACAGCCTTGTTTGCGCAAACCATGGACCGTGAGTGGGCCTCTTTAGATGTTACATGTTTAATATTTATATAGAATGGGTCTGCGTCACTTATATGTATATTGAGAGATCGGATTTCGTCTGCACGTACACGGAAAGAAAAGCAAATAACTGGGTGAAGTAATTTCTACATTTTGTGACAGAAATTTTTTGTTTCTCCGGGGGGAATGAATTTTCTTCAGGGGGGAGATTCCCCCCGGGCTACCTTTTGAATTCATCCCTGACTGAAAGCCCACAGGTGAGAATTAGTTTTGTAAGTTTCATTATAAAAGCAGTGCTCGAAGTGGAAAATCTAAGGAAGTGGTATGTGCAGAGCAGAGTAAACATACAGATTAGATAATTCCCTCTACTTTTTATATGTTAGTCGTTTCCCTAATCTTTCGCTGCACCGAAGCAAAACAACTGAATGAGGAAATATGAACAAACGAACAACGAAATTCTTCCTTACATTTGATAGTGGTTGTCTACATAGTCTACACGGGAAAAGGTGTAATGTAGATTACGTATAGGTTACAGTAGACAATCGCGTAGACGTAAAATTATAGTTTACGGCACATCACTGGTTTGTTTACTGTAAGCACGTGTAGTAGAAGCACATGTTTACACAATGATGTGGAGATATGTGGAACCTTACAATATACAGAAGTTGAGACAGAAAAATATAACGAACATACACTGAATATTCACACTCAATCTTAGTACTTATAAAGCGAAAGTCCGATCGGATGCTTAACAGCTAGTAAGTATAATAATCATGCCACCTGGTAGAAGTATTGACGGGAGATCTACTAGTCATATTGTAACTTTCACTATCAATTAAGATAAGCACCAAAACTAAAAACAAGAAACATTTTGAAACATAAATCGCTTCCGAGCTATAGTAGATTTAAAGCAAGCCCAATTAACGGTGTAAAGAAACAACAAATGAGGTCCGTCAAAAGTAGAAAAATGTGGTCAACAATAAGATACTTCTTTTTATAGTCCAGGAAGTACTCGGTCACTTTAGACAAAAACTGCCCAGCCCTGTGACTGGAAGGCCTAAAGCAAGATTAAAAGATAATATGAAACAAGGCATTCCGGAAGTAGTATGATGTAAGATAAAATTTTAGACTTATTTTAATCAAAAGCAATTTGTTTGTGTTAGTGTCTGATCAAATTGATAGTTAATTTAATAAAATAAATTGATTAGTAAGCTAATATCATGGTCCGTATGCCACCAACAATTTATTATGCATCAAAATAGATCAAACCATCATAGATCAAACACATCGATGAATAATTTTGGATTTTTGTTATTGCTATCTCTCGAATGATAGTCTACGCCGAATATTTTATGACCTTAGTATTAATACCTAGAAACACTATTATTATTATTATTATTATTATTATTATTATTATTATTATTATTATTATTATTATTATTATTATTATTATTATTAGCTACATTTACTAATTTGGAATAAGTTTAATAGCTTATTGATCTCTTCCGAAAGTCTGTCTGTGACTTAAGTTTATCAGTTGAAAGTTAGCTTTAAACTATGTTATCTTTTAAATGCAAGGTTACAAACTATTTTTTTAAAAAAAAGGAACCTACAAAATTGCTTGCTGTAGCTACCTGGTATCTAGTTATTGACTATGATATGTTTCTCCTGTCTTGCCTTTGAGACTATATTTGTTAATGAAAACAAATGAACAGTGAATATTAAAAATTATACAGAATTACGTATAATTAAAATTTTTCATTATTTCTTTTGATACATTATAGTAGAGTGTATGAATGTTAACTGAATCGGGAGTCGATGCAGAAGGTGGGATTATTTTGTTTCTGCTGTGATGAACCTCCTGGACTCTTAAACCACAGTTAGTTAGTTAGTTAAAAACATACATTAGAGTTGTATGTTACAAAACTTTAGGGGAGAAAACTGTTGTTGGTAAAGGATAAGTTTCTTTGAAACATTTCACAGAAAATGTCTGTAGATGACTTCATCTTATAGTGAAAGAGTCTATCAAATTTACTATTCAGTTATCATACGGAAATTTAATCTATGAAAAAATATAGAAATTGACATTCGAAGAATGTTTACTTATTGGCTTTGAACTTTCTTTATGTTGTAAGTGGAAAACAAAGGTCAAAGTGAACGGAGTCATTTCTTTGGTAATTAGATTTTGATGACGATCCTCACAAGGACAACAGTTTCATTTTCCACTTTTCGTTTCTCATTAGAAGAAGTAGTGAAGATGTGGAAGGGCTTCCCGCCAACAACAATTTCCTTTGGACTCAGACCCTTCCTTCTCCATCCACATCAGCTCATATCGATCAGCTGGAAACCTGGCCACGATGTCAAACAGCAGCGCTTAAAGCTAAAGTCAATCAATAAATAAGCACTCTGTTACGCAGTTTATGACATATTTGACCTGAATCTTCACTTCTAAACTATTTTCCTTTACCCTCATTTCAGTTTCAATGACCCTTGTAAAGTCGGGTAAGTGTCTGATACTAAACACGTACATACCTTACAAAACGCGATTTTGGTTGAAACAACCGGTTTTTATTGTTACCCATTTTTATAAATTGACAATACGTTTGCCAAATCACATTTTTAAAACATAACGCAATAAAAGTAGCAAGTAGAACACATGCATACATAGAAGGAAATAGCAAATACGCTAAGCCAAATATTGGCTCTCATATGAAGATATTAACTATAATTGGAAAATAGGGCCACGGTGGATCAGAGCTCTCACCTCTGGTGTGAGGGGTCCGAACTTCAATCCTAGACAATGTTATTTTGAGATGAATAACATAAAGTTGATAGATTTCACACTATAAACCCAGGATGTGCGTTGTCAAACAAAATAATAATAATAATAATAATAATAATAATAATAATAATAATAATAATAATAATAATAATAATAATAATAATAATAACAGAAAGCAAAGCTGTAAACTTATATGCTTTTATAAGTTATTATGGGAATTAAAATACGTTAAGCTTTGTAATAGTACACTTAATTATTGGTTACTAGATACATCGGGAAGTTCATAAGACTCCCAAAGAACCGTCACTATTTTCTAGTGAACTACGGTTCACTATCTCATCCAAAGTGTCGTTCAGAGCGTCTGATGTTAAAGCTCTTCCACCACATATCAGCCTTCTCGAGACAAAGAGGAGTATCTCATTTTCGTAACTTTTCCAGGAGACAATTTTAAACTTTCTCTCATTGGTTATTCTTTCGTCTTCTTTTAAAATTTAATTTGATCTCGTAAGTTATATACCTGAAAGAAGGATATCAAACGAAATTTTAAAAGAAGACGATATAATAAATGATGAGAAAAGGTTTAAAATTGTCTGCTGGTAAAATTAATAAAATGAGATACGCCCCTTTGTCTCGAGAGGGACGATATAAAGTGAGAATACCCTCTTTGTCACAATCAGGCCTTAAAGATTTGAAATGCTGACATCAGCAAGCAAATATGGAACAAATAAATGTGCTTCCTGTACATTCATACAGGACAGAAAAATAGGTTGTGGTGTTGGGGGAAAATGGCGAAGATAAATGGACGAAGAGAGCAACAAACTAAGATGTTTTAAAACAGATAGGAGAGAAGAGTACACTTCTAGCCATCCTTCGTAGGAAGGCCAATTGGATTGAACACATCTTACGAGGGCCACTATTTATATGTTGAGCCTAACAATAAAGAAACACTAATTTGTCATTGAAAATTGATTTATTGTTTTTCGAAATATTCTCCTTTATGATCAATACATTTTTGCATTCGTTCGAACCATTTGTCAAAGCATTTTTTTTAAATCTTCAGACACCTCCATAATATGGTTTTTGAAGCATCAGCGGCTTCTTCCGCCGACGAAAATCGTCCACACGATTCATTCTTGACATTCAGGAACAAGAAGAAGTCATTGGGTGCCAAATTAGGACTCTACGGCGGATGACCCATCAATTCGATTGTTTCACTGTTCAAATAGTCGGTTGTTAGATGAGATGTGTGAGCTCGCATTGTCTTGATTACGAATGATCCGACGGCGCTTGTTTTTTTTTTTTTTTTTTTTTTTTTTTTCGTATTTGACTGAAGACCTCCGGCAAACAAATTGTTGTGTACCATTCAGAGTTGACCGTTCTACGTTTCTCTAAAGGCACAGTTTCCACATAGTCTGTTTTCCCAAACAAAACAGGCGACCATTTGCTTCGATGTGCTTTGAGCACGAACAACTTTTATTGGATTCGGTTCATCTTCAAACGCCCATACAGTCGACTGCTGTTTACGTTTCGGCTCATATGCATATATCCATGATTCGTCACTTGTTACAATCTTATATACGTCTTTTGAAGTACCGCCATTGTATTTATTGAGCATTTCTGTGCACCAATCGACGCGAGCTTCTTTTTGAGTTTTTGTCATATTAAGTGGGATTCAACGAGAACAAACCTTTATCACAGCTAAATGATCACGTAATATTTTATATATGCTGGTTGAACTAATGCTTAGGGTTGACTCAATCTTACAGTATGTCACATGACGACCTTGCAGTATTAGGTTTTGCACAGCATCAATGTTTTCTTGAATAACAACTGATTCTGGAGGATCTTCGCGAATTTCGTCAGTGAGCGAATGGCGACCAAGAGTAAAATCGTTATACCAGCGTTTCACAGTGGCAAAGAATGGAGCTTCATCGCCAAATGTGGAAGTTAGTTGATGCACTCTTGTCTTGATAATCCGCGTCGAAAATCGGAATAAATTTATTTATTTATTTATGATAGGTTTCAGATACAGCGCCAAGCCATTTTACACTGAACATTTTAACATTTTGATAACATAACAATTGAATAACAATTTGAGCTCAAGATGGTACAGCACAATAGCAACATTACAAAAATAGCTTATTGCATGAAAATTTTCACTAGTTAATTCCATTTTTCTGTTGTCACGCAATCTTCAAATCAACGTAAACAACACAAATAAAGCTATTGACAAAACATTTGAAGTACATTATGGTCGACAATGTCAAACATTTCTATGCAAACAAAAAATGGCGCCTAACTGCAATCAGTATTGCCAAGGCTCAAAATATAAATAGTGGCCCTTGTACAGCGGTGGACACTTCTAAATGGTACAGCCATATGGAGATTTACGGCTAAGGTGTACCATTTAGAAGTGTCCACCGCTGTACAAAGTAATTGTCTTCTTCATATCGTCGTAGAAGGAAAGATGGAAGGAAAGCGAGGAATAGGAAGAAGAATACACATTGATTGATGATTTGAAAAATAGAAGAAAATATTGGGCGTTGAAAGAGAAGTTGAAGATGAAGAAACATGGAAGAAACATTTCCAGCTCCAAATCTAAAATAGAAAAAATCTTCATTAGCTCCAGGACCTGACGGAAGGCAGAATACTTAATAATTAATAAAACGCAGGACAATGCTGTATTTACAGAACGTCTGATAATCGTAGGATAATATCATGTCCGTGGCTTTTCTATAGGTTCTCCTTTTTCCTCCCGCATTATTATTCCATCAGTTCCTTTCATGATTACTTCCCTTCATTAATTTATTAATAATCCTTTTAGCCTACAGACATCATTGGATGAAGACCGAAATATTTCATTTATCATTTTACAATGGATTTTTTCATAACCTTTGCAAGTTTAAAAGAATTTTCTGTATGATTTAGTTCGTAAGTTTAAAAGAAAATTCTTGTTTATTGCCATAAAATTTTGTGTTGAACAAATTTAACTAAAGCTCATTGGAAATAGACCTCGAACAATGCAATTTTTATATAGTGCGGACATTTCTCAGAACCAATAAACCGCGTTATGAAAGATATACCTGTATATAAGGGCTACTTATCAATAAATTTACAACTAAAAGAACATAAGTGACCCCACGTAGCGTAGTCGCTAACGCTCTCGCCTTCGGTGCGAGCACTCCCGGTTCGATTTCGGGTGGGGCACTCGGTTGAAAAATTGTAAAACGCTTTTTCAGGCCAGCCACTCTGAATAAGATTTTCCTAGGTTTTCCTCACTCACACCAGGCAAATGCTGGGGTGGTACCTAACTCATAGGTCCCAGGCCGCTTCCTTCCTTCTCGAATCCCTTCTTCCTTCCTTTTCCCGCCGAGGGACGTCATAGCTCAAAAAGTGAAGGGCTAAATGGCCTTAGATGCCCAAAGCCCAGAAATCTAAACCCTAAACCCTAAAAGAACATAAATAAATGTTATTAAAATGTCGACGTTGTATTCATAAAGATATGGAGAGTAATTTTCATTCCTCATCTAATTCTTCACGCCGCAAATACACCGGGTTTATATCCGGAATCGATGTCAAAATCCCATTTTCCAAGTGCGAGAGTGGTTTATCTAGGAAAACATTATTGCAACATACCCATAGAAACTCTCCTTCGTGTAAGTAGTTGTATACACATGTCCTTACAAAAACGGAGTAGAATAAATCAAAGTAAAGTCATTTTTACACAATTTATAATGTTTATTTTATGAAAATGAATATAAGTAAGTATTATATTACCATAAATTACAATGCTGGCTGAAATTTGGTAAGCTGTAATTGGTGTTTTTTCCTTTTATAATTAGCAATCTCTTGTGGAAAAAAATTAATTTTGTACTCTATTTTAATTGATCCACACTACGATACGTGGGCTACATACATGGTCCACACTACCACTGAAACACCGCGTTCTCTGAAATTATTTAAAGGAGAAAGGGACTAATTTATGAAAACATAATGACGAACACATTTGTTAAAAAATGCCAGCTTTTCGTGAAATATTGCTTATAGACATGAGCGGATTAAGGCTTTTGGGGATCTGAAGCCGACTATTTTAAGGTGACCCTATGTTACGAATAGTTTCAGCGCAAAAAATTTCTTTGCTGCCTTCCACTGCCTCATAGGCTTATCGAACCACCGAGAACTATAATGTACTATTTTAATATGCTCCAAGTTTACAATAATTAGTTTAGTTACATTCATTATTAACAGTTAAATACTGCTGATAGAAAGACTTAAATCTAGCGATACCGCGAGCGTACCGAGTCGAAAAAAAATTAACATACTTCTGAAGCCTATAACTATTCTATCAGGCCTTGTTTCCATATTGTACTAATACACAATAACACACTGAGCAAGGCTATGTGATAATATGTAAAAAAAAAAAAAAAAAAAAAAAACAGTATCACATAACAGTTTCAACACAATAACTGTTACGTGATACTTTTTTTTTTTTTTTTACATATTATCACATAGCCTTGCTCAGTGTGTTATTGTGTATTTCGAAGCCTATAAATAATAAGTTGATTGGTACATTTTAGTATTAAACAGAGGGATTTTAAGGGTCCCCCAGAGCTTGGGGTCCCGGAGCCTGGGCTCCAATGGCTCCGCCCTTAATCCGCTAATGCTTAAGATTCAGGGGTCCGGACCGGGTCCGGTCTAAAAATTCCGGCCCGTGCAGACCTCTAGCCCTTGTGTATATGCTGTCTTTGGAAATACAATAGAGTTTCGTTTATCCGACATAAAATATGCTGGCAGAACGCCGGAATTTATGAATGTGTTAAGAAAAGACCTATTAAAAGTCAAACTATGATATAATTTTACATATTACGCATCCAATAATCATGTTTTGTAAGACATAAATATAATGCATTGAATCAGGGACGTATCGAGCGTGAGGTCCTGGATGCTGTCCCCTTCCAAAACTCAAGCACTTTTTAATAAACCTTTTTTCCCTTTTGAAGTTCTTTTATATCAGATTACTTTGAGGCAGTGTCCAAACTGTGGACAGTTCCCCGTTATTAAGAAAGAAAGCTATAGAAAATTATTGAAGTTTGTCTTCTTTAGGGTTTCAGCATGATATATATATATATTCTTTACAAGACTATACTTTATAAGGCAAGATGTGCGATTATACTCACAAATTTAGCATAATGTTGTTGTTATAATTCGTACGGTATGTTGTTATAATTCTAAGAACATACCGTAATGCAATTGATACCAGGTGGAATTAAAGAACACTGGTTTAAATGGGATTACAATTTTGATTCCGTTCTGTTTATAACGTTAATATATTAGAACGATACACTCGTTGCCATTTGCTATTTTTGTTATGTGATATACGTAGCAAATAATACGAAAGTTTTATTTACATGTGTCTCAAAAACATTTTTTTTTTTTTTTTTTTTTGATTTCGTTTGTGTTACAATGCAGTTTGTTTAAAGTAAACCGGTCCAAAAATGAAAAGTAAGAAACGTTTAAGAGAAATACAGAACTGTTGCATATTATTATTATTATTATTATTATTATTATTATTATTATTATTATTATTATTATTATTATTATTATTATTATTATTATTATTATTATTGATATTTTTGAAACATTAGAATTAGGTGCTGACGAGGATTCGTGTTGGGGGCCCTCCGAATAGAAAACCTGGATACGTGCCTGCACTGAATGATAGACGTATGAGTCATGGTGTAGATGGGCTTCCTAGGCGATAGAGTGCAGAGCATCAAAAACAAACTAAGACCACAACTTGCAGTTCTTCTTGCCGATTGATCTCCTTTTTACCTGCAGAGATATGTCGGATGATACGGTATGTGGAATAAACGAAGGCCAGATAAGCGAGACCATGGCGTATTAGTGTTTCATGCACCTAAACTGTAAAATATTTATGCATAAAACATCTTTCACTCACTAGTTAAATTTGTAGGTGTGATCGCACATCTTGCCTTATAAAGTATAGTCTTATAAAGAATATATATATATATATATATATATATATATATATATATATATATATATATATATATATATATATATATATATATATATATATATATATATATATATATATATATCATGCTGAAAACCTAAAGAAGACCAACTTCAATAATTTTCTATAGCTTTCTTTCTTAATAACGGGGAACTTATTCATTTCATCACGTTTGGTACTAAGATGTCTGTTTCTGTCTATACATATTTATCACACTTTATTGGAAACAAAATTGTTCTTTTTCCAGGAAAAGAAGCTATACAATAGCATAAACTAAAAGAAAATAGTACACTACTACACACGAATAGTACACTACTATTACTAATAGTACACTAATTCTGAATAAATACGTCATCAGAGGAAACAAAAGGTTATTTCCTTATTATATTGTTTCGGTTCTTATTAACATAAAAAACTATAAACTTTCTATAATGTTTTGTAAAAAAATAAAATGGATGGGATGGGATTCGATCTGGTGTCAAAACAGTGTAAGAACTAACAGTCCGCCACTCTACCCACTTGACCTTTTTTTAAACTTTTTGTTATTTATTTATTTAGATGCAGGAAGGTATTATACATTGGAATACATAACAATTTGTTTTCCAAAAAGGATAACTTATACTGTATTATGAACAAGTAACAAGGAATCAAATCACAAACAGCAGAAACATTAAAAAAAAAAAAAATAGAAATGCAAAAATTATGAATACATCATTGTTAATTTTTCATCAACAACAGCTAAATAATTCGAAAACAGTTTTCGTTTGATATTTTCAGTTATCTTCCATCGTTCTTTCAACAGGTGAAAATAGTAGCCAGCAAGGGTTGGCGTTTGACTTTGAATCAAATATTCCACAGTTACATCACACAACCAGATTACACTATTTTGTTTGTAATGAGGATAATATGAAAAAACAGGAAATAAAATCATTAGCGGGGAAATATCCTGGATCCCACAACGAACTAGAATACACATGATACGTGCGAACGTCGACCATATGTCGTGCACCAAATCACAAGTTGAAAGCCGATGTTGTAAAATATCGTCTCTACTACAATGCGAACATGTTCCGATAGACATCAGCTTAATCTTCTGTAACTTTATATTAGTTGGTATGACGTCATGTACAATTCGGTACCACACAGAACGTTGGTTGACATTTAGGACTGTGTTATTGATATTTTTCCAGATCATATCCCAATTATAGTTAGGAAAGTTGTCTTTTCGTTTAATAGTAACATTTTGTTTACACTGATATGAGCTGTACAAAATTTTAATATTCTGACGTTTGGGAGTAGCTAAGTCTAGAACCATGTAACTAGAATTCAAGAGTACATCATACAAATATTTTACAGTGTTTGAAAGAATCGACATATTAAGAGGAGGGGTGACCGCCGTGGCCTGTACCCAATAGAGGCTCCAGATTTTAGCAAAACTGGGTGTATTTAATTGTAACTTGTACATCCAATTAATCAAATATAAAACAGTGCTTTTGCAATATATATCCACCATGTTAAGGCCTCCAACATTTTTAGATTGAGTAAGAACATACATGGGTGTTTTAAAAATGTTACCTCTCCAAACAAACCAATAAACTGCAGCTTGCATAGAGTGGGCAATTTGACTTGGCAACGGTAAAACATGACTTAAATATCAAAGGTGAGACGTAATATATGTATTAACAATCCAAATTCTTTGTTCAAGACAGTAGCCACGAAATTTCCACGATTGACATAAACCTTTCACTTTCTGGAGGGCTAGAGCCCAATTTTCTAAAATCATTTGTTGGACCGTGCAATAAAAATAGACACCTAAAATTTTTATCCTATCAACATGGAGAATAGGAAAAGTAATCATCTGAAAGTTCCAAGTACCAAATGCAAGCAATTTTGTTTTCTGAAAATTTATGCATGCTCCACTAGATTATCCAATATTTTGTATGATATGAATAACTTGATTAAGTTGAGCTTCATCTCGTACTAAAACAGAAAGATCGTCAGCATAGGAACGCACTGTAAGGTGGAGATCAGCAAAGGAAATATCTATTTGCATAGCATGTAATTCACAAATCAATGATGAAATGTAAATATTAAAAAGAGACATAGAAAGCGGACACCCCTGTCTAATATATCTATTGATTGTTACAAAAGGGGTTTATATCCATTCACCTGAATTTTAGATCTCGCAAACATATACAAAATTTTCACTTGATTAATTACAGCAGAATGAAATCCAAATTTTTCCATTACTTGATATAAATACCCATGGTTAACCAAATCAAATGCTGTCCTTAAATCTATAGATAGAAGGCCACCTTTACATTTGTTGTAATCAAAATATGCCACTGCATCGCGAAGATCCATCAAGACATCAAGAAGTTTATTACCTTCTAGAAATCCTGCTTGCATTGGGTGTAGAAAGCTTGAGAGCACTGTTTTTAACCTATTGAAAAAGCATTTTGCTACTATTTTATAATCAACATTTAACATAGTTAATGCTTAAGACAGGTAGGATTTGGTAACTTTGGTACTAATATAATGACACCTGTAGCAAAGGATTCACTAATTACACCATGATACAATATTTCATTGACAATAGTAGTAAACTCATCTGCTATAATAGGAAACACCTTTTGATAAAATTCTGCTACTAATCCATCAATTCCAGGAGTTTTATAACGCTGAAAAACTGAGTATTACATCATGGATCTCATTTTTGGTATATGGTTGCATTAACATGTCGTTATAATCAGATGTCACTGTATAACCTGGCAGAGGCGTAAATTGCCAAACAGGAGTCGTGTTCTGTGATACATTATACAATTCTTGGTATGTTTTATGAATGTGAGCTCTAATTTCACTCGGAATAGTTAGTACTTGCTGAGTATTAGAGGTTAATCTTGAAATTAAAGCTCGATTTTTACGTTTCTTTGTATGAATTAGGTGGTACAACATCATACGCTCGTTTTCTACCACAGTGTTATCTTTACAATAGTAACGAAATTTTTCAGTACATTCTCTCTGCAAATGTAAAATTTTACCTTTATAATACTGCATATCTCGGTACGATATTGGGGAAGTAGTCGATAAACCACTAACAGATTGTAAACATTTAATATAAAATTGCATCATATGGTTACTATTGGCATTCCTATCTCAAAAGTGATCGATATATAGCCATTTGATATTGGGTTTCACATATTGCTCCCACCATGTGAGGCTTGTGGTATACATGTGGCGGTGGTGAAGCCAGACTGACCAGTGCCGATGAAACTGGTTAAGAAAATAAGGATCATTTAGACCAAGAGGGGACATTTTCCACTAGGATCGTCCCCAGACACAGTACGGCGAACCAATATTAAACTCAAGAACTAGACCCAAATGTAAACGGGGTAAAAATCAGTAAACGGGGCTAAAACGACATCATATTTTACAATTAATTTAACCAAGTCTGGATTACAATAGCAACGGTCAATTCTGGACGCCGCATTACTGCGCACGTAAGTAAAGATATGGTCCTTTTTACAGTAGATAGCAGTGTCAACCAGCCCATATTGAGAAACAAAAAATTGTAGTGCAGGACTATATGATGGTGTCCCGACACAATCATTAGCTCGAAGTACACAATTAAAATCGCCCATGAGCATAATGTTATTAAAGGGTTCAGAAAGCAAATACAACAAATCTTCAGAATATAAAGTCTCTCTACCCGTCTTCCCTTGATGCTCCGAATTCCCATATATATTGACAATTACAGTGTTTTTCCAATACAACGCTATCCCTCTGCCATCCACCAACATTTGAAGGGAATCAACTTGTATTCCTTCTTTCACTAATATAGCAGTTCCAAAACCATGTACACCAATATTAATATGACTCTTATAACCAGAGATGGAACAGTGTTCATCGGAGATTATTTCCTGAAGACATACAAAATTTGCGTCATAATCATAAACAAATTTTTTAAACAATTCTTTTTTAACACTATTTTGCATACGGTTTACATTGAGGGAAACAATACGTGTAATGTACAGTGTTATAAGTAAGAAAACAAAAAAGCAAACGTAAGATTGGAACATATCAACGAATTACTATAAACAGAAGACGAGAACGTCAATATAGTCACACTGACAACAAAAAAGCGAAAAAAGTGTTTACAAATCTTGAAGGTCAGTGAGCACACCTGAGGCAGTATCGTCGTGACGTAAACATTCAGTTATTGAAGCACCACGCCTTTTCTTCTTTCGAGTTGTTATGACATTCACAGGTTGTGAATAAGAACCACGTGACCCTCGTTTCTATCGTGAACGTAATTCCCTTGTGTCAGGAATGTCTGTTATTTCACTTTCCAGGTCAAGGTCACTACCGTCTGTATCTGAAGTAGGTGCAAGGAATTCCATATCAGTTTTTTTTGTTTCACAGCTTGGAGGGAGCCCTCAGTACCAACAGGCTGTTTACCAGGGAGACAAGACGGTGTATCGATATTATCAACACTTGCAAAGTCATTAACATTAACATTAGGTGTATGTGTTTCTTCAGCTGCATTGTTGATAAGACCAGATGTGGAATCAGAGTTGTCATCCGTATGAGCAGCAATCGTAGCAGAGGTGTCAGTTACTGATTCTGAACTGTTTGGTTGTAATTGCACATGTTGTTCGCAAGGTTTTTTTGGAATAGTGCCGAGGGATGACATTTGTAAAGGCAGTGGCGGTGCGCTAGATGCGGGGCGGAGTGGGGGGAAAAACTCGGTAAATCGAATGTCAGACGTTTGAGACGTATGAGGGCCATTCAGTTCTTGTCTTCTTTTCTTATCACAGTCACTAAGTCGGTGAGTTAATGATCGACAGAAAAAACACATTACAGGCTGGCCTTCATATGATATGAAGCCACGAAAGCCGTTAAAGAGTAAACGTGAAGGGATAGTTTTTTTAAGGACAATATTCACAGTTCGTATTCCATTGGATACTGCAAGGGGATAATTTTGAGACCATGTATCATTAGTTATATTTTTCACTGTTCCATAGTCAGTCAGAATTTGCACAATTACGTTATTATCTAGTTGAATAGGTAAATTAAAGACTCTTACCCTGGTAATATTTTCTATTGCGTTGACAAGTTTGACAAAAGAGGTACTACCGTCACTATGTTTAAATGGTACCGTAGGTTCAAGCTTACTTAACACTTTTTCAAAAATGGCATCAGTATTAAAAGTCACAAACACAGTATATTCATCACAGTGAAGTTGGAGCGCAATAATGTCATGGCAGTCCTCTTTAAATAGACTTTCGATCCATTTATGAATAGCGAGGGGTTACGGGCGATTATTACGTTTTTCCTTGTCAAATACACATTTGATGGTATTTTTTCTAACGAGCTGAGACATCGTAATATATAGTCACTTACACAAATAAACCACACGTAGTGGTAAAGCTAAGCACGTCAAACTGCGAACAAACACTGCAGCGGACAACACGTCCTACCACTAGCACAGTTTAACAGCAACCTCGACCATAGAGACTCCGTTTGCTTACTTGTCTTTTTCTTAACAAATAAATGCTCATGGCTATAGAGCATGTCACTTCCAAACTTAAGAAAACAGTTTTCCTCTTTGTTTCTATATTTCCGAACAACATCTTGGTTACAGAAGCAAATTTATATTTGGCAGACAACTTAAACCTTAGATTTAGGCCAATAGATGCAATATTTTACTCCACTTTTCAGTTCCTTGATTCAGCCCTCCCCCTACCAATCGTGTTGTTCCCTCTGCAATCGTGCTCTGCTACTGCAAAATTCCTCGAAAACAGTATTGCCAGTATATACAAAACCGAATATAATTTTGTTTTTTGCTTATATTTTTATTATTTTATATTTTTTGGAAATATCTTCTTAGATGGATTGTTTTCTATTATCTCTACTTACTAATAACTGAATTTTACCCATAAACGTAAGGAAAATCGAATAATTGCGAAAAATCGTGGGTTAGAGTATACGCGCAATTTTTTGCGCATGAGGGTACGTACCTCTAACAGTGAAATCACATGGATGGCAAATGATAGACACAGTCTATGTCCGCCCCTAGGCACATGCCTGATATGTATGATACCTGGGGAACGTGCCTAGTATGTTCTAGGTGTGTTCCTCATGCCGTAAGCGTCTATGAACCAGAAAATAAATCCCCCACAATATGTTAAATCGCCTGTATGCGTAATGTATTTACATTAAGGTGAGTCTAAAAACACTTTAAGCAATTAAAAAATGCAGCTACCTCAGGGTGGGCGCGAACCACTAACCCTTAGATTACTAGCCGCGTACTCTTCCGACTTGGCCACGAAGACGACGAAAATAACAATGCTCGTAGAGAGTGATAAAATATTGATGTCTTTTGAATTTGGCTAATCAGAGTGCTCAGTAACCGCGTATATTCGACGATAGCCGTTTGGGATCAGATAAAATCTGCTCCCCATATAATTTTATAATAAAATGACGAGTGTCTATTTACTTTCTTCCATATTCACTTTCAAATAATCGGCGACAGTTGCCATCTAATATAATCGATGTGTTTGTTGCTTCTAGTACACAATCGCTTAGAAAAAGCAGCAACAAATGTATCAAATGTGGGAGTTGAATTTAGAACACCGTAATAGCGCATGCCTAGCACATTTTGTGCTGTTAAGGTATCTGAAACGGTATGTACCTAAAGGACGTACGTAGAACATGACAGATATGTGTCCCAAGTGACGACATAGAAACAAATGACTGTTAGAGTGCGAAACTGAGCCAGGTATATAAATGCTGTGTGTGTGGTCCATAGTTGCAAATATCAATTAGGTGTAACAAGTACCTAAGACTGTAGGTAGCTGAAGTACATACTTAGCACATGAATATCAAATGTGCAAAGTGTCGGGTACCTAAAAAGTAGCTGGGACACCTAAATGGCACGTGCCTAGCACATCTCGTGCTGTTAGGGAGGAGTTCAGGAAGTTAGGTGAGAAGGAACTGGATCTGTGAATTCCGGAAAATTTACGTTCTTTTACGGGGAAGGAAATAAAAATCACCAATTAGGACCAGGGTTTTTCGTTCACAAACGAATATTACCAGCAATTAAGCGGGTTGAATTTGTCACTGACAGACTTTCTTTTATTACTCTTAAGGATCGGTGGTGTCATATTATTGTTTTAAATGTATATGCCCCAACAGAAGATAAGGATGACGATATAAAAGACAGTTTTTACGAAGAAGTGGAACGGATATTTCACCAACTCCCGCGATACCATACGGGGATTTCAATGCGAAGGTAGGACGAGAGGATATTTTCAAACCGATTATAGGGAACGAAAATCTGCATAAGGAAAGTAATGACAACGGTGTTAGACTCGTGAACTTTTATCACGTGTTAGTAGATAGAAGAAGACAGTCTAGCATAATTGATTTCGATCGTTCAGAGAAGCTGACCGTGACACTGATCACTATCTGGTATCAGTGATAAGAGTGATATTATCATTGAAGAAAGCAAATATTCAGCAGCTTAAAACAAGGAGGTTTAATTTAAAGAAATTAGAGGAGAGCTAGTCGAGAGGGAATACTAACATGTAAGTGGGAATAAGATTCTTGATTTTAGAAGGTTAGGAAAGAACTAGGTGGAAACTTCGGTTGAAATTTGGGAGAGCATTAAAATTTCAGCAAAAGAAAAATTGGGGCATGCGGAAATATATAAGAACAAATCATGCTTCCACCAGGAATACATTAAACAAATAGAGAAGCAAAAACAGGAAAAACTGTGTTGGCTACAAAATCCGAACGATATAACTATACAAAATTTCGTTGTTATCAGGCGGGAAACATTCAAAATTTTTTAGAACAAAGAAACTCACATTTTTGAAACAAAAACATTTGGGACATGTATGAGGGAATCAACGAATTTAAGAAACGCTATCAACCCGGAACAATTCTCACTGATACAGATAGTATTTTAAATAGATGGAAAGATTTCTTTCACGATTTCCTTAACACGCAGCCAAAAACTAATGTTCGAGGAGAGGAAGTGAAATGAACATAGCATAACCATATATTACAGTGCCTAATCGAACAGAAATAGAAATTACTATCAAGAAATTAAAGAAATACAAATTTCCGGGAGTAGACGAGGGAAAATATTGTGGAACGAGATCCACAAACTCATTTTCCTCATTTGGAGCAAAGAGGAGTTGCCACAAGAGTGGGAGGAATTTATCATTGTTCCAATTCATAAGAAAGGCTACACAACTACCGAGGCGCGTCTTCCTTCTGTCTACTTCCTATAAAATCCTCTCAAACATTCTGTTAACAAGATTTATCCCATGCCCAGATGAAATTATTGGAGATTATTAGTTTAGGTGAAATCAATCGACTATCGACCTGATATTTACAATTCGACAAATATTCGAAAAGAAATGGGAATACAATACTCCCGGTTCATCAATTACTTATTGACTTTAGACAGGCCCACAAGTCGGTTAGGAGGGAAACATTGTACAACATTCTTACTGAATTCGGTATACTGAGAAAGCTAGTTAGATTAATTAAAATTTGTTTAAATGAATTCCAAAGTAAAGTCGGAGTAGGATAATATTTGATTAAGAGCTTTCACATCGAGAATGGTTTGAAACAAGGGGATGCGTTGTCGCCGTTATTATTCAGCTTTGTTCTAGAATACCCATACGAAAAATCAAAGATAGCAACCAGGGCCAGGTATTCTCGAGTTATGGCGTATGCTGATTATGTAAATCTTAAAGGGGTATAGGAGGAAAATAGAAAAAGTCCCGAGGTTTCGTTAAATGCTTGCAGGGACATGGGTTTAGAAATAAATGCAGGAAAAGCTAAATACATGGAAATTCACCGTTATCATAATACTGCAAATTATGGATACTTCAAAATGTCAAATAATATTTTTGACAAAGTTGATAGTTGCAAATATCTAAGATCAATATTAACAGACCAAAACCACATCCACGAAGATATTAAATGTCGACTGAAAGAAGAGAATTTGTGTTACTAATATGTTCAAAAATTTTTGTCTTCGCGAATTCTGTTGAGAAATTTGAAGTTAAAAATGTATAAAAGGATCATCATGCCTGTTGTGCTGTATGGTTACAAAACTAGGTTGCTTACTTTGAGGAAAGAACGCAGACTTAAAGTATTTGTGAATAAAATAGTAAGACGAATATTCGGACCCAAAAAGGATCGGAATGGGAAATGGTGGAAATTTCATAATAAGGAGCTGCAAAATTTATACCATTTACCTAACCAGTGATTGTTAGGACCATCAAGTGTATGATGCTCAGGTGGCACATCATGTAGACAGAGTGGAAAAAAGTAGGAATGTGTTCAAAATTTTAACTGGAAATTTAATCGGAAAAAGTCCAATAGGAAGACCTAGACGCAGATGGGAGGTCAATATTAAGATGAATCTCGCAAAAATAGGAATACAAAGTAGAAACTGGATCCAGTTGGCTAAGGACAGAAGTCAATGGAGAGTACTTGTGCATGTGGCATGGAACCCACGGGTTCCATAGGTCATAGAGTTAGTTAAACCACCAATTCTAAATCTTAATCCTAATTCACTATATTGTTGTTTTCGTTTCTAATTAATCTTCTTTCTTTCCATTTTCTGGACGTTAGTTGGATCGATTGTAAAAAAAAGAAAAGCTTTTTGATATCTATTATAGTTTTCGCTCTATGGAACTTAACATTGAAACCAAAAGAACTAGTAAATTTCAACCACTTTTGGCTTCTTTAGAAAATTGTGGGTGGCGATAATGTATTGTCTTGATACGCTGAAACGATTGCAGAAATCGCTCATTTCTATCAATTACTGTTTTTATTATGGCGATGAACATTGCAATTGGAAATGGTTGGTTTTTATCCTTCCGGTTTGAATTAGGGCTGGGCAAAACCTTTTTTTTAATAAAAACCGGAAACCGGCTTCTACAAAAACAGAACCCAACAAACCGACATATTCACCAAAATGCGGTTCGGTTTTTCACTGAAACCGGTTTCGGCTTTCTCCAAAACCGTTTTGGGTTTTTCACCGTAACCGGTTTCGGTTTTCTCCAAAAACAGGTTCGGTTTTTCACCGGAACCGATTTCAGTTTTCTCCAAAACCGGTTCGGTTTTCTCCAAAACCGGTTTCGGATAAAAAGTTTTGGAAAAAAAACAAAACTATTTCTGTGGAAACAGAATAGGTTTCCGGAGAACAACGAAGCACTTTTGTCATCAGAAATAGAACCAGTTTTGGAAAAACTGAAACCGATTTTGGAGAAAACTGCCACGGGTTTTGAAGAAACCCGAACCGAACCGGTTTTAGAGAAAACCAATAATCGGTTTTGAAGAAAACTGGAACCGGTTTGGTGAAAACAGGTTTCGGCGAAAAATCGTTTTTCTCAAAATTTTCAAAGCCCGGTTTCGGTTTTTTAAAGTCCGGAAACCGAAAAACCGGGTTTTGTGCCTACCACTAGTTTGAAGAGACAGTAAACTCATGAGATAGAGTCTATATTGTCAGAGACGCTGAATCGTTTGCAATTAAATGATCTTCGATATCTGTTATCGTTTCTGTTCTATGAAAATAAATATTGCAACCGGGAATACTGGTAAATTTCAACCAACTTCGGTTTTTGTAGTGTTGCGGGTGGAGATGATATGTTTTCTTGAGACGCTGAACCGATTGCAAAAAGACGCTTGTCGCTATCAATTGTCATCTTTTTCTATGATGATAAATATTGTAACCGGAAATGGTTGATCTTTTTTTACCTCTTTTGGTT
Organism: Thermobia domestica; assembly: GCF_964235325.1. Lineage (NCBI taxonomy): Eukaryota > Metazoa > Arthropoda > Insecta > Zygentoma > Lepismatidae > Thermobia > Thermobia domestica. Next base: position 106,589,425 of record NC_137463.1, on the reverse strand, counting down.
TGAATATAGGATTAAAGGAGGAGATGGAACCATACTTGGGATCCTAAATCCACTGCAAGAAACCGTTTCACGATATCTCTTACACCTATTGAGTTACTTTTAAGAAATATGATTGTTTTAATAAGGAACTGAGTACGTATTTTCGTAGTATAATGAATACATACTGACACAGTGGCGGTGGTTGGACGTTAAAAGTGGGGGGGCAAGACATGATGTTAACAATTGTATATCAATGTTAGATTTCCTGGATGTTTCTAACAATGGTTTATGAAAGGTTGCATAACTAATAGGATACTATCTTTTTTCACTTAAAATGCCGTATATCGTATTTCTGTTTTATTAAGTAAATTCGTAAGAGCAATACAGGTAGGTACCTAGCCCTTTAAACTCTTAAACAACGAAAGTGTAAGAAGATATTTGATTCCTTGCTCATGAATATCTTACAATTCTGTCTGGAAAATTGTGTGATCAGATTATTTAATAACAAATTTGCAAAACAAATAAATAGAAAGGATAATATTAATCATAGTAATGAATAATGATGCTTGTTTTGCAGAAATTATATTAAAACCGGGAATTAATGAACAACTTATACTTTTAATTCCACACATGCCATTAAATGAATGTTTTTACTCTTAGAAAATGAAATACAGTAAGTACTGCAAGCATATGATATGACATTTACGGAAATATGTAATTGCAATATTAGTTTCTTTGAATTGCAATTACAACGCAATTCCTGTAGCTTTCTTAACTCCACAGGAAGACAAATATCCAATACGTACTCACGCAACGGCAAATATCATATGGCATTATTTTTTCCTATGAAACAGTAATACATACAAAACCTTTACCAGGGTGTCCACATTCTTGTAAATAAGTGAAAGTCAGGGAAAGGTCAGGGAAGTAAAAATGTGTCAGGTGAAGTCAGGGAAATGGCAGATTGGACAGGGAAAGTCAGGGAAAAATCGATTTCGGTCCATTGTTCAATTACTGAATTTATGAAATAGGGTTGATTTCTTTACTGTTACTGGATGCAAAATGTAGTGTTCTCTGATATAGTTGTTGAAACTAATTTTCTGCGGAAAAGAAATATCTAACTGCATCCTGGCATATTTGCTCAAAAGAGTAGACACTGTTCTAGAAGAATTGCATGGTGCCAAGAGGATATCTGATCAAGTGGCTGAGAACGCGAAGAAATATTATCTCCAGCTCACAGTAAAAGCTCAGACTGAAGAATTTAGAAAACACTCGAATGAATTCATAGTCAATGATAGAGATGGTATTGGACTTGATGAGTTTTTTACTTAGTCTTAGGAAATGAGAAAAACTTCGCTGACTTATGGTCAGTTATGAAATTGTGTTTTATCTTTTTTCACGGAAACGCATTTTTTGAAAGTGGTTTCACAATAAATAAAATTCTCATTGTTGACAACTTACAAGAAGAATCTCTGGTGGCTCAACAGATCATATATGATTCTGTGATGAGAATATGTGGATAATCAGGATTAATAATTACAAGAGGTATGATAAATTCAGTGAGAAGTTCGATGAGACAATACCATGTGTATCTGGAAAAGGAAAGAGAAATAAATGCTGGAGACGAGAAGAGGAGAGAGAAATGGAAGATTCAGCAACAACTAAAGGAGCTGGAGGAAGAAGAAAAGAAAGTTAAACTACGGAGACAAGAAGTATATTCAGATCAATGAGAAGAAAAGTATGCGAAAAAGGATGAAAACAAATTTCTAAATATGTTGCATTTAACAACTGCACCAGCAAAAGTATCTGTTACATAATGTGTTCTTTTTTTAATAATTAGTAAAATCAGGACTGTTTATTACTATAGGCAATATTATAATGCTGTGTAATTGGTATTATAATGTGTAAGCATATAATGTGTATTTTTTTTCATATCTTAAGTACTCTGTATATTGCACACTTTCGTTTGTAACTTTACATTTTGTGTAATATGTAGGCCTAATCAATATCGGCCTAATGCATATTTTTGTAAATTTACATTCCTTTGGAAAGAAAATTGAAAAAAGAAAGAAACAGAAGCGGAAGAGAACAAGGCCAACTATGGAGAGTGTGAAGGCTGGAGTTTCTTTGTTTTTCCTATTCAGGGGTCAGGGAAATCTGGAACTTTCGTCATGGAAAGTCAGGGAAAAGTCAAAGATCTTTCCTCCAAATTATGTGGACACCCTATTTACATTTCCAAATGAAATTATATAAATTAGGGCGTCTCTTCAAAAAAGTAGGGGGGCAACTTGCTCCTCTTGCCCCCCTAATCGCCGCCCATGCATTGACACATCAGTTACCATGAGCACTATCTTTTCAACTGCGAACAAGTGTTTCAATATTTTAGGGAAAGATGGCAGCACAGGGCATGTACCTACAGTATTTACCAAGTGCTAACGAACTTGCGCAGATTGACATCGTTCGATATCGTCTGCTACTACAGCGTATACAAACAAACAGAATCAGCTGAGCTCTGTGTAAAAACGTCTGTTTTCTGAAAGGAGATAAAAGCTTGTTTACGAAATGCTAAATTTATCTTAAGTTGATGATTATAGAAGAAAACATCTCTAGTTACATGAAAAGCAAGACATTACCGTGATTGTAAGTATTTTTATTGGCATTTATTACTTTTGTTAAAAAGAATACTTCAGTAGCCATTGCAACAGGTTGCTTTTTTGAAATTGTGTGCATGCTTGTTTTTACCCGTTGCTCTCCCCTTGTGCTATTTTGTTCACGTCCAAAAATACTTCTGTCAGGCCAGCTGGCAGGAACATGCTTCCAATTCACTTAAGTTCTCAGTTATATGTCAGGTTAGCATGTTCTCTGATGAGTATATATGCTTCCTCGAAACGTATGAGCATTAGAGAAGACAAGAGTGAAGATTTCTTCACGGATGATGTTGAGAATATAACGTTCCTCTTAAAAGTCCTTTTAAGTTATATTATAAGTAATTTTCGACTGTTTCTACAAGGTTCTTGCTTATGTTTATGTTTGCTTGTATATTTTTAAGGAGTTTAAACAGTGGCGGTTCTAGAAGGTAAAAACTGGGTTGAGGGGCAGCCAGAACCTACACGTTGATAAATATATCATGAAACCTTACAATTTTACTTTGAAATCTGTTTACGCACTTCGTTAATAGGAACTAGGAATTAAAACATGAATAACTCCTTTCATCAGTTACAGTTAGACATGAAGTACGAATTTGCAATTAATAAATTGTAGGCATTTGCAGGTACAGTCAGATTAGTCACCGGACATTGCGCTTTATATGGCAAAAAAATCTTAATTTACATTCAAGTTAGAAATTGTCGGAGAAAATAAATGTTAACTATAAATATACAACCAGGCCCGCAACCAGAGTGCTGCTTGGGGGGACTGGCCCCCAAAACATTTCGTGTCCCCTTCGGATCTTAATACAAAATGCTATTAATAATACAAAAAACACAATTTAGCTATTAGTAAAAGAATGTTTAATAACTTGCCCCCCTAACATATTCATGGCCCCCCAAACCCCTGTGGCTGGTTGTGGGCCCGTATACAACTCGCCACTATTAATGGGGCAGACCACACAAGTTATAACAAAATAAATGTTATTACAAAATAAATACAAATATTGCTTAAAAAGTAGATAACAAGGAACAAAAACAGCACGATAAGTCATCAATTAGCGTTGAGTTGATTTTTCTAGTCGTTGCCTTTACCTAGATTTTTGGGTAATTCAAATTCTGGTCACACTGTAATTTCTATGGATGGCAACATGAAAAAAATTTCCTATTCATATTTTCGGATGTAGAATAACATTATCTATTATTGTTGTAAGTTACATTTCATTATCTCTTTTCACTTACAAAAAATGGGCAAAAGAAAAATTTTTAGCTTTTGAAAAATATTTAGTAGTCTGCCCCCTTAATGTTATCCTGAAAGTGGAAGTGCCCTGTTAACCTCTATTTGTTGAAGACTACTTTTGTCACTCAAAATCTACGAGGCTTAGGGCCGTGCTAAATCCACCGCTGAGTTCACAAAATCCCCTTATTTTGTCCGCGTGTCCGTTCATCCGGGAAACAAGGATATCTCAGAAACTACTTAACGGAACTCCATGAATTTTGACCAGAACGGAGAGGATTAAAAGTTTGGAGACGAGTTTGCTGATAGACTGATATTTAAAACCGAAAGAGGTAGCAATCACCAATTTCCTGTTTTAACAATGATCACAAAAGACGGTAATCGTATGTATAGCGAGAAACGGTTTCGCACAATAGATTAAGCGTCCCAAGAACCTTTTTCATCTCCATCATTAACTCTCTACTAAAACCGGAAGTGATAGAAACGAAGTAGCTACAACTTCCGGTTTCAATATTGATTTACATCAAGCAAGAACTATAAGAGATAGGGAGAAGCTTTTCTAAGAAATCAATTTAGCATTCTAAGAATAGGTACTATCTTCTCTCTTAACCCTCTACCACTTCTAATTTTAACGTTGATCGCTATTGAGTAAAAGTGGTCATGCATAGCGAGAAGCGGTTTTCTGTAATTAATTAAGCGTCCCAAGAATATATTCTAACTCCACTCTAATCTCCGTACTAAAACCGGAAGTGGTAGAAATATGCTACCACTTCTTGTTTCAATATTGAGACAATATCACGCTAGACGAATCTAATTCCTTTACGTGGGGTACACGTGACACTGCCAATACTTAAAAAATAACCTGATTTGTTCTGAATATCGCCTTGTATCTTCGAAACAGTGATAAAATTTAAAGGAGTTTAACTATTCTCATGAGATGGATTTTGAATCTATCGTTTTCAATTTTATGATTTTTATGTACATGAAGTATATCACTCAGCCAATAACAATTTGGTTCTTTTTTATATGAAAGAAATTTCCATACGCTGCTAACGAGCCGAGTTTTCATGAGAGGCGAAAGAAGAATAGCAACGGGAAAGGAAGTCTATCAAGGCCAACATTTAAAGACTATCTCGACATTCGTCTAGTGAAAGAACTGGCCTGAGGTGTTAGGATGGTGTGAAGTATCGGATTCGAATTAGGGATCCCTAAATTGCAAATCAAGAAAGCTAACTGATACTTTACGCCCTCTTGCAATGTGTTCCAGATATTTAGTTTTATATATATTATTGCAATGTGTTTCTGATAGTCTTCACTCCAAATTACTATTTTAAATAGCAAGAAGTATTATTTGTTTGAGTGTTTTCCAGGCCTGATTACAGAAAGTTCCACAAAAGCTCACTAAGTTTAGTAGCTCTACTTCCTCTAGTGTCAAGGGTCGAAGTTAGTAATGATTTCCCTGGAACCTTGAAATTTCCTTAGCGCCGTATCTGTGTTCTTACTCAAAATGGGTTCCACCAGTATTTTCGCTATGCTACTTTTCATATCCCAGAAAAACTGTCTAAAACGACCACAGATAGAACAGGTTGTGGACAAATATTTCACCAACAATTATTGCATTCTTCAGAAGTATACAAAAGTACAATGACTGTACATTAAGGGGACAGACTACTAAATATTTTTTCAAAAGCTAACAATTTTCCTTTTGTCAGTTTTTCGTAAATGAAAAGAGATAATGAAATGTAACTTACCTCAATAATACGTCATGTTATTCTACACCCGAAAATATGAATCGAAAGAATTTTCAATGTTGCCATCCATAGAAATTACAGTGTAACCAGAATTTTAATTACCCAAAAATCTAGGTTAATGGCAGCGACTAGAAAAATGAACTCAACAGCAATTGATGATATATCATGCTGTCTGTGTTCCTTGTTAACTACTTTTTAAATAATATTTGTATTTGTTTTGTAATAAAGAGTGCAAAATAAATAACTTTTAATAAACAGTAGAATTAAAATACAAATATTATTTAAAAAGTAGTTAACAAGGAACATAGACAGCATGATAAGTCATCAATTGCCGTTGAGTTCATTTTTCTAGTTGCTGCCATAACCTAGATTTTTGGGTAATTCAAATTCTGATCACATTATAATTTCTATGGATGGCAACACTGAAAATTCTTCTGATTCGTATTTTCTGGTGTAGAATAATATTATCTATTATTGAGGTAAGTTACATTTCATTTTCTATTTTCACTTTCGAATAACTGGCAAAAGAAAAATTGTTAGCTTTTCAAAAATATTTAGTAGTCTACCCCCTTAATTTTATAAACCACTGACCGTTACTGGAGATTTTATGGTGGAATAAAAGGAAAGAAAGAAAACAATTGTGGACAGAGATTTGAGAACAGAAGATATAAATTACTCTAAATTATAATCATCGTGTTCTATCAGTATTTAAAACCATATATCTATTAGATACATTTCTAAATCGACATATCTGGGTGATTCTTTGTTCTCAGTAAAAGTATATATATTTAAAATGAATTTGAAAGAGCAAAAACTCGGAATATTTAACTAGTAATAGAAGTTACTTCTCGCCGTGATAAAAACAGTTACGTAATGTACGTACGTTAAAGTACGTAGAGAGAAAAAAGATCAAGATGTCCTTGGAGATGACATCATAGGAGGAAAGGATGGCTGTACTCCGATTAGGTTGATATTCTGTGACAACTGGCCTTCCGGCCAAAGAAATAGTACACTCAGTGAATTGTTTCTTTAACATAAATATGAGGGTCATCCGGAAAGTGGTACCCGTTTGAGCAATAAAGACACAGTAGTACATATTAACAAATATACACATTTTTATTGGAAAGAGCATACTTTACACTACTTCTCTACATAATCACCAAGCAAATTTAGGCATTTTTCATACCGTGTGACGAGTTTTTGTATTCCAGCGTCATAGTCCTCCGCCGCCAGCGTATTGAGATACGTAGTCATGCCTCGTTTAACTTCTTCATCGCTGCCAAATCTTTTTCCCGCCAGAAAGTCTTTAAGCTTCGTAAAGAGATGAAAATCCGAAGGGGCCAAGTCAGGGCTATACTGTGGGTGGTCGAAGGTTTCCCACTTGAATTGCTGCAGAAGTTGTTGTGTTTTCGCAGCTGCATGGGGTCTGGCATTGTCATGAAGGAGAATGACGCCTGTAGACAACATACCTCGCCGTCGATTTTGTATTGCCCGCCGTAATTTCTTTAATGTTTCACAATACGCATTAACATTAATTGTGTCTCCACGGGCCATAAAATCAATGAGCAGTACACCTCGTCGATCCCAGAATATGGTTGCCATGAGTTTCCTGGTGGACGGAATTGTCTTGAATTTTTTTGGTTTGGTTGGTGAATGAGCGTGATGCCACTACATGGACTGTCGTTTACTCTCAGGTGATGCATAACAAACCCATGTTTCGTCCCCTGCAATGAAGCGATTCAGGAAAGAGTCTCCTTCATCGGAATAACGTCCCAGAAACGTCAGTGCTGCAGCCATACGCTTGGTTTTGTGCTCATCTGTGAGCTTGCGAGGGACCCACCTTGCACGGATTTTTGAATAATGCCGATGGTCTTTGACAATTTCATGAACAATTGTTCGAGACACATTAGGAAAATGTTCACAGGGTTAATCAATTGTGACGCGCCGATCGTTCCTCACGCATTCGTCTACTGACCTCAGCAGTTCGTCTGTAATGACAGATGGTCTCCCTGAACTCTCCTCGTCGTGTATACTCCCCCTCCCCAGGTTGAAGTTGCGACACCAGCGCCGAACAGATGACTCGTACATCACATTGTCTCCATACACCTTTTTTAATTGGCGATGAATTTCACAAGGTCGAACGTTTCGTGCATTAAGAAATTTAATCACGGCCCTCACTTCACAACTGGACGGGTTCTCAATTCACAACGAGCTCAAACGAGGGAGCTCACAACGAGGGAGGCTCACTTCACAACGAGCACAGACACAACACAGGCACTGCTAGAGTCACGCAACCTCGCACTGAGCAGGCAGACAAGGCACTGACGCGGTCTGGCCTTGCCCAGCGGCTCCCCGAGTCGTTAGCGCTTCATACGGCGCAAACGGGTACCACTTTCCGGATGGCCCTCGTAGTTTCCTTCGTTAAAACTTCACGAAGAACTATGGGCGGCCTGATAGGTTTAGTTCAGTGATATTTGATCGCAACATTCGGCTGTCTTTACCATTATTTCTTGTTTTCTAGTCCAGAATTCACAATCTGTTACTTCAAGTATCTTTCCAACAATCTAACGATCCTACGTGAATTCAGATAATGCTGGGCCTCAACTTGGAATCGTTGCAAAGGAACGTATACTGGAGTGCAAGACTTAATGATGAGATAAAGTAAAACAAAATACTATAGGGGACAGGGGAGGGGACATTGGTACGATTTTTACTTATCTGAGATTTTAGAACATATCGTCAGTTTGGGAAATATGATTTTTTTCTACTTAAACTGTGATTCTTTAGCTAAATTTAGAATGTATATACAATATTGTTTCTACTAATGCCCTACTTGGAGTAAATTACATTTTACGAAAAGTCTGCAATCTGTACCAATCCTCCCCATGTAGGGGCAGATTGGTACTGGCTTGGGGCAGATTTGTACGAGCAAAGTGAAATATCACACATACTTTTTGATAATAACATAATTTTTTTGTTTTATTTTTCCATGGAGTGTTTTGAGATATTCTATTAAATTTCCACGAACTCAAAAATTTTTAACAATAGATTTAAGGACCTACAGCGGCAAAAATGCAAAATAAAGACATGTTTCATAAAGAGAGTGTCAACAACTGTAAGAATCTTTAGTATCTAATTCAACATATCTAGTTCAACCTGTCACAAAAAAAAAAAAAAAAAAAAATAGAATAAAATAAAAAATCCAATGCTTGCTTATGTTCTCATCAAAATTTAAAAGTTCAGCAAGCTGTTTACAAAAATAAAAAGTACTATAAATGAAGTTCTGTCTCTAAGGAAAAACGCAAGTAAATAATCCAAGGGCTACCTACAGTTTACAAAATTTTTAGATCTTTCATACCTCAACTACTAACCGGAAAAGATATATTTTGTTCGAACGGTACCCTTTGTCTGCAAAAAAGGCGGTCCTTTGCTGTTATAAAGATAACAAAGAAAGTTCTATCGCTTTTTCACCCACCATCTTCGAACAACGATATGCCACCTAAGACTTACCTGCTGGATTAAAAATAGTCCCAATAGGCGAATTTCTGCCAACGTTCTCGAAGGCCATGGATTGCATCGCGGTAGAATGTGGTCGGCCGTGAAGCGAAGAAAGTATCAAGTGCATTTGGCACCTCTACTAGGGATTTGAACTGGCGTCCTCTAAGATAATTATCTAAAGAAAGGAACAGGTGATAATCAGACGGTGAAATGTCCGGGGAGTATGGCAGAAGCAATAGTGTTTACCACCCAAGACATAGAATGGTATCCCGGATCATCCTAGCCAAGTCAGTTTAACGTTGCCCTGTAACAGGAGGACTCCTTTGCGATTCAGATGTGCTGGCTCCAGAGTTTTGAGTTTTTCTTTAACATGGCTTAACTGCTGACACTACACAGTTGTATTGATGCTCTGATCAGCTGTTAGCAGTTGCCGATGCACGATGCCGCGAGTAGTCCTCCAAACACACAGGAGAACCTTTTTCTGGTGCAGTTCTGGTTTTGGTTGTTTTTGAACCGGTTCATGGGATGCTAACCAATTATGACGACGCCATGGAGCTTTGTACATTACCCACTTCTCATCACATGTCAACACCCTGTCCTGAAATGGCTCCTTCAGCCTAGACAGCAAAGAAACACATGTGTCTGCTCGCGTTGCCTTCTGATCCTGAGTCAATTCATGTGGGAGCCACCGACACAACTTATAGTGCTTCCCAAGTTGATGGAGGTGCTGCCGAATGATTTCTCCACTCACACTTAATTGAAGTCCCAGTTCCTTACATGTCTGGTCACTGTTCGCCTCAAATGCTAACTGAGTATCTTCATTTTGGACATGTGTTGGTCTTCCGGCAATTGGTGCGTCTTCCAGTTTTTCGTCGGTGTCCTTAAACTTGTTAAACTGCCGTTGCATTTCCGCGTAGTTACGTCACCCTAATATAAAGACCTGGCACATCTTCTGTTCCGCTGCAACTGCGTTTGACCCCAGTTTGAACTCGTACAGCATTCACGCCCTTAGGCTCTCTGTGGAGGTCCCATTTTCACTCTGTCCCTACGCAAGTTCACTGTGTAACTGAACTGCCTCAACCAGACAGTATGTTGGATATACCCACACCAACAACTGACCTTCGCCGAATAATTTTCAAATGGGTTGCTGAAAGTCGAATAAATATGACGTTTACTATACGCTAGCTTTTAGTGTCCATGTACAAATATATATTTGAGGTTGATTTTGTTAGACATTGTGCCTATTGCAATCACTAGCATGTTGCAAGGTTACGACCTGGGGGAAGAATCTTCACATTTTTGCTATCTTGGTTCCTAAACGGTTAAACTATTTTCCATTCAAAAGTTTATATGTACCTATCGACTATAACTATACTTTCGGAAAGTCGAAAATATAATCAAAGGAAAGTTTTCCATATTATTGTGGTTAATTTATTTTTATGCTGTGATTACGGAAATCAAGTGATCACACAAGAGATAACCTATATTATTAGTAACTTTTTCTACTTGATGTTAATCACAATGAAAACTGTGACAGATGGGAAATGCACAAAGAGTGGTCTACTTTTATAATTACAAATGGAAGGTGTAGATTGGTACAGAGCAGTGGGGGCACATACCGTGCCAATCTACCCCACATGCATGTGTACTAATGTACCTCAACTGAACTTCAGGATCATTAATTCCTATAACTGAAAAATTACTCCACGCAGGCCAATTATAAATGAAATTATTTATTAAATATAAAGAATTACACTTTCAAGCAACATGCATAAGTTTTCAAAAATCCAGTGCATATTACAAATATAAGCTTACAAAGACATAGGCCTAAGTGAAAACTTACTTTTGCACTAAGAAATCATGTTTCTTTTTTCTGCACAGAGAAAAGAACGCTGCGTTCACTTATCAACTGTGCCTCAAGATGTTCGTTTGCCACCAATGTTGCTAACACCAAACTGATGTCTTCACAGTGGAAAAATACCTACCTCGTACATATGTGCTCCGTGTACCAATGTACCCCCTCTTCCCTATAGCAGTGTCGGACTGGAAAGGGTGGCGAGGCGGAGATCTCCGCCTGCGCCCACCCTCTTATGGCGCCCCTTTGTCACAATAAAATAGGTAATTTTAGTTACAATTTCCATTATTGTAAATATCATATAACAAAGTTATTGGAGTTTTGCGTAGATTATTTACAGGCTATAACCTATCAAGGCGCCCTGCTCTCCTCTTCGCGGGTGCCAGCACTGCCAGATATCCTAGATGATATGTAACAACTCGGTCTGATCTAGTATTATCACAAGTGATTTTGTGACTGCTCTATGACTCATTCTCTCGTTGCATTATTAGACTGTGTTAATATTATAGTGTTCGAGTGGAGACTCAACGTAAGGGCGCGATGGCTCAGTGGTAGAACGTTCACCTCCGGTGCGTGGGGTCTCTAGTTCGATCCCAGCTTGCGCCGTGTGGACTTTGTGGTGGACAAACACCGTCCTCGTGAGTTTTCTCGGGATCCTCCCGTTTTCTCCCACTTTGTTTATTCCAGCATTTCATTCATTTCTAATCATCACCGTCTCCTTTAGCCTAATCGGCATAACCGTGGGACGTAAAACTTAAAGATTTCATTTCATTTATTTTTGTGGGTGTGTAAAGGCGCCTGCGTGTCTTAGGTAGGAAAGTAGATGTTAATTAAGGCAAGAATAGTGTGTTCTAGTGTTTATGGCGTTATTTATTAATGTAATTGACTTCAGTAGTAATAGATGTGAAGGTAAAAATGGAAATATCTTTTGATAAAATTTTCTTAAGAATTTTAATATCCAAATTATGCGTAATTGCGTTTAACATATCTAAAAGTCATCTTCACATTCTGTTTGGCAGAATTTTCAATAGTTATGAAATTATAAGTTTATTTTGATTAAAAGTTAACAGTCGCTCTTCTGACTAGATCAGTGCATCGTCTGCACTTTAAGAACGAAAACAATATGCAAATTTAACGTTTAAAATTTTGCTAACTACTGCGACAGAATATTTGGATTTTATATTGAAGGTAAGGCTCAAAAGCCCAATATTTATTTATATTCTAATATTATATGCAGTACAAACGTAGTGCAAAGAGAGCAGAGCAGCCAGACCAAATGATTGAAAGTCCAAACTCTAATGACAGAACCTCTTTAAAAAGGGCTATTTGGGCTTACAACACTAACTTCGAATTACCCTCTTTCCTCAAAGATGGGCTACTTAACGGCATAGGAAATGGTCCAAACACTAGCAACAGGTTTGAAGTCACTCAGAGAGAAATTTTCTCACCTGTATGGAAACGTTAAAATGTTTTCGGAAAATCTTAACAGAGAATGGGATGCAAAGGAACATCATCTCAGGGTAGATGCCGATTTTGCAACGAAAAATATTCGGTGTAAAAAGCGCTTTTTGATGGTAACTGCTTTGATGAAGATTCGTCTTTGCAAGAAGAAGCCAAGTGGAAGAAGTTCTAAGTAGAAACCTCCTATGATAATTTATGACACTGCTTTTACAAGTGTTGAGGAGAGATTTATTGCAAGTAAACATTTAATAGAAGATTGTGCCTGTTTGAACCCAAAGAGATTTGAAGAAATAAACAAAAATGGATTATTAGATGGAGCCCTGAGAACATTAGCCGAAAATGCAGGCGTGTGTAAAGAAACCGTGCCAAGCAAACTCAGACAATTTGCAATTCATTACAAAGATTACTTCAAGAATCTGAAGGATACTTCTACTAGTGACTTCGATGTGGGTCAGTGCCCAGCTGATTTTGGAAATTAAGATGAATTGACTGAACACAAAACGGAAGGTCAGGATCAGCTGAATCCTGACCGTTGTAAACATGGCTGCGTACACTGTGCGTTTACACTCTTGTATGAGCTGACTTTAAATGAAAGCACTTATAGCAATTTATATTGTGTGTACAGATATGATATGGCTTTTCCAACTAACCGAGTAACTCATGGATGCTTATTTTCTAAGTTGAAGATTATCAAATCAAAACTGAGAGCACTTTTGGGATAAAGTCTACTAGAAAATGTAATGCCTTTTAATAGTGAATATGTCCAGAATTTTCCTGTAGATTACGATGTTATTGGAAGCGAAATAGCAAAAAGCTCAAGAGATCTTAAACGATTACTCATGGTGTGAAACTTAATATAGTCATACAATTGTACTTAATAGTAGTTTTTTCTTCTGTTTGTGCTGGAATATATAGACTACTGTTAATTTATCTATCCTACATCACTTTTTTGTTGGTTGTAATTATAAGATTATTCTGCGCTATGCAACATTTACAATATTTCATCCTAGTCGTTTTGTGTGTAACTATGTATGTTTAATGCTGTGAACAGTTAAAAAGTCATTTTAAAAGCCAGAATGTTTACATAAATTTGTGCATGAGGCGCCCCTCTAAGTTTCCATCTCCGCCTAGCTCTGATAGCTCCAGTCTGACACTGCTATATAGTCGTTGGAAATGAATAAAAACCCAGCAGCATGTTCCCAAGGATCTCCTACACGTACACACGGAGCAATACATTGCATAACGTGACGTAATCGTGACCGTAGCGCCGAATGGGAATGGGTCTCCCCAACGTGAAGTAGTTGAATGAAAGGGACGAGATAATGTGTCTCAGTCAGAAACCTGTTAATGTACACGTCAAACAGTGGTGCAAATATAGTTAACAGGACTGCAATTGCACGTCAATTGCATGGGGATGGTCTCATGGCCCATTACATTGTGTTTCGTTGATAGCCGCACACCGGAGGCACCGTTCGCAGTGGTGCCAAGAACATCAGGACTAAACCGGGAATTAGTGGGGTCGCGTTCTCTTCTCAGTTCAGACAAGATTCAGTCTCAGTGGAGATTCTTGAAGTACATTCATCTGGCAAGAGGTAAAAGCACACAATCAATTTAGGAACATTGTCGAACTCGATTGTTTTGGTGGTCCACTACAGGTGTTCTTGTGTGGAGAGGCCTAAGTAGCATAGGTATACCGACCTCCTCATTTTTAAATGCGGTACGCTCATCGGTCAAAGCTCTTGTGGCACTGTACTCTTTCCTCATGTGTGTCTTTAAGAGGCGTTCCCTTCTTTATCTTTATGGATGATAATGCCCGACCGCATCCAACAGTATGCGAATGGACTGGCCTACGCGTTCCCCCGATTTCAATCACACGAAGCATTATGGGATGCTCTAGGAACATGCACCAAGGACCATCCAGTAGTTGTCAAAAGCGATGGTGGAAGAATGGAACTCCATACCACAAGTCATTTCCAACCTTGTAAGTAGGGATGGGCACGAGTGAGTTTTTCTTGAAACTCAACTCCACTCGAAACAAACATCTTTGAGCTCGACTCGAAAATTTGGCTCGAAAAATTTCCTCCAACTCGACTCGAATTCGGATCGAATTTCGAGTTGAGTCGAGCCAAAACAAGTCAAATCGAGTCAAATTTGATTGTAATTTCAAGTACTCTCTTCAATTATCCTATATAGACAATATAATTATTATCAATAATAGTACTACTGCTACAACTTTATTATTATTATTATTATTATTATTATTATTATTATTATTATTATTATTATTATTATTATTATTATTATTATTATTATTATTATTATTATTATTACATAGTGTATAAATATGAAAGATAGAAGATAGAAATATCTGAATACTGAAAACTAGGTGACTGTCGACCTCGATCATCGAGAAGAAGTCTTCAGAAGGCAAGGGCATCGTTCACGAGGTTCTAGATTTAAGTTTCGAAAGATCAACTATTCGGGCTCGAGCCAAAAATTATTAAAAGTTATAGGGCGTCGGCCAAACATGTTCAAACCTGCTCGGTCCGGGTTTAGGGTTGTCAACGACTCGGCTTACAAATCATTCACTATTGAGCCGAACCGAGAAGTGAGCCGAGTCAACAGCTCACCCAACTGAGCCTGCTCGAGCCAATGCTACATCCCAACCGAGCCAGCTCGAGCCGGTGGCTTACTTGAGCCTAACCGAACTTAGTCTGTGGCTCCTCCAACTGAGATGGCTCGATCTGTCCGCTCAGTTGAACCAAGCCGAGCCGGTCGACATTACTACCTGGGTTGGACTTCTGCTTGGGCTCAAAAATTCGACGTGCAAGTCTCAACCTTGATCGTAAGAACTACAGTATATACTTATATTGGTGCTCACGGCATTTGAGGCTGTCTCGTTATAAAAATCTTTCGTCGTCTCGTTATCGAGACGAGACGAGATGTGAGTAGTGTCCCCTCTCGTGAGCAAAACTTTAGTATTCCACATTACTGCTTACATTTCTCATGCCTTTCGTTTTCTAGTTTAATCAGGCCATGATGTCAAAACAAGCTGAACGAGCGAGCCACATATCAAACTCGACTCGAGAAAATTATCTTTCGCTCGACTCGAAACTCGAATCGAATTCGAGTCGAGTCTAGTTTTAGCTCGACTCGTGCCCATCCCTACTTGTGAACAAAATGGAAGAACGTTGCAGAGCGTTTATTGCTATACGTCGTGTTACACACCTTTTTAATGACCTTTTCACTCCTTCTGTAATATCAGGGAGCCATCATGATTCGCAGCAACTTCAGTTAAGTTCTTGTTTCTGTATAAAAGTGTCATTTTTGTTCTTCTAATCACGCGTGTCTTCCTGTTGTTTCCTGTATCATACTGTAGAACAGTTTCTACGTATGGTTTAAAGTTCACCGATCTATGCTGCTCGGAAATGACACAAATTGTGAAACTTATTTTCGTCTCCACGCCCCTTTAATTAATTTGAAATGAAAGGAACAGGGTGGATGCCAACATACTTGTTAGGGAGAGGGGGTTGAGCTTCTAAATGTAGCACCGATCATGTATCCGTAGCCCCGATGCACACGGACAATAAGTGTTGCACGATCAATTCACGACTATTTCCCGCGTTGTTGATGCGAGGTCGTGCGGCATTGCAGGACCCTTGGCACGATTGGCAGCGGAAACAAATCTATGGATACGCACTAAAGATGGTTTATAACAGTATAAAGAACGAAGTTTGAAGAAGAACTGTACAAAGAAAGAATTTTGCAAAGGAAGAAGTATAAAGTATATATATTTTGTTAAGTTTAAGGTTCCATGAATATGCTCTGAGGCTGTGGGAGACGATGATGATGTTGATGAGAATAATAAACGAAATAGTGGAATGAAGAAAGTAGGAAGAAACTGGAAAACCACAATTAAACCGACTCACATGGTATTTGTCCACCAATTCAGTATCATCTCGTATGTTCTCATTTCGTCTCTCGTCAAATTTTGATAGCTAATCTTGTTCCCTAACACCAGCTGCAGTAGCATGTTGTACTCTACACATACCATATTGACGATTTATAGTAAAGTTGTTAAGCTGTGCCATGCTTCACTTCATAGCAAAATTCTCTTCATTTTTTTTTTTTTTTTTTTTTTTTGAGTTGCCAGGAACTTGTTTAATACAATCATATTTTTTTAAAAAAAATGTAATAACACATAAGGTTACAAAATTTACAGAGTATATTTTAATATTATAATTTTATATATTCCAAGTAAAGGGGAAGGGGCTATAGAGCAGTAGAGTTTAAATAAATGTTGACTACACGTACGGTAACTTATTTACATAATGGTATAAACTATAGATACTAAACTTTCGAAAACGAATTGCTGCTACTTCTCACTGTGCTCGGGCTTTATTACAGAAACTAAGTAAGCTACAGAAGCTAGCTTCTTCTTCTTCCTATTACTGTGTTTCCCTGAAAATAAAACCCACCCAGAAGATAAGTCCTAACATATTTTTTTAGATTGCCCGTAATGTAAGCCCTCCTCCAAGAATAAGTCATACTCCGAAAATATGCACCAGTAGTTGCAGGGCTAGTAAGGGTTAATTTATATATAATACGAGATTATAAAATGTATAAAATTATAAATGTACGTATAATACAGGATTATAAATGTTCTAGTAAATGTATACAGATAATGTTTCTGTATTTGTGTAAATAGATAAATGAGGAAAACTCGAGCAATTTCGTGACTCGGACAATTTCGTGATAATTGCACAGTTGAGGATTATGATTCCCTGCCTGCCCCCACCCCCACCTACAAGTTACGGCCCTGATTGTTTGATTTGTGAACTGGTATCCCTGACTGGATTAACGCTGTTGGAAGCTTGTGTAGAATTCATTCGACGATTGCTGCTTTTTAGATCCTGAAATTAAGGCATGTATCAAAATACTTTGCTTTGACTCCGACTTGCAAAGTTCCATTTTCTTTACATGTTTACTATTGGATATGCTGCTTTATTCTGTCTATTTGATGTTTCTAATCTATTGCAATATTTACATCGCAAACTGCACATCAAATAATTAGATCATCAGTTTCAAAGCGTTGATTCTTAAATCATACTGCAAGAGCTTACAACTTTTCCTTCTTGACCTTTGGCATGTTTGAATAGTGAGCAATATGCTCTTACGACACTAACAAAACAACTGCAGAGATGAAACGCCAAAGTAACAACGAAATGCTCAATTTATTCTGACAAGGAACCCTAGGTATCTATCAGACCCCGATTTTCATGAAACTTTGTATATAGAGAGAGTACCTCGGGAAACTCGCACAGCCAAAATTGTAGCTGCAGAGTCCAAGACGTTGGGACACTAGGACCCTAGAAGGATCAAAGGTGGAATGTCAGTACATTAAGGACATGGTGACAAAATGCACATTTTTGTTTAAAAGTAATCATTGTAGCGACACGAAATGAGCATACATCGATACGAGATGGTCGATATGATCTGTTAAAAGTTATAAAAAGAATATCCGCCATCTTGAAAGAGGCCATGTTGAAACTGGTGCGATTGGTGTAAATGAGAAGAGGGTCATCCGATGCATTAATTTAAACGTAAATAGCCACAAAAACCTGTTGGTGAAGTCTGTTGTGGGATTATATTATTCCTGTGCTTCTGGTAGAGTGGTGTAGGTACAAGATAAGCAAAGTGTATCTCATGACACTCGAGCAGATGGAGGGTATGGAGCGCTATAGGTGGACTGATATGACGTTCTGATTGCTGTTCGAATTCATTTAAGTCTAATAAAAAGTTACAAGTTAGTGTCAACCATGACATTATTATGAAGATTGAACCGTCATATCAGCACATCGACACCAATTACATGTTGACTCTGACACAAATGTAGTGCTAAAATTAAATTGCGTTCGGTTTTCTAGTTCCACTGATCCCACTCATAGCGATCCATAATCTGCATCTGCTCGAGTGTCATAAAATACACTTTGCTTATCTTGTACCTACACCACTCTACCAGAAGCACAGGAATAATATAATCCCACAACAGACTTCACCAACAGGTTTTTGTGGCTATTTACGTTTAAATTAATGCATCGGATGACCCTCTTCTCATTTACACCAATCGCACCAGTTTCAACATGGCCTCTTTCAAGATGGCAGATATTCTTTTTATAACTTTTAACAGATTATATCGACCATCTCGTATCGATGTATGCTCATTTCGTGTCGCTACAATGATTACTTTTAAACAAAAACGTGCATTTTGTCACCATGTCCTTAATGTACTGACGTTCCACTTTTGATCTTTCTCGGGTCCTAGTGTCCCAACGTCTTGGACTCTGCAGCTACAATTTTGGCTGTGCGAGTTTCCCGAGGTACTCTCTCTATATACAAAGTTTCATGAAAATCGGGCTCTGATAGATACCTAGGGTTCCTTGTGAGATTTCTTTATATACTAAGCCTCGATTTCATGCATTACAGTGATTCTGGTTAAGAAAATTAAGTTTTGTTAAAGTTTGTGTTTTCTCTTGTGGTGTTTTGTGAGATGAAATTGTTGCTCTTTGTTATCGTGCAGAATATTTTTGTTATTGGAGCGAAAGAAATCAAAGGTAATTTTTGTAATCCTGAAGTTCTCAGTCCAAGGGCGCCCATGTTGCTTTTTCTAGGAGGGGGCAGTATAAGCGACATTTCAAATGTAATCTCAAATTTTGCGGTAAATATTTTTTAAAATCTTTTGAGTTTTCGATCTTCCGAAGTACAATTTCCTCTAGAGGGGGGCAAGCGCCCAACCTTGCCTCCCCTGATGGGCGCCCTTATCTCAGTCCAATTTTACTATTACTTTCTTCATTGGTGTAATTTCAAATTTTGCGGTCGCCTAAGGTTGCGAATGAATACCATCTTTTTAAGCTCTTGTTACAACTAAGGTATGAAATTTTACGCAGCTGCTCAAATCGAGTGAAAATAATTTATTTTTCTATTTAAAAAAAAAAAAAAACATGATGAAAAATGAAGGATAAAGATGCTGAGAAGTCAGAGGTAAAAAGGGAGGAATCTTACAAATTAACGTAACATCATGCCCAGAAGTACATATTTTAAACTCTGGGTATGAAAATAACTACAATTTTGAGAAAGTGCTGGACCTTAAAATCCACTCTCTACTTATGATCGTTCTGAGTTTACTTGTTCATGAATTGAAGCTTACGAAAATCAATTCGTCAAAGCACACTTTCCTTCATTGTGGTAAGTGAAGTGCTTGTTATGACTGATTGCCGACTTAAAAAGAATCGATCCGGCCATCAATAACTGTCCTGTTTGTACCGCTTCAAACGTCGCAGAGGTCACTCACTGGTTCAACATTAAGGACACTTGTATTATCGACGTGACCTACAATTCACAGTCATGCTTCTCGGAATTTACATATAATATGGTTATAATATGTAGTTTCAAATATACAGGGTGTTATTAAATTACACCGAAAAACTGTAAGGGGTGATTCCTTACATAAAATAAGAGAAAAAGTTCATATGGACCTGTGGGGAAAAGTGCATAGTTTCAGATCTAGGGCTGTCCAAAATCACGAAAAGGCCAAATTTCAACTGGCGCTATTTCGAATTTCAGGAACTGTGGATGGTGGTCCTTACCAACACAAAGGAAGCCACGCATATGCAATCCAAAAATGTATATTTCATTAATTTTCAGTGGCTGTACATAGTATTCCATTCAGGGTGAAATTCCCAGACATGCCATCAACCCAATTTTGAGATATGCTTTGACTTTATGACTGGTCAAAAGTATGCAAAAGATAAGCCTTGATAGCAGTGAACACAGAATCCTTTGGTACGATGTCGGACGTGTTACGGATCGTCAGCAGCACGGTTTCTCGTAATCCGGAAAACGCATGCTGCAATGTTTTCTTTCACGCTTATAAGTGAAGAAAATGTGAAATATATCGCGACGAATTACATCGCATCGCACATTATTACGAACACAAAAAAACATGGAGTTGCCGGTTCCTAACACTTCCGACTTCCCTCCGAAGCATTGGATGTTCATTGTTGTCAAGGCTTACCTTCTACCTTCTACCTTGCCAACGTTGGACCTATGTTGTAATTGGCCTCTTTGGACCATTTGCCAAGAAACTCAATTGGCACACTGAGAAAAATGATTGGGTTGAAACATGATCATGCGGTGTGGTTAAAAAGATTTAAACCAAATTGGGTTTTTTAGGAACGATGGGTGGTCACTTGCAACCCAACTGCATTAACCGTTGGGTCAACAAAATGACTATATGTCACCGTAGAGTATTTTAAACCAACACTTGATTCCTACCTGGTTAACGGAAAGTGTCATGATACGTGAAACATATAGTCTAATCGAAGCTGATTTAAGTGGACTATTAAGTACTACAAAAATTACAACACATGTTTGTTATTCATTGTCTATTCAGTCGAAATTATACAGAGTTATATCTTGACAGAGCACGATTACAATAGCAACGTTAGCTCCGGTCCAAGCGGAAGGCTGCGGAAAAAGAAAGTAGCGCCAAAAAGAAAAAAAATCATTGCATCGAAACCACAATGCATGAATAGCAGTGTTGTAATCTTTTTTCCTGTTATTCTTATGTCCTAGCATACAAGAATAACAGATGGCGCCACTGTTACTGTGTAACTATTGTCAGACTGTTCACAAGTTTTAAAAAACGATTATTTTGGGCAATTACAGGAAACTTAGAACGTTATTTGTAGCTTTGCACAAATGTCAAATATACTGCGAAAAACTTTGAAATAACTACTTACTAGCTATGAGAAATGAAAATATCCACAGCCAGTACGTAATTATTTCTGATATACTCGGAAGGCGATATCGTTGGTGTCGGCACACACATCTTCTTCCCAGAGCTTGCTCTGAAGCGCCACTGAGAGAACAGTGACGAGTTTTGCAAATTACCTTCCTTTTCCTGATCCTGAGCTTCTTCCCTGTCTCTTTTGCGCGAACCGTCTGTCAGACTGATCAAGCCAAGGGCAGCCGGTTCTACAGATCGAGGCAGGGGACCTGCTCCCCCTGGATAACTATCCGAACGGGTTGTCCCACCTACTCATCAACACATATCATCATCCATCTTCTCGAGTAAAGTTCAGCTCTCGTGACAATAGCTCGTTATTTGCGATGGCAGACCCAGGCTCAGGCAGTGGAGCATCTTCAGAAAGTCGACATGGAGGCTTACCACCAGTCTTCGTTAGCCCACCTGCTATCTCCACGAAGGTGGAGAAGCGGAAGGACTATGCCGAGAGACAAAGACGAGCTTCTGAACGCTCAACCGCCTCCACTACATCAGCCTGTTCTAGATCTCGATCTCGATCTCCACGGAGCCAACCCAGTTACTCTGATAGGGTCAAACATTCGCCTCCTGCAAAGAAACACCATATCGATGTTTCAGAATCATCTGACATGGAAGCCGACGTTTCACCGACAGCACGCCGATCATCAACATCTGTTCATCCTGTTTCATCTTCACCTCACTGCTTTTTGCTTCAAAACTTCGACACTAAATTCACCAATGAAAAATTCATCATCCTTCAACTTCGCAAATACCTACCAAGCATTCCACTCACTGAAGTTGTAAAAACCCGCAATGGCTTTATCTTCAAGTCATCTGATGCTAACTTCCTATCTACAGTCCGTAATAAAGCCTCGTTTGAGATTTTCGGAAAAAATGCTACACTTGTCTCCTTGAACGCTACTCGTCGTAAGATACCACCTCCTCCAAAACGTTCTCCGATGTTATCTGTAGTTATCAGGGGAGTCGATCCATCATATTCTGATGATGAAATACACGACGAATTGCGCAACGAGGGGCATACCATTGATAAAATTATTCGCATTCGTAATAACACTGGGCCTACTTACATGGTGCGAGTCCTAACCATATCTCAAGAGACGATCGACCATCTGCTTACTCATGGTGCCTTCATTTACAAGCGCAAACATCGCGTTGAACCCTCTCGATCGTCTGCGCCATTGCCATTACGATGCGAAAAATGTCAAACGTACAACAATCATGCAACAGCGCATTGTACAAACCCCACTGTATGTGGGTATTGCTCTGGCCCCCATTTAACTCGTGTTTGCCCTAATATGAACCTTCCACCTCAATGTTCTGCGTGCGCGGAGCGCCACCCTACCTATAGTTATAAATGTAAACGCAAACCATCCCCGGACCAAACACACCCTGAATTAGTAGTCCCATTACGTACTCAGTCTACCTCCACCTCCACGAACACAGAAACTTCAGTAAATGATCCAGTCACCGTTGGTAAACTGTTAGAATTTCTCACATTAACCCTGCAGAATATTCATCCTTTCCATCGTCCACACATCCTTCAGCAACTCACTCTTGCCGCCAAAGCCACTTTTCATGTAGCTCTATATGCCACTTACTCAAACAATTATGTTCACTTCCATACTACACCACTCGAAACATCTGTTTAATATCTTGGTTGTCATGGATATCAGCTTTCTGTTTCTCAATATTCGTTCAATCACCAAGAATAAAACTCTTTTTCAAGCACTCCTACAAGAAGAACACATCACTGCTTTTCTTCTGAATGAAACTTTTTTGACTCAGTCCATGCAATGCAGATTTCCTAACTACACGTTGCTTCGCCATGATAACATGACACCAGCGTTAAGAGCGAACGGTGGAGTTGCTATGGGCTTTCGCCATAATATACCATTCAGACAGCATAGCTGCCCTGCACTAGCCATACCAGAGCATATCGTAGCTACTTTGTATTTTAAATCCATCGCTCTTACTTTCGCTACCATCTACGTCAGACCCGGCACTCCAATTCCGTTAGATTTTTTCACTCACATCTCTAATAACTTCAAACATTTTATCATCCTCGCAGACGTAAATTTTCATAGTCGCTCTGCTCATGAACGCACCCAATTTCAAGATCATATAGCATCTCAGACTTCAGGAATTCTTCTCAACCTTCCTTCGCCCACACGTCCAGTTTCCAATACCACACCCGATATTGCAATTACATCCAATACAATAGTTACACGTTGTACCGTGGCAGTCTTAGACTTACTAGGTAGTGATCACGCTCCCATTAGAATCACATATCATACTGGTCTCGTCCCTTCGCAAGCAGCATCATCACCTCATCTCACACCACGCTATGATAAAGCAGATTGGGCCAATTATCGCACTTACATCTCTTCTACCATCGACCATTATCGTTCACCAACCACTCCTGACGAGCTTTCGACGCAGGTCACCACTATAACCAATGCTATTCAGCAAGCTTCAGCTCTATACATTCCACAAACCGAATCAGTACCTTATCGACCTAAACTACCACCTCACTATCTCGCTATGATCCGTCGTTCCCGTCAGTGTTATCGGGAATACCTGCACACTCGAAACCCTGATACTTTACGTCTTCACCATCAACTCCAGAGAACTGTTCGCAACTATATTACAGCTTATAAGCAACGCCAATGGATCAAAACATGTAATCATCTTTCTGAAACATCGCATCCCACGCTCTACTGGAAACGCTTTAATGCACTCTGTGGAAAAATCACTAAGACTCCTTACCCCCTTCTACTGGATAATACAGCCATTCATTCCGACCAGGATAAAGCGAACGCTTTCGCCAATTATCTTCAAGATATATTTACACCGTCTCCACCTGATCATATGTTCCACCCTCACCCTGCTGAGGCAGTAAATACTCAATCTAAATCTCTTCAACCTGCTGTGACTCATAGACTTCCTGAACATGTTCTCACTGCTCCGATTACAGTCGAAGAAATTACTTCTGTTGTCCGGCGAAAACGCAACACAGCTCCAGGATTCGATCGTATCACCTATCGCCATATTAAAGAAAGCCCCATCACACTACTCCTACTTCTATCACTGATATACACCTTCATACTTCGCACTGGCTTTTTTCCGATAGATTGGAAGGTATCAAAAACTCTTATGTTTCCAAAACCGAATAAACCACCATCCGACACTTCATCCTACAGACCGATTCAGTTAACCTCCACTTTCAGCAAGATTTTCGAACGCATTCTTGTCAAACGCTTACATCCATACCTAACAGATCGAAACATTATTCCCTCTCATCAGGCTGGTTTTCGACCTTCCTATTCAATAAATGACCAATTACTCCGCCTTTCTACACTTATTACCAATCATTATAACTCCGTCCAACCGTCATGTATGGTTCTCTTTGATCTTGAAAAAGCCTTTGATAAAGTTTGGCATTTGGCACTTATCTATAAACTCATTAAACTCAAACTTCCTATCACAATCATCCGCCTCATCTATCATTTTCTCGTCTGCCGATTGTCATATGTCGCTATCAATGATGCACTCTCTCATCCTATTTTTCTACTGTGCGGTGTGCCACAAGGATCTGCCTTATCACCTTTATTGTATGTTCTCTTTGTCGCAGATTTTCCCGAATTACCTCCTAATGTTCACCTGTTACAATATGCGGACGACACAGCTTTTCTGGCACTCTGCCGAACTATCCAACAAATCAATGTCTGTCTTCAGGAAGCTATTAATCGCTTTATAGCCTGGTGTCGCAAATGGAATTTAACAATAAATGCTGCCAAAACCCAAACTATAGTTTTTATTCCGCCACGCAAACGCACCAAAGTTCATCGAAATCCTTCTTTACTTTCCCTTACAGTTAACCAGGTTCCTCTCCGGCCTTCAAAAACAGTAACCTATCTTGGGATAGTTTTTGACCACCGTCTGACTTGGACCCCACATCTCAAATCAGTGACCACCAAAGTACGAAACAGACTTAATTTATTGAAACGTCTCACCGGCACTACCTGGGGCCTCTCTCCAAGTCTAGTTCTTAATACTTACAAAGTCTTTCTCCGACCAGTCATCACATATGGTTTTCCCGCTTGGATCTCCGCTCCACTATCCTATTATAAGCAACTTGATATTTTCGAACGGCATGCGTTCCGTCTTGCCTATCGCATATTTCTACCTAGTCCTACTCGTGACCTGTATTCACTCATCACATTTCCTATTCTCAAATTTCACCTGGAGACACTCCGTCACAGATTTATCACCACACGTTACACTGGACATCATCCTCTTCTTTTTGCCACTATGCACCTTCTCGCACTCCATCCCTCCCGACCCCGATATTATTACACACCGTTACATTTACTGTATACTCTTTATTGCTACTCGCTTCCCCCTGATCACCTGGACCTCACACTTCTGGAGGATTATCGTCTGCATGCTCATTTACCTCATGTTTTTCCTTCATATAGTGCACAGTAAACCCTCTTGTAACTAACAGGGCTTCTCCTGTCTTCATTAGCCTAGCGTCGCCCCTAGGCAGAAGATAACTGCATTCGTCTTCCTAACATTTCCCTTGTGTTGTCCTGTGCTTGCACCTCATCTCATCTTTCACGCTCATCCTTTTATCACGATTTAACATAAAAACATAATATCATTGAAGCTTATGTAGTCCTTTTCTCTTCCACCATATTCATTTGTCACCCAGGATCTATGCCTGCATTTCCATACAGATATCTTCATATTTTTCCATTTTCTATTATTATCTATATGTATCTGTGTTCCTATCATTCATTTTTTTTTATATATATTTTTTGTTTTATCATTTTGTATTATGTAATTTCTATGTGTTTATTAAGTTATATATTTGTGTAGTTTTCCTCTTCACATCCTAATGATTATGATCGCAAAGATCATAATGGCTTATACAATGCTTTAAGAAAGTTAATAAAGTAAATAAATAAATAATTTACCTTCACTTAGACCAGCCACCCTTAAGCCAATCCTACTTTTCCGTCACATCTTCTCCTGAAAGAGGGTGTAGCCCTCTCAGAGGTAGCTAGCCTCGTGCTAGCATTAAAAAAAAAAAAAAAAAAAAAAAAAAAAACGTTGGTGTCCACACATACCAGCTGTGACGTACCATACGTCAAATCAGCTGCTTTTTGAAATCCTTTCCTCGATCCTGGGACTTGCTCGTCAGATATTCGCTGAGCAACAGCTATCAGACTTATCTCAGCCAAGGGTAGCTCGTTGCGACACGTTTAGACTGGGGCATTTCCTCACCTAAGTCACTATCCGAATGGGTGGCTTCTACCTGCTTACCATACCTTGTTAGCTGTTTTGTGTTTTTTGTGCTAATCATCATATCATGGCTACTGGACCTCAAGCTTCTACAAATCTTTCTTTGGGCCCCTCCGCTCCGTCAGCATCTGCCGATAAGCGAAGGGAGAGCTCTAAACGCACCTCACGTAGCGAAGTTCATCATAGTCAGCCTCAGTCACCTCAAGCAAAGCGCCATCACACCCTCAGTGAATCATCCACCGACTCAAACTCATCTCATCGCATGGACGCTGAAACTTCTGCTATTACATCTGTCAAACCTACTGTTCATTCATTTCTGCTCACCAACTACGATCCTCAATACCTCGATCTGAAGAAACTGTATCATCGTATCACCAAATACATCCCACGGACAAGCATCGCTCAAATCATCTATACACAGAAAGGCATCATCATTAAAACTCCAGACGATAAATTCGCTTCAACACTTCGTAATACTTATTCATATGAAATCTTTGGGAAGAATGCATCTGTTTCTAAGCTCAACACTCCATCAGCCAAACAACCGCCGCCACCACGCAAACAACCTGCTCTGTCTGTCGTCATCCGAGGTGTTGACCCCTCCTTCACAGACGAAGAAATCACACAGGAACTCCAACTTGATGGTCATTCTATCATCAAATGTCTTCGTATTAAAAACGCTCAAGGAAACACATACATGGTTCGTGTACTAACCAACTCACGCGACACCATTGATTCTCTTCTTTCAAACGGGGCCTTCATCTATCGCAAACGTCATCGTGTCGAGCCATCTCGGTCTCCTGCACCTCTTCCTGTGCGCTGTGAAAAGTGCCAGGTATATAATGACCATCCGACTGCTTCCTGTCCTAATCAACTTAAATGTGGTTTCTGCACTGGCCCTCATAGCACCCGCAATTGTACTAATCTTAAAGACACTCCTAAATGTTCCACCTGTAACGAAACTGGACATGCCACTTACAGCTACAAATGCAAGGCAAAACCTACTGCGGATCCATTCAAGCCTGAATTAACCGTACCACTGAAACCACATGTTACTCAAACAGCTTCTGCTCCCCACGATGTCTGTCAACCAATCACAATTACACAGTTCTTATCGTTTATAACTGTTACCCTTCAAAATATTCATCCTTTATTGCGCAACCATATTCTGTGTCAAGTTCAACAAGCTGCCAAAACCATCCTCAACATCAATTTCACAGCTACTTATTCTGGCCAAACTGTTTACTTCCATTCTGATCCATTGCAAACTGATGCTTAAAACTCTCTCACACATCATACTGCTTTTAATTAATATGGATCTTAATTTTCTTTTTATGAACATTAGATCGTTACCGCAACATAAGATCTTATTTGAACAACTCCTCTTTGAAAAACATATTTCATGTTTCCTCCTAAACGAGACTCATCTTACGGCCCGCAAGCACGTACACCTTTCAAATTATACCATGCTGCGACACGATAACACGACTCCAGCAAGACGGGCTAGTGGTGGAGTAGCTATCGGTTTTTCGCCATCTCTTCCTTTCCGCCGTGCTACTCTTCCCCTTCAGCCATTACCTGAACATCTAGTTACTACCTTGTATTTTAAACAGCTTAACATCACAGTTGCGACAATCTATATTCGTCCTGGACATCCTCTTCCATATCAGTTTATTCAATATATCTCAGACAATTATCGCACTTACATCATTCTAGCTGACCTCAATTTTCACAGTCGCACCCCCCGTAACACGACGCCGGATGTTGTTATTACTTCTATTAACCCCCAAACTCGTTGTAGACTTGATGTACTAGATCCTCTTGGCAGTGATCATGTACCGATACTTCTTACCATCACAACGCCACGTCCTGCTTCTAGTACTACTTCTGAACCTCCTCGCTCTTATCCAATGTTTGATAAAGCCAACTGGAATGGTTACCGCACCATACTCGAACATCAGCTAGAAACTGTCCAGGAACCCACTACAGAAGACGATCTTTATGTTGCGCTCGATACCATTACTGCTGCCATCAACACTGCCTCTGTCCAAAACATTCCGGTTCGCACCGTTCATACTTACAAACCAGCTCTTCCCCCTCATTATCTAACGCTTATCAAACGTTCCCGGGCACATTATAGAGACTACACTCACACAGGCAATCTTGAGTCTCTCCGTCTCCACCGTCAGTACCAACGCACTGTCCATAACTACATAGTTGCTTATAAACGCCGTCGCTGGATCACTACCTGTAATGATCTTTCCACCACCACTCATCCCACAAAATACTGGAAGCGTTTTCACCAACTCACTGGCCGCTCATCTCGCACACCTTACCCACTCTTAGACGGAGACCAACCCCTTGCTGACGATACTGCGAAAGCAAACGCCTTTGCCGATTACCTTCAAGGAATTTTCACTCCTCTTTCACCTGATCCGTCTCTACGCCGCCATCCAGCCGATAATCTGAATCTTTCAACACCAGATCTTCAACCCAATTCCAGCCACCATCTCCCTGCAAATAGTGATCTTACTGCTCCTATTACGGTTGAAGATATCCACATCACAGTCGCCAGAAAACGTCAGTCGGCTCCAGGCGCTGATCGTATTTCTTACCGACATGTGAAAGAGGCTCCATATATTCTTCTTCATTTACTGGCTGCTATCTATACATTTATTTTACGCACAGGCTTCATTCCGACTTCTTGGAAATCCTCGATCACTCTCATGTTTCCCAAACCAAACAAGCCTACACATGCTGTCTCTTCGTACCGGCCCATTCAGCTCACGCTAGTGTTCAGCAAAATTCTAGAACGTATCCTTATTACGCGTCTGCACCGTCATCTATCCGTTCATAATTTACTTCCTCTTTCGCAAGCAGGCTTTCGGCCTTCCTATAGTATTAATGATCAGCTTATGCGCCTTACAACCCATATTACACTGCAGTTCAATACATCCAAACCTTCCTGTCTTGTCTTATTCGATCTGGAAAAAGCTTTTGATAAGGTATGGCATCTTGGTCTTATATATAAACTCCTCTCTTTCCGTCTTCCTCTGTGTTACATCCGTTTCATCTTCCACTTTCTCTCTTGCCGCCTTAGTTATATATCTATCAACAACCACCTCTCACACCCCATTTTCCCGCATTCTGGAGTTCCTCAAGGTTCATCATTATCTCCGTTATTATATCTCTTATATGTAGCCGATTTTCCTCCATTACCTGGCAATATAAGTTTATATCAGTTTGCCGATGACACAGCCTTCCTCGCAACCGCAAACACTGTCCAAGAGATCAATCGAACACTGCAGATTGCAATTGACACCTTTCTCGCTTGGTGCAGACGCTGGAGATTGAAATTAAACGCTGGCAAAACACAAACAATCATATTTCTTCCTCCGAACAAGCGCTCACGCGTCTATCGCAATCCGGCTAACTTCTCTGTCCATGTCGACCACGTTCCTCTCCAGCCACAAAACACTGTTACATATTTAGGCATAGTCTTCGACAGACATCTTAAATGGACAGCCCATCTGAAATCCATATGTGCCAAAGCCTACAATCGTCTCAATCTTTTACGCCGCATCACTGGTACAACTTGGGGCCTAAACACCCGAACACTTTTAACCACTTACAAAGTTTTCCTTCGTCCCGTTCTTACCTTCGGTTTTACTGCCTGGATTGCCGCTGCTCCCTCGTTTTATACTCGACTACAAATTCTTGAACGACATGCCCTCCGACTAGCTTTCCGAATCCGCCTTCCCAGCCCTACCAACGAACTCTATGACCGCACTCCATTTCCCCACATTCTTTACCATCTCGAAACATTGCGACACCGCTACATTTCTTCTCGGTTTCAAACTCATCACCCCATGCTTCTAGCCACAATGCATCATTTCGCTTTACATCCTTCCAATATCCTTCTACGCCATACCCCGCTTTCCCTCCTCTTTACCCTCTACCACTTCTCCCTACCCCCCGACAGTCCAGACCATCTATTTATCACAGACTACATCACCGGCACGGCATCACCTTGCATCATTCCATCTTATGCACAGTAGTCCTATTGTCTAACTGGGCTTCCCCTGTCTCCATCAGATCCGGAGTCGCCCCCGGATCAGAAGATAACACGCATCTGTTTTGCTAACTATACTCGATGTTGTGACGTTTGGTGCACCTCATTTCCATTCATTCCATTCACCTTAATTTATGATTATGGTTAAAGGCCATAATGTCCACCCTTTTCCACAATATATGCTTATTTAATCAAATGAATTAATGTATCCCCACTGTATTTATGATTGTGTATAAACTGATGTTGAATAAAGTTTAATAAAAATAATAATACCCATCCACACTCTCCAAATCCTCACGATCCCATTACTCCACTTCCCGATATAAAGGGCGGTACCCTTTGGGCGGGAGCTAGTCGACCGTGACTAGCAAAAAAAAAAAACGTTGGTGTCAACTCTCAGAATTCAGGATCGATCATTGATCTATAGACCTGAGACCGATTACTAACGCTCTGCGAGCATCTAATTGTCTTTTTGTTCATATAGGGAGGATTGTTCTGTTCCAGACAATCGACATCCCCTTGCAGTCCGTATTGCTGACTCAAGTGGGAGCCCGTGGCCATCATCATCATCATCCTCTAATCGTTTCTTCATCTATTGTTGTGGAGAGCCAGTGCTTGCACTGACCGACATCTCCGCGAGGACGTATTGCTTCCTCAAGTGAGAGCCACAGTGGGCTTCCTCAAACTCTTCATTCATACTATTGCCTCGAAACACTTTCATCTGAATTGCATCCTCTGCTAGGTTAAATCATCATCATGCCCCCCTCCCCGACGGGAGCGAAGGGTACAGCCACGAAACCAGGTCACTCTGCTGGTACGAAGACCACTAAAGCAGATACCTCTAAGCAGACTGGATCTCGATCTCGCTTACGATCTCCAATTAGGCCCTCCAAGGAATCAGACGCTAAGAAACCAAGGCACTATAGCTCTGATGGAGAATGTTCCAATGCCTCAGTGACTGCGAGAAACACCGAGATGGACTGGGCTAATGCGCCATGCTCTCCTACTCTGCCAGCTAACAGAGAAATCGTGTATAATTTCATCCTAAAGAACTTCGATACCAAGTACCGGACTTCACGTGCCATCTTCATGCAAATCAATAAATATGTTCCGCGCGCTGATGTCCACCAAATCATTCCTACTAGGGATGGAATCATATTGAAATCTCCAAACCCTAACTTTCATATTCATGTTAGGAACAAAGCTACCTATGAAATTTTTGGGCCGCAGGCTGTGTTGACACCTCTCAATCCGAGCCAACGGAAAACACCTCCGCCACCTCGTCGTCCACCACTTCTATCAGTAGTTATCCGAGGCATTGAACCCGAACTTACTGATGACGAGATCTTTGATGAGCTGCGATACGAGGGCCTGGAAATCAAAAAATGTATTAGAATTCGTAACAACACTGGCCCTACCTACCTTGTGCGTGTTTTGACCGACCAGCAGCAAATAATTTATCATCTTCTAGCTAACGGTGCTTATATCTATCGCTGCCGCTACAAGGTAGAGCCTTCTCGCACGCCCCCACCTCTTCCAATACGATGCGAGAAATGCCAAACATATAACGATCATTACACCCATAATTGTACAAACACCGTCAAATGCGGGTACTGTAGTGGCAATCATCTGACCTGAAATTGTCCCAATTCAAGCGCACCTCCTCAATGCACCACTTGCCCTGAAAAACACCCTACATACAGTTACCGTTGTCGTGCCAAGCCCACACCTGCACCTGATAAACCAGAATTAGTAGCACCCATCAAAACTTCTGACGACAGCACCCCACCTGCAAACTCGCTGACACATCCTGTCACAGTAGAAGACCTCTTAAGATTCATAACTCTTACTTTACAGAACATCCTGCCATTTCAGCGCCAGCACGTCCTCAACCAAATCATTCACTCCGCTAAACTTCTTTACAATCTCACATTACACGCCACATACAGTGGATCCAACGTTCATTTCCAAATTCAACCTATTGAAACGGCTGTTTGAACATGTTCCGTAGTATCAGTGCTATCTCCATTCTTCTGGTCCACACCATTATGGCTTACAATTTCTTATTTTTGAACATAAGATCTCTTCTTACGCATCAAGTACTGTTTCAACAACTTCTTCTGGAGGAAAACATCACCGCTTTTGCTCTCAACGAAACGTTCCTGGCTCCCTATATACCCTGCTATATTCCTAAATACGTTCTCCACAGACATGATGGACCGAACGGCGCTCGGCTCCATGGAGGTACAGCTCTTGGCTTGCAATCACGCATTCCCCATCGATCTATTATTCTACCTCCTGCTCTTCAGTTGCCCGAATACAATGTTGTTCTCTTATATCTCAAGAATCATACTATAGCTTTTGCAACTATCTATGTCAGGCCGAGACAGGATATACCATATCGGTTTTTTCAATACCTCTCTGACACCTATCGTAAATTCATTATCATGGGAGACATCAATTTTCACAGCCGGCCTCAACACGAAAAACAACGATTTTTGAATTTCCTCACGCTTAATACGACCGGCCACTTCCATGTACTTCCTCGGCCAACTCGACCATCTAGCAATACCACACCTGATGTCGTTATATCCTCTACAACACTCAACTCTCATATCAATATTGACGTTTTAGATTCTTTGGGGAGCGATCACATACCTATCAAGCTGTCTCTTGCTACCAACACTTCTTCACACAATTCCATACCGAAGAGAAAAGTATATGTGTATCATCAGGCCAACTGGCCAGCGTACCAAGCGACCATCACCGCAGCACTTTCTGATACTCTAGAGCTAACATCACAACATGACCTAGACACTGCCGTTCAGCATCTCACTCAGACCTTACATACAGCTGCTGATCAACACATTCCAACCGCATATATTTCTCCGCACAAACCGAAACTTCCTCCACGATACCTTTCTCTCATAACTGCAGCTCGACGTGCCTACAGAGAATACACCCGCAGCCGTAATTTAGAAGCACTTCGCCTCCATAGACAATATCTTCGCATCACTCATAACTACATAATCGCATACAAACGCCTTCACTGGACCAGAACTTGTAATAAACTCAACGAAACATCGCATCCTACTAAATATTGGCGACAATTCAATCAACTCGTTGGCAAATTTCAAAGGACACCATACCCACTAGTTATAAACCAGCAAGCACTCTCTTCTGATCAGGACAAGGCCAATACCTTTGCCGCCCACTTCCAAAATATCTTTACTCCCTTACCTGGCTGGCATACTCCACAGCGTTTACTTGCAGAAATCGATCGGTTATCTGATCCTAACTTAACACATTTGCAACCACATCATAGTCACGCTCTGGAACCAAATAATGCACTCACAGTACCCATCCAACCGCCAGACATCCAGTCTACTCTCCTTAAAAAACGCAATACTGCACCAGGCTTTGATGGGCTTACCTATACTCTCATTAAAAACGCACCTCCTGTTGTCTTCACCATCCTCAGTTTTATTTATACATTTATACTCCGTACTGTTTTTTTCCCCATCACTTGGAAGTACTCAAAAGTATTACTCTTTCCTAAACCTAATAAACCACCCTCTGACGTTACCTCTTATCGACCTATACAATTGACGTCTACGTTCAGCAAAATATTTGAACGTATATTAGTGCGTCGTCTCCACGATCACTTAGAGACTAACGCTCTTCTACCATTGCATCAAGCTGGATTTCGCCCCAATTTCAGCATTCTGGACCCCCTGTTACGTCTCAGCACCTCTATATACAATCAATTCAACCAGGGTCATCCATCATGTCTGGTTACATTCGATCTAGAAAAAGCATTCGATAAGGTTTGGCACCAGGGTCTTATATACAAGTTATACTCTTTCCAACTTCCTCTCTCTTACATACGGACTATACGCTCCTTTCTCACAGCCCGACTTGCTTACATATCGATCAATGATGCTCTGTCATTTCCAATATTCCTTAATTCTGGCGTTCCTCAGGGATCTTCTCTCTCTCCTCTGCTGTATTTGCTATATGTCTCCGACTTACCAACCACTCCTGGTACACAACTTTTCCAATTCGCTGACGATACTGCATTTCTCGCTGTCGGACGGACAATTACTGGTATCCAACAACGCCTTCAACAGTCAATTGACACATTTGTTGACTGGTGCAACGT
The DNA here is from genome assembly GCF_964235325.1 of Thermobia domestica. Lineage (NCBI taxonomy): Eukaryota > Metazoa > Arthropoda > Insecta > Zygentoma > Lepismatidae > Thermobia > Thermobia domestica. The sequence continues at coordinate 106,554,613 of NC_137463.1, read as the reverse complement.
TTGGCGTTTGGCTATCAATGCTACTAAAACACAAGCTATCGTTTTCTTACCATCTGGTCGTCGATCTAGAGTACACCGAAATCCTCATTTGTTACGACTTCATGTTGAGAACTCACCAGTCACCAACCATAACACTCTTAAGTATCTGGGCATTGTGTTCGATTCCAAGCTTACTTGGACACCGCACCTTCTCACTGTCATCAAAAAAGCCAAAAACAGACTTAACTTACTGAAACGACTAGTTGGTACCACGTGGGGTCTACATTCAAATCTCCTCCTAAACACTTACAAAGTTTTCATGCGTCCGGTCTTAACCTATGGTCACACAGCTTGGTTGCCAGCTCCTCCTAAGTACTATCGAAAGCTAGCAATACTCGAACGCCATGCATTTCGTTTAGCCTTCCGTATCCAGCTCCCCCACCCAACCCGTCTACTCTACGACCGTATTCATTTCCCCCCGCTCTTATCCCATCTTGAGGCTCTCCGCTTAAAATACATTACGAAACGCATTACAAGTGCTCATCCAGTATTCCTGAACATTCTCCGCTATGATAGAGACTATGACACCCCTGCTGTTTATTATCCGACACCTTTACAACATCTGATGACCCTGTATCATTTGAACATCGGCCGCGAGAACGTCGATCCGGAAGTTTTCGACATTTATCATCCTGGCACAGTTTCACCGCTCATCTATCCATCTCATGCACAGTAAATCAACCACTAACAGGGCTGCCTTTGTCTTCATTAGTTCCTGAGTCGCCCCAGGAACAGAAGCTAACAGCATTCGTCTTACTAACAATACCCATGTGTTGTCACGTCATAGCACTTCACCCTCATGACATCTACCACTCTTCCTGTCTTGCCTACCGTCTATTTCTGTGATTGCACCGTATGTTTTATAGCTCCAGATGAACCTGAATCACCGCAACTGTGTTTTGTTATGTTCTCTTCATTTCAGGCGCCGAAGTTAAGGAACGACTACGACTTATATGTCAGCCAGACGATCTTCCTTAGCATCCATGGCAGATGAAAATTGCCCTCACTTAATTGATGCCCATCCCTATGAGTGAACTGAATAAAATGTTAAATAAAGATGACTAAACACCACCTAGACCCTCTCATATTAAAATTGATGCTCCTATACAATCCGACCTCTTCCCGAAGAAAGGGCGCAACCCTTTAAGCGGGTAAACGTAAAAAAATCGTTGGTGTTCATCCATACTTACTACGAACCTAACTCCTCTTGTAGTTAGTTACTGTGCTAAGCAGTGATCAAGTATTGCAAACGTACTTGTGAGATCAGCGCAGATACCCTACATAGGAGATTGACAGAGAGTCTTCATCTTCTGGAGGGTTTATCTTAAATTTTGAAGGTCATTGCTTGTAATCACAGTCTGACCAACTCTTTTGTCGCTTTGTTAGGGCTACCTGTAGCACTATCTGAGCGGGGTGTTGTTTTCATCACTTTATGCGGTGCATATTTTTATCGCACCATGCATAAGTTACCGGGATTAGTTCAAGGTCCCACACCTAAAGCAGTAGCTGATGCCAAACGCGATCCTCGAACGAATCGACGTACCCGTCAGCTCTCGGAGGGTAGTTTAGATTCGGCTGATAAGCGTTCCAGATCTCGCTCTCCTACCTATATTCGTAAGTCGGAAGAATCGGAACCAATGCAGACGGCCGCTGGGGATCCTAGCACATCTACTGTTGGATTACAACCATCATATGCAGCCACCCTTGCTCGTCCTAAATTGCATTCTTTCCTTCTAACTAACTTCGACCCAAAGTACAGTAACACCCGCCATATCTTTAATCAGATTATCAAGTATCTTCCAAGGGCCAGTATCCAAGAGATAGTTTTCACCAGGGGCGGTGTTATTATTAAATCTCAGGACGAAAATTTTGGCATTACTCTCCGTAATAAGGCCAGTTACGAGATTTTTGGCAAAGCTGCACAACTGTCTAAGCTTCCTGACAAAATCAAGCAAACTCCTCCACCTTCGAGAACACCAATGATGTCCGTAGTTATTCGCGGAGTTTTACCTGAAATAACAGATGATGAGGTGCTTGAGGAGCTAAAAGCAGAGGGAATTGAAGTGACCAAATGTATACGTATCAGAAATAATAACGGTCCAACATATATGGTGAGAGTTCTGACTACTTCTCAATCCTCGATCGATGCCTTGTTACAAGATGGCGCATACATATTTAAGAAACGTCATAGGGTGGAACCTTCCCGAACAAGCCTCCCTCTTCCAATTAGATGTGAAAGGTGCCAGGTGTACAACCAACATATAACGGCTAAGTGTCCAAATGTCGTAAAATGCGGCTACTGTGCTGGCAACCATGATACTAAAGAGTGTCCTAATACGGGAAAACCACCTCTATGCTCGACCTGTTCCAGTGACAAGCATCCAACTTATAGTTATAAATGTAAAGGGAAACCGAATCCAACTCCTAACCACCCGGAGATGACGGTACCGCTACGTACCATAGATTCTAACGTGCCTTTGTCACAGTCTATCACCTCTCCTCTTATTGTGGAAAACTTCCTCCGCTACATAACACTCATATTACAAAATATTTTCCCATTCCAACGTCAACTTATATTAGATCATGTTATTGCAGCAGCCTCCGCTATATTTCAAGTTAACTTGTATGCTACATATTCTGGAACGTACGTTCACTTCCATATTGCTCCCCGAGACACTGCAGTTTAACTCCGTAATTTTGTGTATGAATATGGCTCTGACACTTCTTTTTCTGAACATTCGTTCTTTAGCGCAACACCGAATACTATTTGAGCAGTTACTGCTTGAGGAAAATATCGATTTATTTGTACTAAATGAGACTGCACTTAAACCTGCTACTTATGTCAGATTTCCTCGCTATCAATTTCTTCGCTGCGATTATGCAGACAATAACGCACGAGCCCAAGGTGGCGCTGCAATTGGAGTTCATAATAAACTTACTTATAGATGTAACTCTGTTCCGCAGCATATGCAGTTACCGGAACACCTAGTGACAACAGTTTATCTTCCTCACCTTATATTAACAGTAGCTACAATATACGTTCGACCAGGTCATATCATTCCTCTTGCCTTCTTCACCTATTTGTTTCACCACTTTAAACATCTTGTCATACTAGCCGACGTTAATATTCACAGTCGCTCTGCCCGTGATAAAGCTGAGTTTTTCGATCATATAACTCTTAATTTAAATGGGCATGTCCATCAATTGCCCAAACATACGCGACCAAGCAGTCAGACTACACCTGATGTTGTTATTAGCACTGCCTCTATGGTCGATAAATGTAATATACATGTACTAGATTGTATCGGCAGCGACCATCTTCCGGTGAAAGTCGTTATCAATCATCAGAGACGACAACTATCTGAATCAACTATGAGAACTATCATGTTATACGACAAGGCGAAATGGGATCAGTTTCGTACTGATATAGATGTTGCTCTTGCCTCCTTTGTACCACCGACATCAGAGACCGACCTTAATAATACCGTCCATAGCATTAGCACAGCTATCACCAGTAGCGCGAGGCAAAACATATCAACCTATGCTACCTCCGCAGTACTTGGCTCTCGTCAAAAAGTCTCGCACTTACTTTCGAAAATACGAACAAACACGGAATCCAGAGTATTTGACTCAAGCAAGACGATGGCAAAGGACAGTTCATAACTATATTGTTGCTCATAAACGGCTTACCTGGAGCAAAGCATGCAATCAATTGAACACAGAGTCACATCCCACGAAATACTGGAAAAAATTTAATCTTCTCACTGGACAGACAGTTAGTTCATCTTATCCTCTAATACAGGATAATAAATCTCTAGATACAGATCAAGATAAAGCAGACGCTTTAGCCACACATCTTCAGTCAGTATTTACACCCCCGCCTTGCACACACCAATTCAGCCCTAGAGTTTCTGAAGAGGCAATTGCACAATGACTTCAACCTTCTATCCAGCACACTTTAGAAGCGGATAATCCTTTGACTCGTGAAATCACCTCCGCGGAGATACAGTCCATCATCAAGCGTAAACGTAGTACTGCCCCAGGCTTTGACCAAATAACTTACAGATTACTTAAGGAATGTTCGGTCAATTTTTTCATATTTCTAGCATCGATATATACATTTATGCTTAGAACTGGTTTCTATCCTCTTGATTGGAAGGTATCTAAAGTCTGTATGTTTCTGAAACCCAACAAACCACCGCATTCCGTACAGTCCTATCGTCCAATCCAGTTAACTTCCACGTTAGGTAAAGTCTTTGAAAAAATACTCGTATCTCGTTTACACCCATACATTATGGATCTACAACTTCTACCTCTCCATCAAACTAGATTTCGACCTCATTATAGCATAAATGATCAACTACTTCGTCTAACTACCATTATTACCAATCATTATAATAAGTCTCTTCCGTCCTGTCTCGTTTTAATGGATCTGGAAAAAGCTTTTGATCGGATTTGGCATTATGGATTATTTTATAAACTTCTTAAACTGGGTCTTCCTGTTACATACCTCCGAGTCATATTTTCTTTTCTACTCAACCGAATAGCCTATGTCAGCATAAACAACTCATGATCACATCCAGTCTTCCCATACACAGGAGTACCGCAAGGCTCTAGTCTATCTCCTCTTTTGTACATACTCTATGCTTCCGATTTAACATCTCCATCACCGAACACTTATCTCTTTCAATATGCTGATGATACAGCTTTTCTTACACTGGGAAACACGATACAGCAGATTAATACAAACTTACAGACAACAATTACTAGCTTTCTGAATTGGTGTAGTAAATGGAGACTTTCAGTTAATGAAGACAAAACACAATCACTTGTTATTTTACCTCCTAAATGCCGCAGCAAAGTTAGACGAAATCCAAATTTACTACAGATACGTGTGGGAGATCACTTTCTTCAACCAGCTAAAACTGTAACATACTTAGGAATCATTTTTGACGATAAGTTGCGATGGACACCCCACCTTCAGAAACTTGTTATCAAAGCAAAGAACCGCTTACAACTTCTTCGTCGTCTTGTTGGCCAGACCTGGGGTCTAAATTCCAAATTATTGCTTAACACATACAAAGCATTTATGCGGAGTATACTTACATTTGGACACATAGCCTGGTGTTCAGCGCCTCCGAAATTTTACAATAAATTTGAAATTCTAGAGAGACATGCCATTCGTCTTGCATTTAGGATCAAACTTCCGTATCATAATACTGACTTGTATGAAAAAATTACCTTTCCTCCGCTTGTTCAACACATAGCACAATTGCGTCATAAGTTCATAACTACCAGTCTCCATGATCGTAAAGATATCTTTCTTGACACCATATTTACTGATTTACAAGAATCTCAATCTAAATACTGCTATACACCACTCAGACTTTTGCTTTCCATATACATCCGCACCCTTCCAGCAGATCACCACCATGCCATCTTTTTCCGTCACCAACTCATCCCTCAACATCTGCCACATCTTTTTCCATCATAGCACTTGTCTCTCTACAACACTAATCTGGGCTTACCCCATGTTTCTCATCAGTCCTGAGACTCCCCAGGACAGAAGATTAATCTGCATTTGTTTGAACTAACATCTATATGTTGTGTTGTGGCGTTACGAGCACCTCACTCATCATCATTTATCCATTTATGCATTTTCTACGTTATTCATTAGTTTCAGTTTTTTTTCCCGCACCTTTTGTTATCTTTTTCTATGTGCACCTTTCATTACTAGTTTGTTATTATTGATATATTATTATTGTTATTGTTGTTTAATATCTTTATTTTTTGATATTTGTTAGTGTATAATAACAATGATTATTTCACAGCTCCTTAACCAACTATGAGTTTAATAAAGAATAATTGATGCTCCCACATCCCTGGCCAAGAGAGAGGGCGAAACCCTCTAGTGGCCGTTTCTTTACACCCATTGATTCCAAGTTCTTCAGCTATCAACAAATGTTTTTACTTAAATTGATACACTCAAGGTTTTCCGAATCGTTTTCTGCATTTACTTCATTCTTATCTCATTGGCAGAACCTTTCATGTGTCGGTTGATGGTGTCAAATCCTCGTCTAGACCAATTAAAGCAGGTGTCCCACAAGGCGCTGTACTTTCACCGCTTTTATATAAGCTCTATACAGCAGATCTTCCAACTTCACCAAACTGCTTTTCCGCAACGTATGCCGATGATACCGCCTTTTTCACAACAAGTAGTTCACTTGCACAGTGCTACATCTATACGCAACGTCAACTAGACAGATTTCAGGAATGGGCCAGGCGCTGGAGAATTAAAGTAAATGCCGACGAAAGTTGCGCTGTCATCCACAGTAGAAGACGCACCCGCGCCCCTCGAACTCTAATATATGAGAACGCACACATTCCTCACGCCACGCATGCGAAATATTTGGGTGTAACATTAGATCAGGGGCTCACGTTAGCCCCACACATCAAAGATATAAAGCAACGAGCATTACGGAAAATCTCGGCATTGTACCCCATTTTTCACTGCAGTTCAATCTCTCATGAGGTCCGCGTGCACATTTTCAAGATGATAGTCCTGTCCACACTTTCTTATGCATGTCCTGCCTGGCAGCATGCTTCTAATAGCCATATTCAAACACTCGAAAGTGTGCAAACGAGAGCCGGTCGCATCATCACTGGTCACGACAGATATACTCGCAACAGCCAAATTCTGGAAGATTTAGAGCTGCCTCCTGTTAGAGAAGTTCTACGGCATCTCCATCATAAGTTCTGGCATACTTTACCAAGACATGTTAATCCAGCTATAGCCACCATCGGCACCGAATGCGCTCTACGGAATGTTCATCGCACGCCACGCCTTTAATATCTTTCCATAGCCCGTAATAACATTATCAGCTACTCTGCGACAGTTGCAGATGTAGACTTCCAGACATAATAAAACAATAGTAATACCCAACTAGCCACCTGCACATCTATATATATTCTTTATGCCATCTTACTCATGGAGTCAGGGGCTTCGGCCCGATACTCTTCACACAACTTGAACATTACCGTGACCGTGACCGTGACCGTGGTGTTAAATAAAATTCCAAGTAACACGATAAAGTGATAATCACTTTATATTGTGTAGTGTTAGGTCACCTAGGTAACCAACGCATGGTTTGTTAAATCCCGTAACGGTTAATGTGATATTTACTCTTTTAACCCATTATTTCGTCATGTTTTAACTCAACCATGGTCAATTTTATCTCATTGGTGGGTTATTTACACTTCCCTTCTCCAAGCGACCCCACACTGTGGTCATTTCTTACCCCATGTTTATTTACTTTTAACTACACGTTTGGTCAAACGCATTATCGGGTTAATGGAATTTACACTTTGTTGGGTTATATTGTACACCAAGTTGGGTTAAATGTATTAACCGGTTAAGTGATTTTAAACCAATTGGGTCGTTGGGTTGGACTCCTATATTTAACTACACATTGGGTTGAATTTATTTCAACCCAATTTAACTAAACGCTTTGACCCTATTTGGGTCGGAGCAGTTTTAGGCACGTGATTGGGTTTAAATATGCACCAATAGGGTCAATTTCAACACAATCATTTTTCTCAGTGCAACGTTGGATCTATGTTGTAATTGATCGCTTTGTCGACCACTTGCCAACAAACTCAATTGCGAATGTTGGCTCTATGTTCCATCAAACACAATGGCCACGTAGCTCCTACGAAAGGAGTAAAATTGTGATTGAGTATCAGAGGCCAAAATTATTGGACAAATAACGGCAAATTGTTGATTGGCGAACGTACTTTAGATTACGTTTAGCCAACGTATTTTAAAGTTAATTATCTCATTTACCAATTATCAACTATGTCGAGAATTAGCCCACGTTGAAGACCTACCAAGTGTGCTGATAGAGTATTTATCTATCTTTCATCTATAACTATATACATAAGCACACTCACAACTTGCATTAAAAGGATGGGTACCCAATTTTCAAATTAACAATCGACTATACATATTTTAAACAAACAAACAAAAAATGAATCTAAAGCGAAAATAGGTACCTGGAATTTGAAGCTGTTTAATGTGAACAATTTACTGTTACCACATATTTATTTACAGGTTCTATACATCTTAACAGTTTATACAATACATTACATACATGAATACATGTAGGAAATGATTTCTTAATCCTTATCATATCTCCATGACGAATTCATGTAGTTTTATAGGTTACTGATTAGAAATAGATATCTATATTCTACAAGGTCAATTATTATAAGTAAACACGATAAATCTCTCGTTTTCTGTAGGAAAGAGAAATGTCTGCAACTCTGATTTATACAGATAAAATTCAATATAAATTCAGAAAAATGGTCCAAGGAGAAGACATGCACACATCTCCCATATCTATATACTGGTTAGTATGAACATATTTTATCAAACCAGAATTCTAGACCTAAAGTGCTAATCGTCTAATGTATAATAATAATAATAATAATAATAATAATAATAATAATAATAATAATAATAATAATAATAATAATAAATCAACAACGTACGGATAAAAGCTCAAATCTTTCAGGAAAATGTTATCAAAGGTCAGTTACGTTTATTCATATTGAGAAACAGGCCTACAATATTTTCTCTTATCCAGTGACTTTCTTTCTTCTTTAATGAATTTTGATGAGGTTGATTTCGTAACATTAAAACTTCACTTTATGTCCAGCGCCGCAGGAACAAAGGCTCGTCATTGGACTCTGCTCACCAACAATCTAATCCTATCAAGAATGCTATTGCAGGGCGACATTTGGAGAGGGCAGGGGGATGCTTGAGTTTGAGAAATATGTGTATGTTTAATCAATTGAGCATTGACTAATATACTAATAAAAAAACAAAACTTTTATTTCGGTAAGAATCCTTTCCCCCTTCACCTTAACCAAAGTTGAAATGACGCTGTAATGCCGTTGCTCGCCTCATTAATAAGCTAAGGGGGCGCGGTGGCTTAGGGTAGATCGTTCACCTCCGATGCTTGGGGTTCCTGGTACGATCCCAGCTCGCGCCATGTGGATTTTGTGTGAGACAAATACCGTGCTCGTAGGTTTTCTAGGGGTTCTCCCGTTTCCTCCATTTTCTTCATTCCAGCATTTCATTCATTTCTCATCATCACCGTCTCCTTTAGCCTAACCGGCATATACGTGGGACGTAAAACAAATATTTCATTTTCATTGATATGCTGCTGTATATTATCATCCTATTTCCTTCATTTCCTACTTGAAGATCTCTTACCATAGGCTAACCAACTGAAATTCTATAGAAAAAGTCCGTTACAATCTTCCACACTCATATTAATCGAACATGTCCTTCGTAGGTTACGGTAGATGGGTTATTTCCTATCAATTCTTCCAGCATCATTCACTTGCTTAAATCATCCATTTCCCTTAGCCTAAAGGGTATAATTGAACTGAAAGGTTTTTTTTTTTTATAAAAATGGATAATTATTTATGAAATGGCCGTAATTCGAGATGCTTTGAAATCTATTGAAACGCTTAGCTTATTTTTTTCAAAGGCAGATCAGCATTCATCACAACAGACTTGTACAAGATTGAATTAATTATACAAGTATTACAAACCCTCAAAACTGAAGGTATTAGAACCCTGATGGACTTCATTTGCCAGTTGGAGGAGAATGGTACCTTTCGTGATATTCCAATAGTGAAACCACCAGAAGAGTCTCTTCATAGATATGAACGGATAAGACTAGAGTTTCTTCAAAGTTTAGTGGACAACAAATCTCGCTTTCCTCAGAAATGTTTCAACGGAGCTGTAATGACGATAGAATCGTACTGGCACTGAGAATCAGCAAAGAAAATGTTGAATGGTGACCAGAAAGTTCTTGAAATTTCAGAAAAATTGAAATTTTCTTCTGACAAGTAATCCAAAATTTTGCAGAAATTTCGGGAGCACAAGGTGCAACCTGGCTACGTAGGACAAAATTTATCGAAACTGTACTTAAGACTCAGTGTTCCTCCAATCTGATTAGCGGAATGTGAAAGAGGTTCTCGAGCTTGAACGCTCATTATACTGAATCTAGGAATCCTTTATGTGCTAAAACACTAGTATATCTTATTTTTGTGAATATTAATAGGTGGCGCGTTTCATCATTCAATGCTGAAAATAATCCGGCTAAATTGATTAAATGTAGTCAGCATTCTACGATTGACAAACTCTCTATCAAAGAGTCAACACTAAGCAGTCTCCCATAGCTTCCCTCTTTTGAGTTGAAAACTGATATTTATGAAGGTTTATGTTCAATATATAGTTCTGAGTTATTAAAATGCATTCAAGATATCGAATAGTTTTCTACTCTTGTTGCTCAAATATATTTAAATGACATAAGACATACCTGTCGTCCTTGTTTAAGATTACCCCTGTTTTCGTTCCTATTTCCTATATAGTTTTATTTATACAAAAACGATTTACATGCTAATTTTACAAATTCTAGAACCAAGTAAATATAAGGTATTATATATGAAATTCTCAGACAGTTATAATAATGTTTATCAAATAGTCTCAAAGAAAATGAGTTCCTTTATGGCTAAGCAGTTAGCCTTCGCGCCTTTGGCGTGGGAGACCTGGGTTCGATTCCCGGGAAGAGCTCATGTGGTTCGGATTTTACGTTAATCACTAGGTTCTGTCTAATATAGCCTTGCTGCTGAAATGGACGTTAATCTCAAAATCAATTCAACTCTCGAAGAAAATATTCATATTATATTTGGCACAGGGTTGAAAGGGCTGCAATTTGTAAATTATGTGTCACCTCAAGATTCAAGATTCCTCCCTCTAGAAAATTCATAAATAAAACACTGGTTGAATCTACTACTTAAAAGCTTAATAAACGTTTTTACATCTTGCAATGTTGCTATTTTGTTGAACACCCCCCTTCGCTGTACTTCGTTCTGTGGCCTTGGAAAGATTATCGAGTGACGCTCATTCCGTATCAGTTAAGGAAAATATCGTTTCTTAATGAACCGTCAACAGCCTTGGAAACGTGATAGTTCACAGTACAGAGGGTAGGAAAAGATGCATAGTGTCTCAGGAAATGCGTCTTGACGAATGATACACAACGTCACATGTTTTACTTGAGCTTTGTATATACGGAATTCTTGCCATGTTCACTTTATGAAATTTATATTCGAAGTAATGACAAAATATCACAGTACCGATAGCTATACATTTTAGATACCAATTTCGAAAAAAAAACTACTTTATTAACATTCACAAATCTTGATTACATTTACTTAATGTTTAATGGGTTTGTTCAATGTATTTTTCCTTAATTCTTGTTCTAAACACGATGATTTATTTGCAAAAATTTTAAGAAGTCTAAACCTTAACTTTAACGGGCAATAATTCGGGAATCAAAGATCTACCCAAGAGAATATTTCACATCCTTACTAAGCAAACCGAGATCTATCTTCATGTTAAGTTTGGTCAAAATCTGAGTTCTGTAGATTGCCTATGATATGGATTGCCCTTGTAAATGTGATTGATTTTCTTTTAGAAAAATCTATTTAAGGATGGAAATATTGGTTCAACATTTTGTTTTCATCGTCCTAGTGGAGTTTTGCCCTCATTTTCTGGTATATACATGCTTCATACAATAATAATAATACCTCTCATATGAATAGTGGCTATTGAGCGTGGGTTTCTTATACAAGGTCCCGCGGTGGAAGAGATCCTACTTCAAATTGTAAGTCTTGACTTAAGTTGCTTCACTCCTAACTATGAGCTTAAATTCAATAAATAATAATAATAATAATAATAATAATAATAATAATAATAATAATAATAATAATAATAATAATAATAATTCAATTTTCTGAACTCCCTGAATAGATATATGAATTGTTTTCAGTTTAACGTCCCATGATTATGTCCTTTAGGCTAAGGGAAACGAATGATTAAGGTAAGTGGTGATAAAAGATTAGGTGAAATGAGAATGTGGTAGAAAACGTGACTACCCGGAGAAAGCCCACGAATATATTGTCACCACAAACTTATCTAGTCGGGGGTCGAACCAAGGATCCCACACACTAAAGGTAAGCGCTCTATCACTGAGGCATTGAGTCAAAGTTACCAGAAAGGGACATTGTGCCCCCTGAATGAAAATATGAACACTGTAAGCATGTATTGTACATGAATTGCGTACCGTATTAATTTGACATATAACTTAAGATGAACACTTAATTAGAAATTATACTATCTGTACTTTTAGCGAAAATCGCACAACGGCTTCTGAATAAAGGAATGATTACCATCATCAAACGCCGAATTGATTTTTGCATTTAAAGGGCACCACCAGAAATTCATCGCCAACCTGTTCATGTGCTCGGTAGTTATGTCATGTCAGGGAACTTTGTGTGGGGGTTTGGTGCAAGATACGCAATGGACTAGTTGGTCAAGCATGGAAATAGATATCTCACTTCGAATGGTCTTCGGACCATCGAAAAAGCAACTGGGCGGTATGATCCAATACGGAAGTTCAGCAAGTTGTCATGACATGGCTTCAGGGACGTGCCTGAATTCTTGATGTACAGTTGAAACAAATCGTTACACAAGAACGGTGACTTTGAGTATGTGTCAGTGTCCTATTTTTGCCTGAGCTTTTGTTGCTTTACAGTTTGAATAACCCTTCTAAATTAAATATAAACTAATTATTTGCTGAGCAAAACTATATATTTTCATTAAAATTCAACACGTGTTACAATTTCGCCAACTAACTCTTTGGCTTCATCAGACACTGTAATATACCATTACAGTCTAATGTGATGATGTTTTTAATAGGAGCGTGCCCGAAATTTTTTGCACCGACTGTACTTGATGTTTAACAAAAAATTTCTGGCTGTTCATATAATTCGTAATTTTGTTTGTTATTCTATTTCAAATTAACATGGAAAACTGTAAAACTTCATTAGGAATTATAGTTTTGGGAATCGATATCTTTATTTATATATTAAATTAGTTATAAGTCTTGTATATGGATATGTAAATGGATTATTACAAGTCTTACGGTGTCAGTGCTATCTGAAAATATAGGTCCACCATTGGACGGAAATTTTCGAATAAATAACCAATCTAAAATTCGGCAGAATTTTCTGGACCACCCTTCACCTCTCTTTTAGATATCTATGTCCTTCTGATATCTAGTTCAATCCAGATTTTACCAAAATTTATTCGTTTCAAAGCCCCACCGCCAAAAATGCTTTGTTTTGATTGGAGGATTCACCCACGCTATGATGTTAGAGCGCGATTATTCCCATTCCCTGCCTAGAATTTTGCTGAAGACAGCAGACCCAGATCTTCCCAGCTCAGAAAAAGGTAGAAATTAGCTAGAAAAGCTGCATTAACAAGGTAAATCTAGTTTGATAATTGAATAAATACCATCCAGGAAGCTACGGAGCCATAATTTACTAAATTTCATAGTAAAAAACCGGACTGAAGAACTGAAATAGGAAGTGTAATTCAGTGACGCCATGTTTTGCAGATATAATTAGTGATGGACAGGTTCTACCAAGTGAAGTGCATCAGTTTGTTAGTTGTTCTTAAAGATCCATAAACAGTTTAGGAAGAGTAGTGTTTTCTCCCTTAAAATATTTTTATCCTGAAAATTATTCCTTTTAGAGTTCCGTAAGGCCTGCCCCACTGCCGTTTGTGTTCGTGTATGTAGTGAATGTGATTTCTTTTTTGTACTTATCTAGTAGTAACATGGCGGTATTTAATTTCGTTGTAGTTAGGATAGTGATCATAATGCACGTGTAAAGTTTCAAGAGGGCTCCTGTTTACTCCCAACTTGGGGGTACAGCTTCCAGCAGGGATGGGTTGAACGTATAGTTATCATAAGGTTCTTTTCCCTTCAGGAAAGGGGCCCATATATTTTTTCAATAAATAGTTTGGGTATTAACTAAACAGGTTGAATTAAGAATGTGATTTAGTGAATACAAGGGCCAATTGGCCCTGTTCCTTTCTTTCCCTTTCCTTTCGTAAACCGATAGAGCCCATTTTAAAGAAAATGGTAAAATCTGAATGTTGTTTATGTGAGTAAATAGTAATGATTAATATGTATTATAACATGTATTAATGTAGTTTGTAGTTATGGATGTGGCATGTATGTGTTTGTAATGTAGTATCAGTAGTAGCAATTGTAGTTAAGTGATGAAAGAGTGTGTGAAATAATGAAGTATGGACAGTGTATCATTCGTATTCGATCAATAGCTAAACGCAACATATCAATCTATAGTAATATCAGAAAATGAGAGTGTCATAGTATCAAAATTCCGTGTACAAAGTCACATTCAGTGGTTCAAGGGTTGATCATATCGTCGCTAGCCCCCTAGTGTCAAAATTCAGTACTAACCGTCATCCTTATGTCGATGTTCTTAGTGATTTAGTTTCCATGGAATTGACCTTTCTTTTCGAAATAAAACCTAGTACATATAATTCCCAGCCCAAATGCATATACAGTTAGGTTAAGTGATCCAAAATTAATATTTTCTGAAAATTACAACATTCTACTTAGTCTAGAAATCGAAATATTTAAGTAAATAAACAATACGTAAATTCTTAACAGAAGTCGGGCGATATGATGCTAGTTTTTCGCTTTGAAATTATATTAAATGTTCATTTTTTTCCCTCTGTGGCTGCAGAATAATTTCATTGTTGTCAGAATTTTATAAAATTGAATAATATCGCGGAGAACTCTACTTTCTGTGAACATACATACATATTTTTTTTACATGAAGCTACGAAGTATAACATAGTATTGTTTGCGTGGTAAGGGAGTCTTGAGTTCGAGGGATGTTTTGTATGGTGGCCGGAACATGAAACGTTGGCAATGATTTATAGATTTAGAAGTATATGACGAAGTGTGCATATAGTCTGGGTGTAGTTAAAGAAATAGGGTGGTTATGAAATACGACGTCGTAATAAATGAATAAAATGATAGTATGAATATATTGTGAAACGAAATGAATGAGAGGACACCCATATACATAGATATACATATAGATATATATAAGCCCAGTTTATGATTAGTCACGTTTCGGTAAAAGAATATATATATATATATATATTTAAGGATCATGTATAGCTAGCAACATCTCGGGTTCTGGCCCCTACACCGGAGCATCCTGCGAACATGTGGGTGAGATATTGCCGGACTATGTTAGTGCTTAATAACTTAATTTGTTATTGCAGTCGTGTTCGTTCATAATAATCTCGTTTAATCATATTTGTAGCATCATATAATCGCTGACTGGACATATTTAATAATCAATTATGGAAAGACAATAGTTGTTACACAACGGGGCTGTAGTGAATTATATTTTTTATTTTTTGGGGGTCGGTCTTAAAATAGAATATCCTGCTCCGTGAGATTTTTTTTCACGTTACCTACTCGGGCTAGCTTACAATATTCATGGAGGCGATAGCTCTGACAGGGTTACAGAATCAAAACAATTAGTTATTGAAATTTATTTTCGCGTACCCGGACGTCCATCTATGACCTTCTTAAGTATTTTCGTTTCTTTTCTCAGTTTAATTAGTTGATGGAAATTGACGACGTCCCAGACTGTGGCATGTCTGCGCAGGGTAGCCATCGGTGATGTTTTGGTAATTGAAATCACCGATCCAAAATTCAGTTTATTTAATTTTTTTTATTTTGGTAAATTACTAATTAGGGACATCTTAGCTATTTTTTCCCTCTAATTTCATTACTATTCTGGATTCTCTTACTTTCCGAGAGGTCGGATGATTTTTTTCCCTTTTTGAAATTCTAAATTAACGCCTTCTCTAACCTTCCGGTGGATTTCCGGGATCTCCAAGGACTCAACCGGATACAGCGAGGAGGGGAATTTCCTTAAAGCTTTCGTCTTTCTGAAAATTCCCTTGCGGGCACAGACAAGTTGTGTGTTTGGAGATAACTTTTGAGTTTACGTATTTAAGTAAACCAACCCTTTTTGGCACAAAAGAGAATATTTGGTTATAGTATGTTGTATACGTAAATTCGACCACTTATCTTTCGTAGTTGTAGTGTTCTGTCTCCTCTCTCTTTACCTATACTTCTTCTACTTCTTCTCTAGAGGTTTTTTTTTTAATTTTCAACCTCCCCCCCCCCCCCGATTTTGAACTTGTCGCTTACAATTTATTTAACGTACAACTCTGATCTGAAATTACCAGCTGAGACGTTGCAAGACAAAATTTCGTGGATAGAGTAGATAGTGATTGGGTTCTCCATCACATTTTGACCTATTGCCAAAATGAATAACGACTTTATATTTGACGACACTTCAATTACGTTCTTTCACCGTCGTCCCTCTAAGTTTTTTTTAATCCATCGGTCACTTTCCTTCCGTTTTGGTTTTCGTTTATCTTGTAGTTAACCTGGGCCCAGAAATTGTATTTTGGTTTATCTATTTATATCTTTAGGAATGTTCTGTGTTACGTGCCTGCCTCACAAAGTTTTTTTTTTTCTTTTTTTTTTTACGATTCATGCACGAATTGACTATATGAAAGTTGAAATTTATAGACACGCGGTATTAGGTAAGAAAAAAATCAGTTCTTTTTTCATATGTAATGTCGGAAGTCATTTGTTTTTCTTGTACAATGTTTGCAACCTTTTCTGAAATTATTGTTGGGGTTATTACTTTAAATGTGTGCGCATTTATTAAATATAAATATATATATAGAGAGAGAGATAAATGAATACGTCGAAATGTACATGTGCTTAGTATGTGAATATGATGTTAAAGTAAAAGTATGATATTAAATGTAAGAGCGCTCGTGTCTATATCCCCAAACGTGTATTGGTTGCTATAGTTTACAAGTAAGTTTCCGACGAATATAATAATATAGATTTTTGTCAAGAATACCGCCGTGCACTCAAATAATTTTCCTTTCTTCTGAATAGATGTAAATCATAACCTATGTGATCATTATTTAATGGCATGTGTTAAGAAGTAACGGCAGGTCTAAATGTAACCCACATCATAATGAATATTATTCCTGAGTTACCAACCTAAAACCATTGTGGAAAGTGTACCTTTAATCCCTCTCACCTGCATATGTATCCTATGACTTGACCAGTGTTTTTCCTTAATTTAAATCATTATACTCCTTACACCTGTGGAAGATCATCTCAAATCCGAACTATATATATACATACACAAAAGTGATCCTGGATAAATGAAAGGTCTCATGACGTGTCCCAGTGATGAACAAGTAACTTAAAATTATCTGATTAATAAATTTGTAAATGGACTGACTAAGAGGAGAAGCATCCTCTGGCGGAAAGTGATTTTCAAAATCCCTAGATGGGTATAAATGTCGCAGTATGCGAGTGCAGATATAAACTGCTAATAGTCACAAACTAAATATAGTTGATGAATGGTTTTTATAAACCAATAGTTATATATATATGTAGATATATATACAAACACAAACTAAGTTAAATGGAGCGAAATATTTTGGACGCTACGAGTAGTGCGCGATTTGTGATTTGAACGCTCGGAATTATTAATATTTTATTGCTCAATGTTAAGTAGAGACTCATAAGTTCTATTACACCCAAAAGTTTTTTTTCTTTTCTTTTTCTTTGTCCATTTTTTTAAGTAAAATAAGTGTCTTCTTTGCGTATGTCGCAAATCATAATTTCGCTTTAGCATGCCTAAGATATAATATATGTAATTATTTTTTTCTTTTCTTTCCATTTGTCAATATGATCAAATGTATAGAGACTTACTAAAGTATAACCCTATGTATTCTATTGATATATAACCAAGAACTTGTGCTTTTAATATTTTTTATAATTAATTTTTTCTTTTCACTATGAATGTAATAAACTATTTGTACCTTTGTAGTTAGTTGGTTTCCTTTAAACATATATACACTGTCCTGAGTGAGTGAGCGAGTGAATGCATGATAGATTTAATTTAAGTAATTTTAGTAATATCATTTGTCATATTAACGTCTATAATATATGTGTCATGTTTTAATATATGTGTTAAGGTAAATAACCTAGGTCATGAAGGACCGCTACTAACGGTTTAAATCGGCTCTAGGAGTGAGACGAAAATAGCAGGATGAGCCTAAATACGACATCTTTCTTCCAGGAAGTTGAAACCCTTATTGATACGATACATAAATTTATATTGAGTTTATAACTTTGATTTTTTTTTCTTGGCTAATTCATATGTGTGGTCGATCCTAGAGATACTGGATGGTTATCAATCATCGTTTGGAATAACTTTACAAAGAATAATTTCGATTTTCTCCTTTCCTGGTCTAGGTCTGGGCAACCCCACGAACGTGGTGCCTGGAGCTAGGTCGGGGTGGTATGGAGGAACATGTGTCTATTCCGAAGCATTCTAAAATTGATTAGTCGTTAATAACGCTTAACATGATTCATCTTTCAATGACTCTCCCGACTTCTTACTATATTCCCGGGAATTATCCAGTAATCTATTTCTTATTAAAATACTCTATTTGTTTTTTTTTCTTTTTCCTCCCTTTTCCTACCTCCTTCTTTTACCCTTCTACTTTCTTCTCTTTCTTTTCTATTTCTGAATGAAAGAAAACGTAGTAATGACTGAGAGTAGTCGCTATTGGCACGGTCAATAAGTTGTTTCGATGAGTTTTCTTCGGGAGTCCGATATGGGATAATTAACCATGAGATGAGTATGCATTGAGGGACGAACAATAACAAGAAAGTTTATTGAATTTTACTTTATTGGAAAATAATCATGATTTCAATTAGTAAGTGATGTTTCGTAATCGCCCTCGTTAAAAATTAATTTTAGCGACTCCTCTACACTACATGCAGTTCTTCTTCGTTAACTACTACAGTTTTTTTTTTTTTTTTGTTTTTGTTTTTTGGATTCTTTTTTTGTTTCTTTTTTTCTCGTTTTCTTTCAACACTATGTGATACAGAAATAAGTATAATTGAAAGGGATTTGCTGATGCCAGTAGCCAATCAGAAGAAAGATATCTTAGCTGTTGTATGTATATACAATTGTACAGTTATCCTGTATCACATAGTGTCTGAAACTATATATATATATATATATATATATATATAGTTTTGTTCAGCAAATAATTAGTTTATATTTAATTATAACAAAGCAAAGCTTCTATTTATGGGAAATATCACCTTTTAAATTATTTTGAACTCCATATATTTTATATGATAGAAACAGCTACAACTTTTAACATCCCTTAAGAATAAAAGTCCAAAATGAAACTTCACAAGACTAACATTTTGATTATAGTCTTGGCTTCTATTTTTTAAAATGTAAATGATGCTTGTCATCTTCATAAACTGAATCCTACAAATGAATAATTAGCTCGAACCCCTCGAATTCTACGGCTTCTTTCTTTTCATATAAAATAAACGCCAAGGAGAGTGTTCCGTCTGAGCATCATATAATGTATTCAGAGCACAAGAGAATCAAGTTCAATTACCAAAAGTGTGAGGAAAAGAGACATAAAATTTGTACGGTGCGTTTAAGTACATGGAAAGTTATTCTTTAACATTATAAGACTTGTTTCCAATCATTGAACATGAATATTTTAAGCTCTGAAAAGATATTTCCAAAAGATGAAATATGGATCCAAAATGACCAAAAATGGACTTGATTATCTTGTGCACTGAACGCGCCTTATATGTCTGTACTTAAAAAGAGTACCCTTTAATTTTGAACCATCGTTAGAAGACGAAGATTTTCCCGCAGAACCTGGAATGGGACTCACAATTGTGTGTAAAATGCATGAATCATTGGTTAATGGAACCTTATTTTCGCTGATATCTCCAAATTTCTGAAAGCATCCTTGTTGCCGCCACTGCTTGTATTGATAGAAGTACATTTAAAGAACTGGCTCAAGTATTTAAAAGTGGTTCATTTCTAATGTTACGTGAAAGTTGCCAAATCACACAATGCAGTTTCTTGTCTTGTGGGCCCATCTTTCTTCTTTTATTGTTGATGTTGGTAAAGAGTACGAGTTATTGTTGCCAAAAAGGGATGAGTGACACAGATCTATCTCCAAGCTGAGGTAACTGACAAATCAAAGGAAAACTACCACCACTCATAGTCACTGTTGGTTCCGCTCAGCGTATGTGAATGTGAGGATGTTTGAGAGAGATTTTTGGACCAGTTTCAAAGCGGAGGACAATCACGTTTTCTTCGGTTGATGTGGGATGCTCTTGTTTAGTTTCCTATTCCTTGTTCCAAGTTCAGAAAAACAAAACATTTCGTCACGTAACTGACTAAACACAACACAAGTGCCTTCTTGAATCAAAGCCACAAGTTCACAAGATAGCTACACAGTTAACGCTAAATAAAAAAAAACGGCATCAAAATTGTAAGAAAATCTGCGAAGTTAAATACACAGAGAATAAGAACAGTGCTTCCATCAGACATTTGGTTTTAATCAATCAACATCTTATCGGATCGTCTTCAGCTCACAAAAGATTTAAGTCCACATTCAATTATTTTGGATATATTTCATACTAGCTGAATATACCTATTCTTCGCACGGGGCTGTATTTGAAAGTCAGCGCCTTTGAGAGTATCACCATTCATTTCAGCGACCACGAAAACTATGGATTTGACACTAATATCAGTCATTTTTGGCTATTTTTACATGTCTCGATATCCCCCCGCTGACCCCTGGCCCGCATATAATGGTAGCTGAATTTAAAAGTCATCGTTAACGGAAGTGTCACCATTGATCTCAGCGACCGCGAAAACTATAAATTCGATACTAATATCGGTCATTTTCTACTACTTTTACATGTCCCGGTAAACACCTCCCTGAAACCCCTGGTTCATTTAAAAAAAAAAAAAAAAAAAAAAAAAAAAAGCTCCGTCTTGATCTGGGGCCTGGACCAAGGTACCCGTGACCAAATTTTGGTAATTCTCGGTCCACTCGTGTGGTCCCCAGGCTGCACACAGGCAGACAAACACACGAACAAACTCTTTATTTATATTAGAAGAAGATTGAACCTCTCTATCTAATGCTCATTTGAGTGCTTAAAAGATTCCTGCGCAGATATTGTAAATAACTCTTCACCAGTGTTCACTTTTTCATGTATTTAAACGGAGCGAGAGCTTTTTTTATCTCGTTTGCTCACAACTTTGGTGATTGCACTTGAATCCCTTGTGCTTTGAACGCCCCATATAGAGAAAGAACTTGCAATAATTTTTAAAAATTTTGTGGATCAAATTTTGCTCAAATTTGCTCATTAAATCCTAGGTAAAAGATAGAATGGAGTTTTTCGAAAAGTGAGCCCAAGGGGGAAAGCGGGCTTGGACTGTCCTTCTCTGTTCACCAGATCTCCAAAACAGTTGGAACTAGGTAACTGAAATTTACTTTTTGAAAAAAAAAAATGTTTTTCTCAGGCCCTAGACTACGGATAAGATTGCAATTTCTGAAATTTGAAATCTAAGAGAGCAGAAAAGTGGAATAAACATTTTTGGTCTAGGAAGTTGATTGACTATTTCTAAGGTGGAGCTTTGAGTAATTCTATTCCAAGGGATGCACACGGTTTCTTTTTCTTTTCTTTTTTTAAAAGTTTTACACTATTATTAAGAATTTCTTTTGCAACATTCAGCATACAGCCATGGACTATATATACTATATGTTTTAATATTCACAATATGAATATTTCATACAAGAAGACAAATTGGCTAATTGTCAACACTGAGAAAAGAGTTAAAGTGGATTTCTGGATAATTCGGTTTGAGGGATATAAATTTTTAGTAAAATTTCCACGAAACAGATAAAATTTTCAGACTTCTGATTTTGACAAAATAGGCATCTTTAGAAATAAATTTCGGGATGAGGGAAATTGACCAAAACTTTTTGAGCATTGTTTCTACAAAATCAAACTTGTATTGACAAGTATGTGAAACCAGAAAAGTGTGTATACCAAGGTTACTAGAGAGAATACAGATGTATATAGCTTTTAAATAATTTTCATAAACCTAATT
This sequence comes from Thermobia domestica, assembly GCF_964235325.1. Lineage (NCBI taxonomy): Eukaryota > Metazoa > Arthropoda > Insecta > Zygentoma > Lepismatidae > Thermobia > Thermobia domestica. Next base: position 106,532,542 of record NC_137463.1, on the reverse strand, counting down.
CTCCCCGTGTGAAGAACGGCCATTCTACTAATAGCAATATAAACGCGATGTTAACATAAGATCTTTTTTTATTATATTAAATATACATATTTTTCTCATATCAAATCAATATATCTGGTTTATTCAGAAATGTTAAGAAAATTGCGTGTAAAGAACATGACTAACCCTTTGGGGATCTTGGCTTTTTGGGCTATTTTTTAGACTTTCAGTCAAGCAACTACTGCATCGTCACTATTTATCCTAGAATCATGGTTCATACCTCATTCTCTTCAGAATAGAGCTGGCTTTTAAGTGGTACCACTTGCATGCTCATACCATATACCAAAAGCGGGAAAAAATGTCAAAGTGAAAATTTCGGAGGGAAAAATTTTTTCCTCGAATTTTGCCCCCCCCCCTGAACCCCCCTGTGTGAACGTAGCCATGTAAAAAAATATGATAAATAGTACTTGGTATACTGAATGTGTGTGCCAAATTTCAAGTTTCTATCTTGAATAGTAAGGGCGGGAGAAATTTTATCAAAAATTCCCACAATGCCCTAAATTACCACAAAACACTATGATCTCAGGGAAAAAAATTCCTGAGACATCCCTAATTACCCTAGGGACATGTGTCGCCCATATTTTCTTCTGAATAGAACTGCCTTTCAGGTGGTACCATTCACATGTCTCCATCATGTATCTAAGACGGGAAATTCCAGAAAAAAGGGATTTTTTGGTCTAAATTTCCCTTTTTTCAATTTTTAGCCACTCTGGACCCCCCCCCCTGTTTTAACGCAGAAATCTGAAAAAAATCTGTTAAATGCTACTCGGTGGACTGAATCTTTGTGCACAATTTCAATCTTCTAGGTGCAAAAATAAGCCCGCCAAAAAAAATTCAGAAAATTCCCCATGTTACCCTATACAGAAGTATATTTTGAAAAAATCACTGAGACGTTCCTAATTACCCTAGAGTAATAATTCGACCATCATTCTCTTCAGAATGGAACTGCCTTTCAGACGGTATGACTCACGTGTCTCCATCATGTATGTGAGGTGGGAAAATCATGAAAAACGGGATTTTTTGTCTAAAAATCCCTTTTTTCAATTTTTTCCCCTTCTGGACCCCCCTGTTTTAATGAAGAGATCTGAAAAAATCTGAGAAATATTACTAGGTGGGCTGAATGTTTGTGCACAATTTCAATCTTCTAGGTGCAAAAGTAAGCCCGCCTAAAAAAAATATACCCACCATGTCCCATTTTTCCCTATATAGAAGTATATTTTTCAAAAAATCCCTGAGACGTCCCTAATTACCCTACGATAATGATTCGACCGTCCTTCTCTTCAGAATGGAACTGCCTTTCAGACGGTATGACTCACGTGTCCCCATCATGTATGTGAGGCGGGAAAATGATGAGAAACGGGATTTTGGGGGTAAAAATATCCCTTTTTTCACCCCTTTGCCCCTCTGGTTCCCTCCCTGGTTTAGCACTGACATCGGAACAAAAAATCTGGTAAATACTACTCGGTGAACTGAATGTTTGTGCAAAATTTCAATCTTCTGCGTGAAAAAATAAGCCCGCCAAAAAATAATGAACATAGGCTTCATAAGGGAAAATTTCTATTTCAAAATTATGACGTCATCACCTCCTATGTCTGGACGCAGGACGGTCTGAAACCATACGTAATGTCTTCTACAATGTATCTGGACTTGAAAAACAAAACAAAAAAAACCGGACGAAAAAGCTCAAATAGAAGAGAAATAACGCAATGTACGATGAAAAATGCGTATCGTACAAAATGTACGAAAAGATCCCCAAGGGGCTAAGATTCAAGAACTGCAACAAACAAATAATTTCTTTACTTGCAACTTTCAATTCTTCCAATACTTTTCCCCGGCATTTTTACAGTACGTACCCGCTTTTCAAATTGTTGTAGCAAATGAATAGCAGAAGATAAACTGAATGAGCCAAGCACAGATTCGCAGTGGCGAGGTGACAGGTGAAAAAATCAAACGAGTTTTAATCCTGCAAAAGTGCGGGGATGCTGGCGAAGTGAACTGCTTGACTATATGTAAAATCAGGGGCGGACTGGGATGAAAATTTCACTATGGAACAAATTCCACCAAAAAGAAAAGCCCCTATTTTTTGTTATCCAATAATAATTTTTATAATTTTATATTTTTAAAATGATCCTTTATACATTAAGGAATATACGCTCTTGTAAATGAAACTATATTCAATTCGAGGTAGGTCTACTTTGTGCTTAGTATTCTCAATGTTCTTTTAGCACACAATCGTCACAATAGTATAGGTATTATACTGTTTTAAGAGAAAGATTTTTTGTGCATTTAGCTTTTTATTTTCAACTTCATACAAAACAAAATTTTGCGAGTTGACTTGCTGTTATATATGTTAGCAAGTTTTATGAAGTTATGAAGTGAATTAGAAATATGAGCACATAGCTACAGCCAGACATTGATACATACGTACATATTTTTCAGATTACATGTTCAAGTTATGAGTAATTTTTTAGGGCATCACTTTTCTGTGCTACACTATCTATGATGTTGTCTATATCAATATGTTGAAACATTTCCTTCTCCACTGACATAAGCATAAACGATTCCAATTTATTCTGTGATAGAGTCGTTCTCAGTCTGTTTTTATGAACTTTAATACAGAAAAGCTTCTCTCGCATGCTACCTGTGTAAAAGAAAGTGTGAGTATGTACTTGTAGGCAAATCCTATGTTACAATAAGTTCCTGTCTAAAGATAATACATACACAAAAATCTGTAGCAACAAACACAACAGTCCTGACACGAACGAATACACTTTTTCTTCAGAGTGAAGTCATCCGGAGAGATATGTGTGGTTTCACCTCCTCTTCTAATTCCATTACATCATGCTTGTCTAAAGGGGACTGTTTCAGTCTCTCCCAATGATTAGCTAAACTGGTCAGTTCCGTTCTTAATACTGTAGATCTACTGTGATATGCGACTTAAAATATGCAAACATCTTAGCTAAATGTTCAAGTGCGGGTGATTGAAGTCCTCTGCTTCTAATGTCTTGGAAACATTTTGGATCAAGAATAGCTAGGTCAGTAAAGAAAGCACTATTGTTCATATCAAACCGCCTTGACAAGCTTGTGTTTACTCTGTCTACTGGATCAGATACAAGTTCATCAGGTGCTAATTCTCCAGGCATCATTATTATCCTCCGTCTTTTCTGTGGAAGAGTAGTAGGAACAGCAATGATCAGATTTTATTCTTCAAGTTACTTAGCTTTTGCCCATTCAATGAATTTTTTCGCTTCATCCTTGATTGTTTTAAAACATTCTCTAAGTTCCTGTAACTTTTTGGAAGTCACTTTGACCATGTTGAATGCTTTCATTATATCCAAACCATTTGTTTGCAAATATTTAGACAGAGTTGATGTATGGTCAAAAATATACAAAAAATAAACGCCGTCAAAATATTTTCAAATTTGAGCAGGGACTCTTTATGTGATGCTGCTTTTTGTCTAGTGTCTGGTGGCATTAGATTGTTGTTTTCGGTTGTGTCAAGTGTTACAAACAGAATAACAGAGATGATTCCTTATTGGCCTTTGATCCGAAAACTTTCTTCAGAGCGCTATCCTTTGCCCACCATCTTGTTTCTCCAATAAAGTTCAGTCGTTTTCGGTGCTCAGCCCCTTCATTTGCGTTTTCTCATACATCCATTCGTGAGAAAGAATCTGGTAAAAAAAAAAAAAAAAAAAAAAAAAGCAACATTATTTAAAACCCGAAATAGAGTTGCACATTGAAGAGTGGCAGTGGTAGTTTCTGCCATTACCAGATTCAAGATGTGTGCATAACACCACATTTTTACACTACAGCCCTTGCCTGAGCGTTATGAAAAATAAAGAACATTGTTGTATTTCGAAAGTGGAGGCATATTACCTCAAGAAAGGAATCAATTTTTGAATTGGAAATTAAGAAATTAATTATTTTAACTTTTCAATAGGCCTACCTTTTAAAAATGTTTTAGACATATCCTACATCTTTTGATTTGGTCATACTGTACTGTCTGAATGTCTTTTAGACCTACCGGCCCCTGTGAAAAGCTCCACAACTTCACTATGGCCAGTCCGCCCCTGTGTAAAACCCTATACTTACATGTGAATGGAATTACTGAGCAAGGTGAATTGAAAAATGAACAAGGTGAATTGCTGGTAGTATGTTTTCACACTAATTAATTAGAAATATTTCTGTAAAATCATATGTAAAGCTAAAACATAAAAGAGAAATATTTTCAAGTTGTGTTGGTGTATTGTTAAGTGAATACGCGACAAAACGTACTAGCGACAAAACGTACCACCGACAAAACGTACCACTTACCCTGAGGGCTGCTTGTGAAAGGTTTTCTAAAAACACTTTAAATAATGAAAAGCGACAAAACGTACCACTTGACTGGAGGGCTACTTGTGAAGAGTTTTCCAATCAGCCATCAAATAATGACAGGCGACAAAACGTACCACTTGATAGGACAGGATATATGTGTATATATATATATATATATATATATATATATATATATATATATATATATATATATTGGCCAAAATAAGGTTAAAAGTTGAACAGATTGGTGCTGATGCAAGACTAAGACTAAGACAATGCCTGCAAGATTCTCGCCAGACCAAGAACAGCAAGAATCTTGCATATTCAATATTTGAATATTTGCTGATTTCCATCACACTTTATCCAGACTTTGGACCAGGGACGGATAGGCATTATTAGAGGGGCGCGGCCGCTTTCTCCCACAAGGGCCACCAGCATCTCAATGTCACAAATCAAGTTGCACAGTTTTCTTTCTACAGTAAGTCAATAGTATTAACAATTGACAATTAAAACCTGATATTCTTTCATCCGTATATTATTCTGAATTGTTCAAAATATTATATAAAGTTCAAGGAGAACGTATACTATATTACAAAATTAGCAGATGTTTTAGTGTACTAGTTTTTGATGCTACTGTATCTATCACTTTTGCATTCGAAATATTTTTTAATAAATCTTTTTTAATAGACATCAACATAAATGTTTTCAAATGTTCCTGAGACAGGGTACTCGTTAGCCTATTTTTAATGTATTTCAGTTTATTTCAGTTTTGAAAAAATTCTTTCACATGTGACCTGAGTTACGGGCAAAGTCAATAAAAATTTGTCTGCTGGAAACCTGGATAAGTATTACTGCAAAATTTACAATTCTGTAAAATTAAAAAGCAGCACATTGGACAGTTTTGCAACACGTTTTGCATTCGCTTTCCTTGTAAACAAATGTATTTTCTCCTAATTCTGAATCACTTGCACCATCAGCACAGTCATTTTTTCTCGGTTGTGCTCGTCATCAATATTGACTTTCAAGGATACCCACGTCCTTCAAAAGTCCAAGAGAATACATTTATAATATCCTTGGAAACTTCTTAACTGAAGTTTTTCAGAAAATATGTAAGTTTATCGAAAGGCACGTCTGGAAGTTCTGTTACTTGGTTGAAGTGTCTAGGGTCCAAATAATCCATAAAGTACATTGCTTCTTGAATCTTGAAGAAATACTCGAAACTACCATGTCCAATATTGTGTTGAATACTTCGATGCAGTACCTGGTCATTGGATAGAAGCAGCTTCATCTTCATATTCACAGGAAAATCTTGTCCATCTCTGAAGGCGAATTGTCGATAGGTCAATAGAAAAAAAATCACGTTCTAAGTCTTCAAATTTGTTATTGGGCCATTCTGCAAAGCTTAATGCTGCATTTTTAACGGATTCAAAGTCATCTCTCTACTCTTTCACTTGGAACAGAGTAGTCTGCACCATCCGATAGGACTACACTAGCAGCACCCTCTATTTGGAGATAGTTTGACAGAGAGATCGTCACTTGAAGTATCTTAAGGAACATTTGTGCTGTCCTAGTTGTTTTGAATTTGAGAAGATCTTTTATATATCTTTTCGCTTTACACCTAGCTTTTGGTTTGATACTTTCTGTAAAAGCAATTTTCTTAATTATTATGGTCAATCTATATACAAAGCACTTTCTGGGTTCGAAAAATGACCAAACTTTTTCTGAAAAACAGTGTGTTTTCTACCATCTTGTTTCCGCAATAACTGTAAGACGCCTTTGTTAACATTTGATCTTCCAAATGTCCATTCGCTGATAAGACTCAAGCATAAATATCGTACAGTCACTCAGCAGAACAATGACACAGAATCCATGCAATTTTTTGTCAGATCACATATGACATGATTGAGTATATGAGCGTAACACCACACGTGTAACTGAGTTTCTTAGTGGTTAAGCGGTTAGCGTATGCGCCTTTGTCGTGGGAAACCTGGGTTCGATTCCTGGCGGGAGCTCATGTGCTTCGGATTTCCCGTAAATTAGTATGTCTCGTCTCATATAGCCTCGCTGCTAAAAGGGCCGTCAAGCTCAAAATCATCTGAATCACACGTGTAACTGATCATAGGTGAATTGAAAAAATCCGAATATTGTCCTTGCATGTTACTTGAGCCATCGGTTGAATTTCCAATACACTTCTTAATATCAAGGTTCAACTTCTGCAGAATTTCCAGCAGTAAACCGCAAGGACACTGGCCTGTGGTAGATATGCATTTTACAATGACAACAATACTTTGTTTAACAACCATTTTAACAACATACCGTAAAACAACAGAGCACTGGCCTGAAACTACTATATTGAGTAGTGTCTAATAGAAAAGAAAATATTGAAGCTTGAGAGACTTCTTTCGAAATATCTTCTCTGATAAGTGTGCTGATAGCATTCAAAACATAATTCATTGTGTTTAGTAAAGTTATGCGACCACTATCCTGCTTACTTCCTCGTATATGGCTCTTCTCGGTGACCTTATCTAAATTACTTTTAAGCGGAAAATCAAATTTGCTTAAGAAAGGAATAATATCCAAAAAGTTTCCATGATCTATAGCTGTGTCTTTCAGTTTATAGGCTGCTACATTTCCTCTGTAAATGAGCCCTCTTTTACCAATGAGTTTCTGCACTTTGACAACTCGATACATTACCTGTCTGTTCTTTTCAACCTTATACTGCCATTCTTTTACCTGTTCATGAGGAAGTAGTTTCTTAACATTATGTTCTCTGTTGTTAGATATGTAAGCACCCACATTGGTCTAATGTATTTTGGAAGACTCGTGTTCTCTTACTCGCTGATAAACGTGTTTAATGTTACGTTTGTCACGTACAGAATCTTTAAGAGAAGTTTGTTCGATCTGGAGAATAATCTGTGAACACGTTGCAAAAAAGATGCTTGAAGTGGTACGTTTTGTCGCGGATTAAATATCCGAAATGTTTTAATTAGTCCAAGACAGGTTGTAATTTATATAAGTGGTACGTTTTGTCGTGGAAAAAATATCAGAAATGCTTTAATTAATCCATGACAGGTTGTCATTTATGACAGGTCGTCAAAAGTGGTACGTTTTGTCGCGAAAATTCAAGTGGTACGTTTTGTCGCTGGTACGTTTTGTCGGGACACCTTGTTAAGTAGCTAACCAATGCTTGATGGTGGTGGTTCAAATGCCGAATATATTGTGCTCCATTGGAAGTACAACCAAAACCACATACACCAAAATTACGTGTGTAGAAAACTATGGCCATATAGAATATGTATTTTACTATATTAATAAACGAAAACTCCATAAGGAAACCGATAGAATAAATGGCAACTTCAATATGCCTATGAAGCTTCCATCGATAAGTTGTATTAACATATTTGTCGGTTACATTGAACTATTGCGTTTTTTTTTTTTTTTTTTTCTTTTCGTCTATAGGAAAAGTGTTCATGGCTCCATATCCTCTTCTCTTAAGGTATAGTTCAAATTTAAACTGGTTGGTTGTTGTGCATATACCATTGTCGAATCTAACTAGTATATGATATCTTCAGATTGTATAGTATTTGTAGAGAAAGAAATGTAATGTTTATGTGTTTCACTAGAGAGGTCGTGTAAGTTTCTCACTTAAGTGATTATGTAATATATTATCTCACTATGTAATTTAATAACTTTCTCACAAAGGTATCTCTGCACTGAAAACATTCTGTACCAGTCTCACTACTGATGGTATGATTCCGTAACTAATCTAAAAGCAATAAATAGTATAGCTGAAAATGTTATAGCTGGACGTAACAGATATTGCTATCTTTTAAGTATAACATAATGAAACTATATAATAATGAAGTTGTATACTAACTTAACAGGTCTGTGAACATTACGTATTTTCCTACACTACTGGTTGCAAGATAAATTTTGTCTTCATATGATGTGACGGATACATTTGCAACATTTATTGAATACGTCGTCAAATACTCTGTAGCATCCTTGAGGGAGAAGTTAATGTTCGAAAGTAGAAATCTAACATTGTAGCAAACAAAAAATAGCCAGCTTTTTACGTATATTAAATTTATTAATATAGCTACATTTCATTACAAAAATAATATATTCTATTAGAAGAGACAAACTGTAATCTTTCTCTTTAGGTTTATATAAATTAAAACTAGGTCTTTTCTTGTGTTCATGGCATTTAGTTACTATCTTTTCTCATTTCTTATCTTTTCTTTAGACATCCCGAGTCACATAATGACGCAACAATCAGTGACTTTCAAGGCTCATTTGGATTCAGGTAATAATCCATCTACGGAGGACTCCCAACAATTGGGGTGGTTCAGTGTTTCAAATCAACTCGCTACAGATTTTAAACATATAAAGACGAAAATTGGCTTCATTTTTTCGTTGTCCAAGACACAAGAATTAGAAGTTTACTTCAAAGGTAAATCCACAATATCTTCTTTCAAAAAAACTAAGTGTCTTTAAGTTGTAAATTTGCACACTGTTCATATCATAGTCTGTAACAGTAAAATTTAATTGCAATAGCCTGCTTAATATGAAGTTTAACAGTTTGAAAAGGTTGAGAAAATAGACACATGTTATATCAACAACATCAGCAAAAAATGTTGATAGACTATAATATATTCTTATTTTGTATACACGTTTATGAACAACTGATGTGAATAAGAATCAGTGACTACTTCGAATCATTTTTTTTTTTCGAGAGGAGAAAATAAATAACCAGGAAAAATATAAAATCGACCCCTATATAAGAGTAAATAAAACGTATGGAATTCAAAAATCCTTGGGAGAGAAAATCTTAGTTGTAGTTAGTCGAATTCACCCGACAGCAACTCTTTGGAATCAATTTTATAAACACAAGTCATCATAGAATTTTTTTTTTCAAAAAAGTACTTAAAATCTTTCTCCGTCCTAAAAGGCAAGTCTTAGAAAGCTGTGCTTTATCTATAGGTATTAGTTTCATTTGAAACAATCATTAGGTAGGTAAGATGGACCCATGTCCAAAGATAAACTAATATGTTATATAGAAAGGAACAATATTTGCTCCTTTTGTGGGCTAAGTTTGAAAATCAGTTAGCCAGGATCGGTGATGACTTACATTTATTTTATTTTATTTGAAATTCGAATTTGATGTTATTTGATTCTACTCGAGCCAATTAGTCTGCATACCAAATTTCAACTTCGCAAACTTAGGGCTCCAAAGTCATGGAGAGGTCAACGCTCCCCCCCCCCCATCCATACTTCAAAAATAGATACTTTTATTCCTTTTTGCTTTTAGAATTCGGCTTTGATGTTATTCAATTCTATACGTCTTGATTTGTCTATACACCAAATTTTAATTTGCGCAAATTAAGAGATCAAAAGGTGTGGGAATTAGATAACTTTTTTTGCCGAAAAATATAGGAACTTCTAAGTTTTTTTTTTTTTTTAAGTTCAGTTTTGATTTTAATTGATCGTTTACTTGATTAGTTCACGTACCAAAGAACTAACCATCATGCCACGAATAAAAATTGTCTACGCTTGGATAAATTTCTCATTGCGCTTTTCATACTAACTTGAGAACACTGAATCCTATGGAACTATGTCCATAGCGTGCCTAGAAAAATGATCTTTGATTTGGGATATAAATATTTTTATTTTAGATCGATGGAGGGATAAGTTTCAAAATAATTCCATTGGATTCTTATCCTCAAATCAGTAACAAAAACGCACTTAGAAATGTGTCGAAGCGTGGGCACTTTTACGATTGGCATGTTTGGCACGTCAGAGATCCTAAATTTGAATTGATTTTTCTCGTGACCTCGTGGACAGATATGTTTCAGAATAGTTCCACTGGATTCAGCATCCTCAAATAGGAACAATTAAAAATTTATTCAAGTGAGGGCACTTTTTACTGGTGGCATGATCGTTAGTTCTTTCAACATGAGCAATCCAAGGAATCCAATGTAAAGGGGGATAAAAATTTTGCGAATTGTTGAAATATCGTATCCATTGGTCTCAATGGGAAATGTGGAACATTTTGCAATTTTGTTATTTAAAATGCATATGGAAAATCATTCTCTTAGCCGATCAAAACTACAACTTTTAACGAAGATAGCAATGCAAACAACTAAATTATTCTTTTTTCTTTAATTATTTTAAATATTTTAAGCTTTTTAGTTTTAAAGAGTTCTAATTTTTTATTTTGATTTTCTATTTTTATATTTAAACGCGTACGGCTCCTTAGATTTAAGTAATGTTTATTTACAGATTTTAATTCAAAATCAATATCTGAGTAGTAGGATTTACGTAATCGAAAATGTGCTATCCATCTGCATTAAATTTGTTAATGGGTCAAAGACTATGGAGAGCAAAACTTTGTAAAATGGTATAATATTCAGCTTATAGGTTTCAATAGGAAATGTGTTTAGCTGTTTAAGAACGCAGCTTTAATGTATTGAAAAGTTTTCAAAACACATGATTCCTCTGCACTTGCTTCGGTCGGTTACTAAAAAGAATACGATCTCAAAACCGAAAACATTTTATTGAAATAAGCAATCCTACTCGACAAAGTTTCTGATTTAAAAGTTATAAAACTAGACTTTTCTACATTTTCTCACTAAATATATGACGGGGTTGTATCACGCTTTCTCTTATGCTGTGGTGACGTTTGGAAACACTACAGTGTTCACAGTGTACAAATGAATAGAAAAGTACTTTATGTGGTTTTGATGTGTTATTATATTTGCTTTCGGTTTATTCGAATGTCATGCCTTGGAAATGACAATATGATGAAAAAAAAGCAAGTACTGAGTTTAAACAAGTTTTTGTCTTTCATATTAAAATTCATGCCACTTCGGGACAACTGCCTCGATCTGCTTATTGGCAATAATGCTGGCAGTCATTAACCACAAAAAATTGCAGTCGTTTTGTTATTTGTTTGTAACCTATTTAAACCAGGGTGGAAAAAAATCATGATTTTTTTAATAAAAATCATTTTTGTTGATTTTTTTGATTTAAATCGATTTTTTTGATTTAAATCAAATCTTTCTCCTGGTATAATACAAGTCGCGAATTGAAGATAAAGCATTAGGAATTAGTATTAAATGCTAATTATGCTATTTAAGTGAAAGTATTGGGGTTCAATTTTGAATTATCCCCAATCGTTAACCTATATCAATCCCAAACAATGTTTCTTAACCCTTTTAAATTATGGCTCTTTTTAAAGGTAAATTATACACTTTCAGTCAAGCAGCTACAGCATCATCCCTATTTATCCTGGGATCATGGTACATGCATCACTCTCTTTAGAATAGAACAGCTTTTGAAACGGTAACATTCACATTTCCTTATCATGTCCCTGAAGCGGAAAAAAAATCGGCATTTTTTTAAACTTTTTTTTAATTTGGTCCCCTCTGGATACCCCTGTGTTACAGCACGGATCTCAAAATCAACTAGGAAATGCTAAGGGGTGTACTAAATGTGTGTACAAAATTTCAAGCTTCTCTTTTGAGTAGTAAGAGTGAGGAAACTATTTAACAATGAGCTAAGAACATTCCCACAATGCCCCAGATGACCCGGATTTAATATAAAAAATTCCTCAGACATCCCTATTTATTCTAAGATCATGATTTGTACATTATTCTCTTCAGAATAAAACAAATTTTCAAACAGTACCCTTCAAATGTCTCCATCATGTATCTGGGGCGGGTAAATCACGAAAAAAGGAATTTTCTGTTAAAAATGTCTTTTTTTTTTTAATACCTCTGTGGATCCCTTCCCCTGTTTTAAGGCAGAGATCTGAAACAAATCTGAAAAATGCTGAGGGATGCACTGAGTAAATGTGCAAAATTTCAATCTTGTAGGTGCAAAAGTAAGCCCGTGAAAAATAATATTCCCCAAATACCCCAGATTCCCGTATAAAACAGGATCTCAGGTAACAGTTTCCTGAGACATCCCAATTTATCCTAGGAGCATAGTATGTACATCATTTTCTTCGGAACAGAACAGCCTTTCAAACGGTACCATTCATATGTCTTCATCTGAGACGGGAAAATCACGAAACAAGCTATTTTTTGTTAAAAATATCCTTTTTTAAACATTTTTGCCCCTCTGGACCCCGCTGTTTCCACGCAGAGATCTGAAAACATCTGAAAATTATTAAGGGGTGCACTGAACGAGTGTGCAAAATTTCAGTCTTCTGAATGCAAAATGTAACCCGCCAAATAATAATAATAATAATACCCATAACAAAAAATATCTTTTTAAATTTATGACGTCATCACACACTATGCCTCAACGCAGAAAGGCGTGGCAGGGTAGGCAAAAACCATGGTTTTTATTAAAAAAAAAAACAACCAAAAATCAGTTTTTTTTGTTTAAACCTGGTTTTTTGGTTTAAACCAGTTTTTTTTTTTAATTAAATAATTTACTCTATGTATTTATATCACATATGAACAGAAATAAGTTTGTTTCACTTTGGTGTTATTATGCAACAACCGGGTTGTGCTGGAACGGATCACATAAGCTTAAAGCGGAGTCCAAACTGTTTATCGTCTCTTACATCCGAAACAAATTGTCCTCCATTTGAACTTGAAAACTGGACTAATTGGCCACAAATGCGATACGTGTGCCGACTCACTCACGAAGGACTCCTGATACGTTGTACTGATCTTTACATACTTTTAATATAATTGTCTAATTGTCAAGAGTCATTTCAGAAGGAGAAAAAGATAAACAGTTGCACAATTGAAACCATTATACAGAATTACATATGGACAGTTTCAAAATACTGCAGAGTACAGAACTAATTTAGTCCAAATTAGTTCACTACGACTTTGATTAGTCCAAGTTAAAGAAATACAACGACGTAATTTTCATATCAGTAAGAAAAGTGAATAAAAATAAGAATTATTTGAGTCGACTTTGGCTCTGACCCATTTATACATAAATAGATACCAAAGATATTTCTGATTTCAGTAAATGCCTCTCGGGGGGTTTGTATGACCCCCTTTCCCCAAAGTACGATATTTTGATGTATATTATCAATAGTAAACATTACTAAAACGATACAATATTTAGAATTTTCCTTTGATTGCAATTGCATAACAATAACAACCAACTATTTAAAAAAAATCACAAAAGAAACATTCATAACCTTACAAAAAAGTTGCTTTTGTAGTATAGAGCTAATTTCTTTGAGTAATGAATGGGGAATTTAAATTTGAATATAATAGGAATAATATGCGGGAGTGACATGCGATATCCCACTAATATGTGTGTTGAAGATTTTACGAAAACTTACTTTTACAAACATTTTTCGTTTTTTCATGGTTTAAACCAGCCAACCCTGCGTTAAAGCATATGTAACGTGTTCTAAAATGCCTCCAGCCTTACAGAAAACGAAGTAAAATGCCTTATTGGTACTTTTTAAATTGAATAATGAAGATTCTACCATATCACCTAAAAATAGGTGATATAATTTAAAAGGTCAAGCATTAAGGAAAAAGTACAGCAACGTTTATCAAAAAGACACTTTTTTTTCACAAAAGTTACTGATATTTGGCAGGGGCCTATTTTTAAAAACTCAGAACCAGCTTGCGGCATGAAATACATAAATTTCACCTAAAGTTAACAAATTAACAAAAAGAAGGGGGGATAGGACCCTCTAAATACGCCCTATTATCTGAGGACAAACAAACAGACACGCACAAAAAAGAATTTTTGTCTTAAATGTCAATGGTGATTTCCCCGTCGGAATAGTTAACGATTTTAAAACCCAAACCCAATGTTACGAAAAGAAGAAAGAAGGATTGCTCCGTTACCTGTTCAAAACGGGATTTTCCCTAATCATCCTCTGCATGACACTTGTTTTCATACTATACTGTATATTTGAGTCTCATTGTATTATGATTATTAACTTCCATAATCGAAATAACAGAACAGAAATGGGATTTTACTTATTTTCATTTTAAATTAATTTATTTAGGAATTCGATTTAAATCAACGATTTTTATTAAAAAAAATCAAGTGATTTAAATCTTGATTTAAATCGTGATTTAAATCAGACTGATTTAAATCAATCCACCCTGATTTAAACTACTGCTCCTTCGTGGTCACACGGCTTACGTTTATGCTTCATGGTCTCAAATTCAATCAGGATAGGGTTGTTCCGATAATCGAGTAATCGATAACAATTCGAAAAAATTTCAAAACCGTTTCATCGATAAAGAATTTTAATTTTATCGAATTATTGAACTTTCGAGACTCCCGAAATGTTTGAGACTCTCGAAATGATCGAGACTCCCGAAATGTTCGAGACTCCCAAAGTGTTCGAGGCACTCGAAATGTAAGAAACATTAGACAACTTCGAGACACTCGAACTGTTCGAGAATCTCGAATTGTTTGAAAGCAGCAAATATAGAAATATATCAATATGATCGCATTTGTCGAGTCGCTTGAATATTTAGAAAAGTTCGGGATTATCGGAGTGTTCGAAAGAAACGATATATTCGAGGTTACCATAGTTGTATATAATATGTATTACATATATGCAGAGTGTTCGTTTTAAAACTTCTCTCCTTAGCAATGTAGTGAAGGAAAAGTTTTTTTTCCCACAGATCTGTACAAGGTTTAAGCAGTCTGTCAGAAGAGAGAAAGAGGAAGAGAAAACATGCATCACCCGAATGGGATTGGAATTCAAGACAAAATTAGTCTACTAATAGTCACTTTGCCGATTGCGCCAATAACGGGGCAGGCAGAAAAATAATTTATATATGATTTCGACAAATACAACTTTGCAATAACTTATCAGATGAAAAAAGTTGTTTGACTAGTTTGGCTGCAAGAAGAAATTATTGGAGAGGTGAAGGAACCGAACTGTTCATCACTACTTTTGATAGTACCCGAAACTTCGATAATACTCGAAATGTCGATAATACCCGAAACTTCGATAATACTCGAAATGTCTATAATACCCGAAACTTCGATAATACTCGAAATGTCGATAACACCCAAAACTTCGATAATAATCGAAAATTCAATAATACCCGAAACTTCGATAATTTCAAATACTCAAAAGGTTTCGAGTAACCGATGACAACTCGATAAATTTTCACTCCCGAAGTTCGATAGGTCCTCAACCTTATCGAACACCCCTAAATCAGGATACTTGCCTCAGATACAAATCCGATTAATGATTTGAATTCAGCCTTAGAGCTGAAAAAATACCTAGTTCATGAGATTCCTTTTGTAAACTGCAGGGACCAATCAATCATTCTTCATGAAAGTAAACGTCTTATAAGAACAAATCAGATCAATAGTCTCAACTTTTGATGACATGAAGGAAGAGGATTTAATGAAGAAAGTAATGAAAGAAGGAAGAAATTTCAAGAAATGGATACCAAAAATGAAAGGTTTCCCAAAATTACACAAGAAAGAGGTGAAGCTTAGACCCGTACTAGACTGTAGAGATAACTACTGGGAGCCACTAGAGAAGGAGTTGAAGGAGATTTGTGAAAGCATAAGAGAAGGACAAGAATCGAGCAGAGTGAAAAGCACAGAAGAAGCCAAGGAGGTGTTAAAGAGAGTGGATCTTACACGTGTTAGTGGAGGCAGAGTACTTATGTTCAGTCTTGATGTTAAGGCTATGTTCCCGAGCCTTAGTAGAGAATCGATAATAAGTGTCATAGAGAAAGAGAGAGAAAGTAATAGTATAAAAGGATGGACAAAAGAGAGGATAGTTAAGGCTTTGAAGATAATATGGGAAAACAGTTATGGTATAATAGGGGAGAATGATGAAAATAAGAAAAGGAATCAGTATAGGTTCGAAGCTGAGCCCAGTACTGGCAGAAATAGTTATGAACAAATGGGAGAAAAAGGTGAAAGAAGAAGGAGGTAAGAACTTGATCATGTTTTGTAAGTATGTGGATGACTGTCTAGGCTTGTGGAAAGGGACTAGGAGACAATTAGAGAACTTCAAGGATAGTGTGGAAGATAAAGAAAAAGGCATAAGCTTGGAAATGGAGTTGGAAGAAAATGGAAGAATAAACTTTTTACACATGATCATAATAAAACAAGGATAAAGGCTGGTTACGAGGTGGTATCAGAAATAGTGCTCAGCGGGAGTGTACTGCCATGAGAGGAGCGAAGTGGATTTCCTAACAAATATGATAAGATGAATAGAAATGCTGGAGGACAAAGAGGAAGGAAGGAAGGAGAGCATAGATAAATTCTACAGACAGTTAGAGAAGAACGGTTACAGTAAGAAGTAGTTAGAGAAGGAAGAAGAACGCAGGAAAAGGGAGAAAGAAGAATGAAGAGGATGAGAGTGAAAATGGCATGGTACAGAAAGTATGGGAGAAGAAACCGAAAAACTGAAGAATTTATTGAATAAAGGAGGAGTCAGAACTTATAGAAAGAGTGGAGAAAGTTTATTAAGATCAATAAAGAAGAAGAATAGAAAAGGCACCAAAAAGATTAATGAAGAAGAAGAAAGAGTCATCTACAGGATATGGTATGAGGACTGCGATATGTCATATATAGGAAAGACAGGAAAGAGAATGAAAGAAAGCATAAAACAACATAAAGATTATGTGAAGAGGAAGAAAGATACCAATGCCATATACAAACATGTTAAGGAGACTAATCACAGAATTAATTGAAATAAGACGGAAGTATTGAAGATGGAGAAAAGAATGATAATAAGGAAGTGGAAAGAAGGAGATTGGATAAAGAAGGTAGGAAGAGATAAACTGATGAACTGGACAGGGGGGTCTACCTATTAATGAATTATGGCAAGGAAGTTTGGATAGAATAGACAAGAAGAAAATAAAAAAGGCCCCTATAAGAACCAAAAATGGCGGAACGTGATTAGTTGGAAAGTGATCAAGGAAACTTAACGGGTTTGGCTGAAGGCCTCAGCAAATATAATAAAAATTTATAACAATGACTATATATATATATATATATATATATATATATATATATATATATCAGTGGCGGTTTCTCTTAATGTTTGCATGTTTGTACAAACCTCCTTCCAATATTTTCAGTTTTTATTTATGCTAAATCACTTTTCGTTTTAGTATCAACATCATCTTTCCTTAAAGAAGTGCGTTTAAATCGGGGCTGGCTAATAGCTTTCTGCTTGGGAGTTTGACAAACTCCCCAGCTAGGCTACTGCAGGGATTGCGAGATGCGAGGATCCTTATGGTGCCTCATAGGAATCTATATGTTTGCAGATCTTTTGCAAGCAAGTCTAACAACAAAAACAACTTTTCCAAAACAAAACGCTTTGGAACTGGAAATTCTCCACCGTACCTCTCCCTGCAGTATTGGTTGACACGGTTCTCGCCTGAAGGGGAATGGTCCGCTCCTCCAAGTCGTACACAGAGGAGATAAAAAAAACTTGCGCCTTGCCTAAATGCGAGATTGCCAAGTGGTCATAACTATTGGTTCAGTCAACTAAGTAAGGTCAAGGCAGCTACGGACACAGTAAAGGCGACCCCGTGAAGAGTGATGACAGATTGAGGGTGTCAATAGTTAATACACCCGTGTTTGAATGAGTAGAAATTTGGTAGAGAGAATGTTTTCTTTTTCATACGTGTGTGGGTGAATGAGAGAGTTGAAGAGCAGTTTTTAGAAAAAGAGGGTTAATGGGGGGAAGGTGTGAGATTTTAAAGGGAACTACAATCCCTGTCCTCAACTCGACTGACCAATGTCCAATGTAGGAAACACTTGTCTTTCTTCACTTTCCTCTTCCGCCTACTATCACCCACGCCTTTGGCTGCTTAAATAGGGGTAGCTCCCCTCACTAAAAGGTCTTTGAGGGGGAGTATTTGGATGGTTTCTTTTGGCGCAAAATAAATCACACCGGAAAAAATCATGTATTTGGAGTAGGACTGGAGAATGTTCAGGATCAAATTGTCGAATCTGTTCGTACTTTGTAGTGTTGTGTGTGTGTGTGCGTGTGCCGGTCTTTGTTGTTCATTGGAATGGTTGTTGTAATTGCATAATTACGTGTCTGTCCCTGATATACGTGAAGTGACAATGAATTCTGTAACGTCTCTGTTGAATGAGACGTTTTCAAAAAGAACTTTAGAAGGAAAGCTACTTAACAAACATTACAAGGAAATCCAATCTCAACTTGTACGAGCAGCATGAGTGGTTATGTAGATGTGAAATTAAAAATGCTTTATTTTGTTTTCCGTGTTTGTTGTTCGGGGCGGCGGAAGATGCATAGAGTAAAAAAGGTGTGGATGTCCAGCATCTGCACAACAAAATTTAAAAAAAAATGAAAATTCGTCAGCTCATATAAAACAAGTTAATCTCACTGTGTTAGGAAGTGTGAATATTGCTGCTCAACTAGATGCTGGTTATAGGCGGTCCATTGAGAATCTCAATCAAAAGTGACGCAAAACAGGTACGTGCTCAATATAATCAATTCGGTTTTGTGGCGTCTTCGAACTGGCTTTAAGAGGACATGATGAAACAGACTTCTTCAAATCCATGAGTATTTAGTGTATTAATTAATTTCAGTGCTGAACTTAGCGCTCTCAAGAGTCATTTAGAAAACGCAACAATTTTTAAGGGTAATCAAAAATCATACAAAATGAGCTTCTTCATCGCATGTTAGAAGTATACCATGAAGAAATCGCTATTATTGTTTATACTAATCATTATTATTATTAAATTATTATTTATAATAATATTAATAATATATAATGAAAAAACGAGGTCATATATTGTGCACCACCTAAAATTCAAAGCACGAGCCGCCACTGATATATATATCTGTTAAAAAGAATTTAAAATTTGTCATGACAATACTACATACATGTCTGTATTCTCATTTACGTTTGATAGTGTCTGAAGAAGGATATGCTAGATATCCGAAACCGTTACTTATTATAATTTAAAATACAGTGGGTTTTAAGCTTTGGTCAGTGTTTCTTTTCTTAAAACTTTTATGTGTGAGAGAGGAAAGTTTTATTCTAACTCCTTAACCAGCTTATTCCCCCCTGACTCTTGCAGCGCTCCTAACTTTTCACCTACTGATAACTTACTTAAACTCTAAATAAATCAACACAAAATAAAAGTTAGTGAGTATGTATTATATTTTCTTACATAAGGGGTATTTTTCCAAATCACCATATAAATCATAAGGCAAGATATTCGAAAACTCTAAGGGGCAAAAACTGTAAGCTTTACTGACCTCCTTGCAGGTATCCACATAAGATCTGGATATTAAATATTTAATTTCAATTTTAAAATATATGTAAAAAATCTTTTACGATTTTATAAATTTATTGTTTTCCATCCAAAGTTTCTTATTTTGCGAATTTTATTTGTTTCTTTGTTTCTCTTTCTGTATTGACCTAATTTTATCATTTGAAGCCAAATGCGCAATCTTGCAGATGCAACTGTATCAATATTGAAAAACAACAGATAATACGTCAGAAGTCACTCTGATAATTTCTTCATCTCCTACTTATGACATAAAATTTATCTGAAGGGATTACGTAATATTTGAAGTGAATACTAAGAACTGAACATGCAACGTAATAAGTCTCATGATATTTGATACGGGAATAATTAATTTAAAGCAGTGGTTCCCAATTTTTTAAGACTCCTGACCAACAGATCATTTTAGATTTTACTTTAGGACAGGAGGGCAAGGTTTTCCATCGACGTAACAGTTTCACCGTTTATATTATAAAGATAACTAAGAAAGTTCTGTCGCTTTTTCACTCACCACCTTCGAACATCGATATGTCACCTAACTGTAAGACGTACCTCGAAGATCAAAAATAGTCCCCATCAGCATCGACGACTTTCTGACAACGCTCTGAAAGGCCATAAATTCCGTCGCGATAGAACTCGGTGGGCCGTGAAGCGAAGAAGGTATCAAGTGCATTTTGGACATCTACTAGCGATTTGAACTGGTGTCCTTTAAGGTGATCGTCCAAGAAATGGAACAGGTGATAATCGGACGGTGCAATGTCCGGGAAGTATGGCGGATGCAATAGTGCTTTCCATCCAAGGCGTAGAATGGTGTCCAGAGTTCTCCCAGTTACGTGCAGCTTAGCGTTGTTTTGTAATAGAAGGATCCCTTTGCAGTTCAGAAGTGCTGGCTTCAGAGTTTTGAGTTTTTCTTGAACATGGCTCAACTGCTAACAGTACACAGTTGTATTGATGCTCTGATCAGCTGATAGCAGTTCCCGATGCACGATGCCGCAGAAGTCCACCAAACACACAGGAAGACCTTTTAGTGCAGTAATGGTTCCGTCTGTTTTGGAACCTGTTCATGGGATGCTAACCAATGATGACGGCGACGTGGAGCTCCGTACAGGACCCACTTCTCATCACATGTCAATACCTTATCCAGAAATGGCTCCTTCATCGGCCAAGACAGCACAGAAACACAGGTGTCTATTCCCGTTGCCTTCTGGCCCGGAGTCAAATCATGTGTGGACCCAACTTGTAGTGCTTCCCAAGTTGATGGAGGTGCTGCCGAATGGTTTCTCCACTCACACTGAATTGTAGTCGCAGTTCCTCACATGTCTGTCCATTGTTCGCCTCAATTGCTGCCTGAAGATCTTCATTTTGTACATGTGTTGGTCTTCCGGCATGTGGTGCGTCTTCGAGTGTTTCGTCACCGTCCTTAAACTTGTTAAACCACCGCTGCACTGTCCACGTAGTCACGACACCCTCACCAAAGGTCTGGAATATCTTCCACCCCGCTGCTGCGGCGTTTGATCCCAGTTTGAACTCGTACAGTATACATGTCCTTATAACGCTCTGTGGAGGTCCCATGTTCACTCTGTCCTTACGCAAGTTCACGGTTTAACTGAACTGCCACAACCAGGTAATATGTTGAACATACCCACAGCAAGAACTGAGTTTCGCCTTAACCCAGTTCACATTCAACTCGCGGTGTGAGGGCCAATTGAACACAGACCTCAACAAAGAGCGACAAAACTTTCTTGGTTATCTTTATAGCATATTATCATACAATTGATTAAAATATAATGTATTACTCGAATTCAGGGGTGAAAGTAATTGCTCCTACTGTCCCCAAATGACGCCCCTGCTCGTTTCACCTCTGAAAAGATAAGTTGAGAAGTTCCTAGTAAGGAATTTTCCTTGAATGTTTGTAGCAACTTAAATTGCCTAGGTAGTAGGCCTACGCTGATTGGAGATCTCTGCTTTAGATATTGACAAAAATCTAATCCAGTAAATTTAGAATTCAAACGATGAAATTTCGGGACACTTGCAAGAAGATTATCTATTCCCTTTAATGATTCTTAAGACGTTATTCTCTCATGATAACTAATGTTACAAGACTGTGACCATGATAGCGCGCACAAGTTACAGACTGCACAGTTTTAACCGCACAATAAAATCCTATTAGTACTCCTTGTTACAAACTCAAATAATGCATTTTCTACTACTTGTATTCAGATTTAAATAACTTTCGTTAAGAAAATTATGTATGCAACAGTTTCTTTTGTGTTTCATATATTTACTTGTTTCAACTGAAAGGATTTCAGCGTTTCTTTGCTACTAATTACCCCATCGCTGATCGAATTATACAGGCGACACGTAGGAACAGAAGATTTAGATTTGCATATTTCTTTTTTCTTTTTTCGCGTTGCAAGATTGTATTGATTCTGTTTTGTTCCTACAATAATGCCATTTAGTTAGTATGCATGAATGGTCTGGTTAGGTATACAACGTGCATTTACATTAAAGTAATTTTACAACAAGAATTTAAGGAATGATAAAAAAAAAAATGCACCAAAAGATTGCGATCTTGGCAAATAATTAGTTTTTGGTTCAGGGGCCAATAAAGTTTGGAACGGCCCCTAAATCGAGTTTTCGTTTGTTTTTTTTTTTTTTTTTCGGAATAAGCACGTCATACTGAGTTAAGTGATAGTTTTGGTTTGGCTACACTATATGTAGTTCTCAAAATATGGGGCGTACAAGAAAATGTTTGATTGAATGATATATATGGAATTTTGTAAATCAGAGGCCACAACATTTTTGAACGGCCCCTAATTCGAGTTTTCATAATTTTTTGCGGAATAAGCACATTATATTGTTAATTGTTAATTTCCGTTCGGCTACACTATATGTAGATCTAAAAATATGTGGCGTACAACAAAATGTTTCATTGAATGAAATATATTGTTTTTTTTTTTTATCAGGGGCCACAAAAATTTTTTTTGGCCTCTATATCGAGTTTTCATATTTTTTACGGAATAAGCACAACATATTGAGTAAATTGTTAGTTTTGGTTTGGCTACACTATCTATAGTTCTCAAAATATGGGCCTACAAGAAAATGTTTGAATGAAATATATTGAATTTTTTGGATCAGGGGCAAGAAAATTTTTGAACGGTCCCTAAATCGAGTTTTCATATTTTTTACGGAATAAGCATATCATACTGAGTAAATTGTTAGTTTTGGTTTGGCTACACTATATGTAGTGCTCGAGATATAAGACCTACAAGAAAATTTTTGCCAGAAATATATTGGATCTTTTGATCCAAAAACAATGCTTAGAAGATCCAAGATCTGAGTTCTGACGCTACTTACAACTTCGGCAACATAATACAATAAAAGTAAGCATTTTAAAACAAGTTCAGTACTAAGTTAGAAGAATCCAAGACGAAGAAAACTGTCCAAATACCAGAGACTACCGAAGCTGTCAGGAACCTCTATCTTGCAGAATTCACTGCGTTTTGGATGGCGGCATTCTGTTGTATTAGATTTCTCACGCTGCAGTTTTGGAAGACTGTTGTTTCAAGATTTACATTGCTATAAAACGCAGGTGGTTCAAGAACTGAAAGTTTGTGATAAGGCCGGCGTATTATTTAGTACTTAATTTTTGCAAAACATTTCTTATTTAAAGTGAAAGAAATTCTCCTGGAAAATCTAACGAAGCGCACTTTCATTTAAATGGGTACGAAAATAAACAAAATGCATATTGTTCCCAATAGCATCGTTACAACCTTACCAACGCAAAAGGGTATACCTGAAATACACAAATCAAAATCTGCCGTTACTCTATACCACTATATATATATTTATACATTCAAGAATATTTGCAGTTTATAATTAGTATTTGTATATTAAATATTTATGTACGTACACTCATGTCCAAAATAATTATCACATATCTATAACTGTCTTCTTGTAATAATATAATTTGATAATGATTTTGCAGGGTACTTTAAATATTGATACTATGTCTATAATCGGGAAATGTATATTTGTGATAAATTTCATAGGAAAAGAATTATAAATACGAAAATTAGAATGAGTAAAACAAAATGTTTCTAAATGGACAAGAAAGTTTTGTTTTTGTTTTATTGTTCTTATTTACTGCTCTTTTGACATGAAATTTGCCACATACATGCCTTTACCGATTATACACACACTAACATAATAAGAAATACGTGGCGAAGTCGTTATCAAATTATATTCCTACAACAACGTATTTATAGACATACGACAATAATTTTGGACATCAATGTACATAATTAGGACAAAATAGTATATAAATATTTATTCTCCACAGATAGTCACGGGAACAGAACTATCATATCTGGAAACGAAGAACTCCAAAATGCTGTAACACAAAGTAAAGATGGGCTGTGTAATTTATTTGTGATATTAAAAGGAAATTCCTAGTGATCTATGGACCAGGTAAATATTGGTTTCTTTTTCATTTTCGTATTACAAGGGGAAACAATGATTCAGACTTCAGGCATCCATGAAATTATTTTACACGCTATAAGATGATATTATTTAAAGTCAAAATCATATTAATGTGCAAAAGGTCGTAGTTATTCAATGAATTATAGTGCTGTAGGCAAATATAGTTTAGTTCGAGGAGGCAATAAGAACGCTGTAGAGAAACTCGTACGCAGATAGTGTGGCAGTCAATTATGGACAATTACGTAAATTTTCCTAATAAGATCGTTTTACTCGTATAATTCTTGTCAATATATATCATTCGTGATATAATTACTTACACACAGAATACTCAACTGATTAAGTGATAAAAATAATACTCACAGGGTTTAAAAAAACTTAGTCGTTGGTATTTTTATGATTTGTTGAATCAGGCATCTAATATACAGACGGTTCATTTTTGGTAGCTAAAAAGTATTGAAAAATAATTGTTCATATATTGTTCATTCTTTTCTATCTTTCCTTCACAACACAGAAGAGGACATTCACTACTTATTCTACAGTACAGGGTAGTTCGGGAGTGGGCGTATCCCCCCCTTTACTTTCAACAATATAGTATTAGTATGTGGTAATGTTAGTAGTGGTAGAATGTCTGTACACAGTTACCTTCAAGTCGTATGAGCAGGGCCCGGATCTTGTTGACAAGTCAACTTTTTTCTTTTACTCATATGACAAGGCAAGTTCAAATAAAAACGTTATCCATCAATTCTAGGTTCTAAAAATATAGTTTTTTTAGGATCAACTTTTGGTCACTTTTTGCTGTTTTGAAATTTCAGGTCATTTTTTAATATTTTAAGGTAACTTTTAGGTCACTTATGGTCTTTTTATTATTTTTTCTATATAAGGAAATCTTTAAATGAACATGGTTTACGGATGTGGAAAAGACGAAGTTGAATAATCTCTTTTCTTACTCCCTGACTATTGGAGTGGAAAAACTGCATTCTTAACAAGCTAATGAAAACTAAACTGTAGCTGGTTAACGAAAGGTGGGGGATGGTAGGTGGCCAAACAGATAGTTTTGGGTTATTGACCACAATGAATGTGATAACGTGAATAACTAAAAATGCATTAGAAGGCGTACAAGGGTTTTAAATAGGTTTTTATCTATTATTTTCATGTAGTCTAAACTTGCTAAGTTTTATTGTTTAAATGTGCTTCCTAGTTTCAACTCGGGAGTGAATTGACGCTTTCAATACTTACAATGCCGTACAGTGGACTGATCAGTAGAAATAAATCATCAATGGAATGCAATTAACTCAAACAAAACTTTTTGAATATGAGTGAGAAATGTTAATTAAAAATCCAATGGATATTAAAAAATGTCAATGTTTAATGAAATAAAAGTTTGAGAAAACGTAAGTTTTAAGGTCAATTTTTGTGATTTTTAGGGTCATTTTACAGGAATTTTAGTGTCATTTTATAGGTTACTTTTTAAAACTTTTTAGGTCAACAAGATCCGGGCCCTGCTTATGAGTCTTAAGAGTCATAAACATCGGTATGATTACCATCCATGTCGTAAAACAGCTGAATTCTGCGCCAAGTTCTCGTAGATGTTTTGCGGAGATATTCCGGAGTCACGAGGGTGAAGGCGTGTTGCACAGCTGCTCGTAATTCCTGCGTTGTGTGATACCGAGTGTTTCTTACTTATTGTTTCATGAAACCTCACAGAGCATTGTCTGTTGTCATCAGATCGGGACTTCTTGGAGGCCAGGCAAAGGGAGCTGGTGAAGATGCATAACACATTGTTGATTACTCCAACTTCACTGCAAATAACTGTTACCAAGCAGAAAACAAATGAACATGGACAGCAATGTTGCCAGACAATGCCAAGCAATGTTACCAAACAAATGGGGATAAAACCTAAGACCGTCAGAAAACACCAATTAGGGGTACGCCCACTTCCGGACCACCCTGTAGATATCCACTTCGTCAGAGAGACTTTTAAACAATTGCTTCTCATATGGCATAATCACATTTTTGATTACGTTGCCTAATAATTCACTTTTCAAAATAATATAAAGTAGAAGTTTATGCGTGTGAAATTGGAATCGATTTAGTTTTATGTTAAGTATGTATGTTATTATTCAACCGTGGCTGATAGAAGAAAATATATTAGTGAGACATAAAAGATTAATCAAAATAAAATGAAAAGAGATCAAGCACATTACTATAATGTTGCATGTGTGACAACGTCGAAGATGGAACAATGCTTCATTCTCATTAGATGTATAAATGTACATGGTTATTTGGTTTAAGGAGTAAAATTTAGTTACTTATTTCATTGCTCCAGAAAACTCTCTTATGTCCAGCGTATTATTTTAGTTAAAATTTAAGCAAATATCTTATGTAAAATATTTTCTAAATATACAAGCAAAGAACTAATGCATATGATGTTTTGATCCAAACTATAGTCACTAGTATAATAATGTATCCACATCATACATGTTCGGTATTCGTTTCCCGTAATTTTGGAACAAATGTTTCAATTCGTGCACTGCTTTCAGTAGTATAGCTACCCACAAAAATATATTTTCTTTACGTGTAAGAAAATCGCTCACATTCGTTATGAAAAAAAAATAGTTGTGATCAGAAGCAAATGTACTATGAGGTGGATACGCAGGTGCTGCCACATCATCCAAATAATAAAGCACTAAAAACGAGTACAAATCAAATAATATATTTTTTTACACACACATAAAAATAACAATTTTGTCAAATTAAGTGGGACCTCAATTTTTAGTTTTGTAGAGTAGAGATTACTGCTACTCTTTCCAGCTCCAGACCGATTTTCTTGTACTTTCAACCCGTATCTGTACAAGTTGATAAGTTGTGGTTCGAAGTTCCTTAATCCTCTCTTCCTTTGTGTATTTTTTTAAAGAGTGCTTTTCAGGTGTTTTTTTTAAAATCGTTTTTTGCTTCAGTCTAATCTGATTGCTCTAAGCTTTCAGCAACGGAAGAACTTGCCTTTATAATCAGGATTTAAAAAGTATATAATTTTAATCAAGCTGTTTTATTTACTTTCTGTTTATCTTTTAAGGATGCTTACAATAAGAAGTCATTAAGACAGTCCTGGTGTAATGTGAGAGTTCAATCGAATAGGTTATATTTGGAGACTTTAATTATTAGGTTTGGACCGCGGATGTAAATTGTTGGTCCACACGGCTCGAAAACCAAAAGTATCATGCAGGTTAAGGAAGTGCAAAACAAAATCAATAACATAAAAGTATTTTCGTAAGTGTAGAATAAATCAATAGAATTAAGTGTTCTCCGGTAAGAATACATATATTTACAAAAAAGAACATAATTTGATATATAAATTATTATTTCAATAGATCTATAGTGTTTAGAGCCATTACGTTAGTCAATATTGTCGAATGCAAATATTATTTGAAATGAAGCTATCTTTATAATATCACAGAGTAGTTGTGAATTGTCTTTTCAGATATGGTATTGGCATATAAGATGGGTTTATTGTTTTGGTTGTTTTTCTGTTTTCGCTCTTCATATTTGTTTGCTTGCTCTTCTTGTTTTAATGTATGTTTAAATTATCAACATTTCTATATTGTTTATTTAGCATTTACACTAACTTATAACTTATGTACACTGTAAGAGGTATACGCTGTCCTTGACTCAGCGGTAGAGAGGTCACATCTAATGCGAACGGTCGTAGGATCCATTCCCTGTAAGTAAGTTTGTGGGTGCACAACATCGTGCAGATAGCTTTTCTGGGAGTTTACCTCGTTTCCTTTTAACGATCTCATCTCATCAACTCCTGCATCATCACTCGATTGAATTTATAGTCTCTCTCCTGTAACCTATAGAAGACATCTTTGTGACGCAAAACAAACTTTTACACCTTGTGCCAATTACGTTGTATATCAATGGTGTAATACTGATAGACGTATAGAAAATTATCGCTAGTTATTTTTTTATCAGTTAGAAGAAATAATCTATATTGAGTAAATAAAAATCCTTCAAATATCACACTTAGAGGAATAAGAAATATGTTTCGTAGATAACACAGACAATTAATAATTTTCTGACAAAGCTTAATTTATTTTGCATTAACCAGTATTTCCTATACCTTTTCGGTTCATAATTCTCTTCGTTTCCGTTGGTTTCCCAAGTCAGAACATAGGTACACGTAAGGCATTCATAAAAATACATACATATAAATACATAAATAGGTATAAACAAATACAGGGATGAAATTCAGAGGGAGCCAGACGGGTATTTGCTATTGTACCCATTTTAAATGGGGAACCGCACATTTTCCCACCACAGCGCTCCGTTAAAACTAAACGCTCATATAGTTTTATTCTGCTGTAATTAATGTCCGCTAGTCTTACACTATTATTATTATTATTATTATTATTAATAATAATAATAATAATAATAATAATAATAATAATAATAATAATAATAATAATAATAATAATAATAATAAAGTAAGTTTGTTCCGACGTCGTGGGGGTTCAGCAAATGTGTGGTCAGTCAAAACAGTTTGGGAACCACTGATTGAGGACCTCGCCACCCATGACATTAAAACACAATCTCTGCATAGGCTCTATACATAAATAAGTAGAAATATCACGTGTACACCGCGTGAAGGAGTTTGGTTTATATGGAGTGATATTTTCTCAGAACTGAAACCGGAAAATTTCTATCACTTTCAGTTTTAATAGAGAGATTAGAGTGATGTTCTTGGGACGCTTAATCGGTTGCAGAAAACCGCTTCTTGTTAAATATTACCGTTTTTAATCTATAGTGATCAACGTTAACACAGAAAATGGTTGATTTCTGCCATGTCTGATTTGTAGGGTTGCGCACGAGATGACACAGCACAGAGCCCTTCCAATAGAGAAATATATATTTTTCGAGTCGAGAGAGACATTACTTTCACGACACATTTTCGACACGAGACGAGACAGTCTCAAATCTTGTCTGATGCTCATCCTTACATGTTTGAATAGAAGGCTAAGCAGAGCTGGATTCACCCATATGGAGGCCCGGGGCTAGAAAAAATAGTGGCCCCTGCTCAGTTCTCCTAAAACATGTCTGTGGAAGTATAATAGTAAACTTAAGTGAATATGTTTCATATTTTGGTCAAATTTTATCTCATGATGATGATTGTATTTTGTATGACTCTTTTTTAGACAGCCACTTGAGATTTTGACAGCCCCCGTCCACCTGGAAACCCGGGACTACAGTCTCCCTAAGCCCCTGCCTTAATTCAGCCCTGAGGCTAAGAGAAAAAGTGGGTTCTTATTCTTAGAATACTAAATAGATTCCAAAAATCTATTTCTCACTATCTCTTTTCATTTTTGGTCTCTTTCGACTAATATTCAAAGTTGAGTGGAATTGTATAACTTCCAGTTTTAATATAGACTTAAGGATACAGATCAAATGTGACGCTTGACCATTTGCAAGAATTGGCTTCTCGGCATCTATTACTGTTCTTGCTCTATAGTGATCAATGTCAAAACCGGAAATGCTTTATTTGTACCACTTCCGGTTTGAATATCAATAAACTCGATTTTTAACTTTCCATCCTCTATATTCTGGCCACCGTTGATGGTGATCCAGGAAGTAGGTCTTGAGATTTTTTTATCTCACGAATGGAAAGCACACAAACACACAGGGTAAGTATATAAAGGAGTTGTGAGTTACCGAACTCCATAAAAAGGAAGCCAAGTGAACTTTGCGGTTGACAAACACCGTGTACATAGGTTTTCACGGGCCCACTTTCTTCTTTCCACCATTTCATTCAGTTCGCATCATCACCGTCTCCTTTGGCCTAGCCGGCATAATTGTGGGACGTAAAACTAAAAAAAAAAAAAAAATCATTTCATTTCATTTCCAGAGAAATGAAACACATTCTTAATGTAAAAATGAAATATATCATGGATAATTCTTGAAGTAAAGCCTTTGTCAACTACTGATGTGGGCTCAAAATCCAGATAATTCTAACCATACTTACATTGTTTGACATTTCAATGATACTTTTCAAATATTTTGCGATTTCCCTATAAGTGATCTAAAGTGCAGTAGACCGCTACGACCCTTAGCTTTGGAAAGCCTTGGGTAAAACTGTCGTAACTCTGAAATGTCAATTTTAAGAGTAAGCCAAAGAAATTTGTTATATCTAAAGAGACTTCATTATCTCGTCTCTTTTTGAAGATTGTAACGTTATTTCAATATGTATAGTAATAATTATTGCAGACAAAGTATTTCTTAAATACATACACATTGCAATTATTACACGTTAAAAATTGATAACAATTAAAAATCTATTTTGAGTTACGACAGTCTTATTCTGGGGGTGCGTTGTGTAGATAATGAGGAAATATTCAAAACACAATTCAAAGGTAGAAGCTGAACTTCACATTCTACCCTCTCTCCACACACACACACACAGCGTGTAAAACTTTTGTAGAATGCATACTTCTTTTGTAGAATAAATACTTTCAACAGTGATTATTGTTATTTGAAATTTGTAATGTCTAAACGAAATATTGCTATACCCTAGTTCCAAACAAGCGTACAGTGAGATTTACTACGTAAAAAGTAACAAATAAGTAAATTTTACTAATACTGTAAACATTAATTTTGAGAAATGCAAACAGAAAAAAATATTCAATAACTTAAAAGTATATATTTTATACAGTTTATACTGATTTATAGTGTTACAAAAAAGCTTTATGGGCCATTCTATCTCAAATAAACCAAAATAACAGCATTTTAAAAATTCATTGTCTTAGATTTTGATATTTTTTTGTAGAAAGAATAGTTATTTCCCAAAATAAAACTTTTCCAGCCCTCATAGGTAATTAGTAATTAATTATGCAGTCAGCTTCAAGATTACGACTCAGAAACGTCTGATTTTGCATTTTATTGTTTATTTTAATAACCATAAGAGCTATGAAGCTAAAAATTTTTAGCCGCATGTAATTGTGCCTGTAGATATCAAATCTATAATCAAAACTAATGAATATTGTATAGGTGTAGAGTTATAGCAGCATTTATGGTCCCAATTTCAGATCCCGGAATGAGCATGTGGTGAAAGTTGTACACTTATGAAATTTTAGCACAAGGTTAAGAAATACCGATATTTCGTGTGAACCCAATTTGGTTTTGGATATTTGAACCTAGGGTCCCCCAAAAATCTTTTGTCTCTTAACGAGCTTCTGAAATAATGATGTAGGCTATTTGATACTGTATAACTTTTATTACAACTATTCCACACAATAGCCTACAATCATGGGCACCCGAAGGGGAGGCAGGTCCCCTGGTTCATAAAAATGTATATGTAATATGGAAACCACGTATATTAAATACCAGTCTAATATAGCAACCATGGAATGGTCTTCACTAGAAAATTTTTTTTGGGCGCCCCTGTCTACAATTATAGCAAAAAATAACAGTTGCCTTAATATGAGGAAATGTACAAGGAGGTGAAATCTATGGAATTTCGGAGGAAACAAGGGGTATTATGATGACAGTAGAAAATAAGAATGGGAAGGTAGTCAGCGAGAGAAATGAGGTCATAGGAAGGTGGAAAGAAAACATTGAAGACTTATATGAGAGTAGGGATAGACCGTGTAGCCTAAATGTTGAAGTGGAAAATGAAGTAGGCGAGGATGATAAAGGATTTAGTATTGTTCGGGATGAGTTTGAAAAGGCTATATCCGAGATTAGGAATGGAAAGGCAACAGGAGTAGATAACATACCAATCGAATTCATTAAAAATATAGGAGACAAGGGAAAGAAAGAATTGTGGCGACTATGCAATGAAATATATGAAACAGGAGAATGGCCAAGAGACTTTCTGAAAACGATCATGATACCGATGGCTAAGAAATCGAACCCAAAGAGATGTGAGGATTATAGAACTATTAGTCTCATATCTCATGCAGCTAAAATTCTGCTCCGAATACTGAACAGAAGGTTATATGGAAGAACAAATAAAGATGTTGAGGAAGAGCAGTTCGGGTTCAGAAGAGGCAAGGGCACAAGAGATGCTATTGGATTATTAAGGGTGATCGGTGAAAGATTTATAGAAAAAGGGAAAGAGATGTATGTTGTATTTATTGCTCTAGAAAAGGCTTTTGACCGCGTGAATTGGGAATTGTTGTTGGGAGTTCTAACAAAGATAGGGTTGGAATGGAAAGGTTGAAGACTCATAAGAAACTTATACATGAACCAACAAGTAAGTGTTGGGATAGGGGAAGAACTGATGGAAGAGAGTGCAATTGGAAGGGGAGTTCGACAAGGATGTTGCCTCTCGCCAACACTAATTAATGTCTATCTAGAAGAGATAGTGAAAAAGAGCCTACATGATGATGATGGCATTTCGGTAGAAGGTAGAATGATTAGATGCATAAGATTTGCAGACGATATGGCGCTTGTTGCAGAATCTGAAAAGAAAATCAATAAAATGTTAGAAAAATGAGAAAGAGCTTTGAAGAATATGGGATGAAAATAAATGTTAGAAAGACAAAAGCCATGGTGACTGGAACGAAGGGGTCTGTGTCAAATATAAAAGTAGGAGGGGAGAAAATAGAAGAAGTGAATAGTTTTCGATACCTGGATAGTATTCTTAGTAATGACATGAAATGGGAACGTGAAATAAAAGCAAGGATAGGAATGGCGAAAGCAGCCTTTAAAAGAAAGAAAAGTCTGTTTTGTGGGATTTTGAACAAAGAGTTGAGAAAAAGACTCATAAAATGCTTCGTGTGGAGTGTTGTATTGTATGGGGCGGAAACGTGGACATTACTAAAGGTAACGAAAATCGACTGGAAGCCTTCGAAATGTGGGTGTGGAGAAGAATGGACAGAATTAGTTGGGTAGAGCGGAAAACGAATGAGAGTGTGTTAGAAATGGTGGGTGAGAAAAGAACACTTTTAGATATTATTAGGAAGAGGAAGAGAAACTGGTTAGGACATTGCCTAAGAAGAGATTGTATCATGAGGGACGTCCTAGAGGGTATGGTGGCGGGAAAGAGAGGGAGGGGCGAAGGAGACTACAATTGATGGATGATATTAAAGCAGAAAAATCATACGCGAAGACGAAAAGGTTAGCGGAGGACCGTGGAGCATGGAAGCTTCTCAGCTGCGGCAAGTGATCTGCCAATAAAGGCAG
The DNA here is from genome assembly GCF_964235325.1 of Thermobia domestica. Classification (NCBI taxonomy): domain Eukaryota; kingdom Metazoa; phylum Arthropoda; class Insecta; order Zygentoma; family Lepismatidae; genus Thermobia; species Thermobia domestica. The sequence goes on along the minus strand of NC_137463.1, from coordinate 106,499,272 downwards.
AATACCTATGATGATGATGATGATGATGATGATATCTACTAACCATCAGCAGTGTACAATATATCAATTTTACTGAAATTCTTGAATAATTCGTTAAATTTATTAACAGTCTGCAGTCTCATGTGACACACTATGTGATCTTCCACTAGCTGTGATAGAAATGTGATCTGTTGCGTCAATAGGGATGTGCTTGGCAGGCGCCCAGAGGTAGCATGTGGAAAATATCTGTAGCGCCTCCCCCCCGCTTTCTAAAAAATACAATGGGCTAAGAGACACGGGGGGACGGCTTGACGTCATGCGTCCCTTTACCTTTTCAGATCCACTTTTACCCCTGCTGGCACCCATACGACATTTGTCAGTTCCAGGCCAGTGGAAAGTGAAAGCGGGCCCTGCAGGGTGTAAGAACTTTGTGTTGTAGTCCTGATATTCCTCAGAATATTCCAGCACCATCCCAATCCACCATTTGTAGTCATAGACACATGCTACAAATTTTCCTAAATCGAAGACTTTTACTTCTGATGTCTTCTGTTTTCGTTTTTTACCTATCCAAACTCTATGTAGGTATTCCATTGATGTAGAGGAAATTAGTTCAATTTTTAAACTTATTTCACTATCAGGAATGAAAGCATGATTATTTCTTGATCCAGGTATTGTTTTCACAGGAATAAACCTATTTCCTTGAGTCGTGCGATGCTGCTGAACATTTTCAGTTGATACAAAACATATCTAATGGATGTGATATTGTCCACAGCCCATTTATAAAGCTACTATACATTTAATATTTGATTCGCAGTTGTCCTCTGTAAACTCGCACAAGCAACTAATCGCTTTGTCGTTCCACCTACGCCATCGCTAACATTTTCCTATATGAAATAGCAAAGAAATGTCATTCACATGTAAGACCAAAATCTGATCTATATATATAAAAGAGAACGTACAATTTTTTGTCCGCTCATCACGCTAATACGGCTGAACCAATTTCTTTCATTTTTGGGGGGTTATTAGGATTTGGACCCTAGATGGTTTTTATCATATCACTTTAATTTTTAATTACCAGTGTCTTGAGATAATTGACCATTCAGGTGTCCACAAATCCTTTGTTATTAGTTCATCATAGGTAAAAATAAACGTATTTATATGCAACCCGCATGACCGTGTCACTCGGCGGGTTAACATAAATGACAGGCGATATACAGCGGAAAATAGCTTGAATCTTCTGTTTAAAATTTTTTAATTGATTTGCTTATTTTTACAGACACTTTTACAATATGCCAGCACCGGGATGACCGCAGCGAAGCGGGGCGGGTTAACATAAATGACAGGCGATATAATGTTAAGATTTACTGCAATCTTCTATGGTTTTTATCATATCACTTGAAAGCGAAAAAGTAAAAATTATCTAAGTAACAAAGTTTATTGCGTTCCGGGGTGACCGCAGCGAAGCGGGGTGAACGCTGCTAGTTTTTGCATACAAATGTTCCTGAATTTTTCACAATTTTTATATTGAGCCACAGAGACGTCACTGACATATATGACATGTTTACGGAATTTCTGTTATTCTTAGGTTATTCTGTTATTCTGAGGTAGCTCCGTTTTTAAGTTTGCCAAGAACACTGCTAAAAATTCATGTACAGCCACATTGTCACGTTTCAAATGGTCACTGATTTCGCGATCACCTTACAAGGCTGTTCTGGGTGATTTCCATGGTTTGTTAACCTGAAATAGTCATTTGAAGAATATATTAATCCCTTGGAGATTCGTTACTACTGGAAAATTTTACTACATATTAGAAGTTTTATTTTGGCCCTTAGGTTCAAATACCCAAAACCAAATTTGGTTAATACAAAATATAGGTATTTCTTCACCTTGTGCGAAAGCGTACAACTTTGACCACATGCTCGCTCCGGGGCCTAAACTTGGGTCTATAAATGCTGCTATAACTCTACATTTATACAATATTTGTTAATTTTGATTGTAGATTTGAAATCTACAGGCAAAATTACATGTGGATGAAAATTTTAGCTCTTATGGTTATTGAAACAAACAATAAAATGCAAAAACAGCCGTATTTGAGTCATGACCTTGAAGCCAATTGCGTAATTAATTACAAATTAACTATAAAGGCTGGAAAAGTTTTATTTTGGGAAATAACTATTCTCAAACATGTCTTCCAATGTACAAAAAATTATCAAAATCTGAGACCATGAATTTTTCATGAGTGGTTGATTTGAAATAGAATAACTCTTATGTTATTAATCAAGCACTTGAGCTTACATGACCTAAGTTAGTGTACCACAGGAACTCATTAGAAACTATATTGTGCCGTGAACGAGGTGTGGTTGATTACCATGATCCAAGACTATCAACACTGTTTATTTATTTAGTTTAAGTGGTGCTGCCAAGCTTTCACGAAGTGTTTATTTACAATTTCGATCGTTATTTGTGATTAGTTTAAGATTTTTCTTGCCACTAATGGCTGAATTCATGTGACACAAATAAATCCAAAATGTTTTTCAACACCCTGTATGTATGGTTAACATCTCAATGTTGTAGAATCGTCATGTGTAATGTATAACAGTAGTATGTCAATAACTTTTTTTTTTTTTTTTTTTTTTTTTTTAAGTTGACCATGAGTAAGAATTTAACAGTCCGCTGAGAGACAAAATGTTGGCACAAACATCCAATGCAATTCTTTTTCTTTCGTTTCTTTTTTTTTTTTTTTTTTTTTCGAACTGGAGCCAAATTTAGAGCAATATTACGTATACATAGATTTATTTCGTACCGTAATAGCTTTTGATGTTAATGTGTTCATCTTCGCTTCCCGAAAGGTTGGCTGATTCTTGAATAACCACATGGTGTTAGATGCTGTTCTCACATCAAACTCTTCATTTTACTAGGGTTTCGGTTATTTCTTTGTCGTGGCGGCTCTTGAAGGAAGTCACATCGGTAATCGTGTACAAGGATTAGAATACAGTAAGCTTTCCCCCTTATTTTGTAGCGGTCAAATTGTGTTTTATCTATTTAATTTCTCTCATCTAATTGTGTTAACTCAAGTGAGATTCATCAATAGATAATATTGTTTCCATTCTTCAATGTAGCTTAACTATTAGCATTTCTTCATGTGCTTCACGTAGACCTGAGTTCGATTCATCGCAGAACACAGCAAATAACGAACAATATGAATTAAGAACTAGAAACTCTAGTCTATAGAGCTAGACACAATGTTGGTCGTTTTGTGTCAATGTTCTGACCACACACCATTCATTTAAGCGTGCGCCATCTGTTTGGCCTCTCCTCTCCTCTGCGCCAATTGGATGTCGATCAGGGACATTTTGAAAGAGTTTTTGTATGGGAGTGTGTACCCTCGCATTCAAAGAATAATTTATTTTACTGGTGTCATTTTTGTTAATAAAATTCAGTTATCACTTCGTCTTATTTGAAGATTACGATTAATTAAGGCTAGAAATTATCAATAGCAGTATTTTGATTCTTAAGCGAGATATTTGTATGAGAAAGCATTCTTTCCGGTAGAAAAAAGCAGTTTCTGCTTCTGAATTTAATAATTTCTACTTCATAATATCTTTTGATATCTTTGAATATGTGTCAATATTACACATTGATATAGTAACTGCGGTCACTTACTTTCATCTGGATGAAACTATCGTAGCTCGTAAAAACCGTTGGACGAGGAAATCAAGCTTTTTACAAGTTCTAAATCTTATCTGATTCGTACACGCAACGCAACAACTAATTTTGCACGCAGGGAATATTGATTTATGTCACAGAAACGTAAACTACCATTAATCAAGCTGAACTTCGTTTCAGATAGCTTTCGTAACAGAAAACAAGCAATGGTCTTCATTAACATTATATAATATACTTTTGCTTTCAGATAAAAATGTTAATAATCGTAGTTTGCTTAGAAGTTGTATTCGTAGATAGTATCTAATATTTACATGGGTGCCAAACTGGTGCTTCCAGAATAGAAAGCTGCTCTCAAGGTAGTAGCTACCAACTTAATTAAGAAGAGAGGAAGTGGAGTACAAATAGCCAGATTTGTGAACTGATGTCAAGATTATCAGGTCATTAAACCATCTGATTTCCAATAATGTTATTGTTTATTTTGTTAAACATTCGACGATTATGTCTGCAGATTGAAGGAGAAGTTGGGAAATTTATAAGATGCAAATAAATGATAAAATAAACATAATCATACCCAAGCACAGTAGGACTAAAATCCGTGGTATCTCCGTTGCACTAGCCAATATAACACCTTAATTATCATAAAACCTGGGATACAATAGCGTTATACTCATATATAAGCAGTGTAATTAATCTCTCATGTGATATGTAAGTGTAATTCTCTATTGCATCTCGGTAGCTTTTATCATCTCTATTTTCTTAATTCTACTTTCCAAATTCTCTCGCTATTTCCAAAGGAGTTAGGTACGGTTCCATGAACAAATTTGCCCAATTTTTCCTTCGTGTCATCTGTGGTTTTGTAGATAAAGGCTTCTTTCTGGTGACTGGTGACTTCGTAACGTTACTGAGTAGTATGATATAACCTTGTACTAAAATTTCAGCTCAATCATTAGATTAGATAATCAGGCCTCCCGGCAGGACATTGAAAAAATATAGGACAGTTTGGTTTATACAATAGAATATTATGCTCTGAAGCACAGAAATAATATAAATGTATTGTAAGAAATAGCACCTTCACCCTAATGGACAACTGGAAACAATATTTAGATTAATACAGAATAAGAGTATATATAACCTTTTACTCCACCTCTCCATACATTCTGAATTACACTTTCCACACTTCAATGCCACTGCTGCATACACAGCTGAAAGAAAATTCTAACACAGCTTGCATTATAAGAAACTGGAGCATGGCAAGGTTCGTCACCTAAGCTTCATTGGGGAAGAATAAGCACATAGGAAACAAAGAAATAAAGAGTGGACATGGGAAGATAGGAAAAAGCTAATTTTAAAAAAATAATGAGGATTAGTGACCAGTCCCTCAGAAAAGAAATATAAGAGATTTAGCATATTGTTAATATGTAGAAATTTAAGTCATCACTGAAACTGTACTTTGCTTGTATTTTTAACAATTCAATCACTGAAAAATATAGGAAATAAAGGACAAGATATAAATATGGGACATATAGCCTAGGACAAATATACACCAATTTCCAAAATATAGGGAAAAATAGGAAAATAGGACAGCTGGGAGCCGTGGATAATTACACTGGTGTACAAAGTTTAAGGACAAGATAGATAAATTAATCACAAAATATTATGTAGTCGATGAAAATGTATAAAATCCTGATAGCATGTTGCCAGAAGTCTCCCACACGTGCACAGGGAGTAAGGTGTTGAATAGAATGACGTCAGCGTAACGTAATTCCAAGTAGGTCTGCTCCTCAACTCAAAACACTTGAATGAAATGAACAAGACAGTGTCTTACTCAAAGCAACGTAGTCTGGAAACAACATTTGGGTGACTTTACACGGGAAAGAATTGTCGGAAAATTAGAAGGACGAAGAGTAACGAGTGTGACCCAGGAGCTTGATATTGAGGACAACATCGTTTTACGTGCATAAGGAGCATTCCGTAACAGAGGCAATGTGCGTAGGAAACATGGTAGTCTACCACAGTCAGCTACGGCAGAAGACGACCTGTGAAACAGGCAAGAAGGGACCAATGTCAAACAGGAGGTGCAATTGCAAACAGGTTTAACAGGACTGAGAGGTATCCAAATCACTCTCCACAGTTATATGTAAACTGCTTGGTGGTGCTCTCTTCGCCCAACGGCCATTACGCTATATTCCGTTGACACCTGGCACCACCGGCGGCACCATTTGCGGTGGTGCTAAGAATATCAGGTGTCATGGAGGGGCGGGATCGCTTTCTGTTTTGAGATGAGAACAGATTCAATCTGAATAGTGATCCTGGATGTACGCTTATTTGGCGAGAGGTGGGAATACTCAATGAACAGTTGATTATTTTGATGGTTCGGTGTTCTCGTGTGTTAAGCCATAATGTTGCATGGCCTCCCAATTTTTGAACACGGTACAATCACCAGTCAATTTATTCTGCGACGGAGTCAGTCCCTATTTTTTTTATTATGGATAATAATGCGCGACCACATCAAACAGCACAGATGGCAGAGCTCCTGGATCGAAAGCATATGCGACAAATGGACTGGCCTGCCTGTTTCCCTAACTTGAATCCCATCGAGAACGTTTAAAATATTATGCGAAGACATCTTTCAGTACGTCCAGATGCACTGAGAACCATCCAACTGTTGTTAAAAGCGATGGTGAGGTAATGGGCCTCCACAACAACCATTACCAAATTTGTAAGTAGCATGGGAACACATTGCAGAGCATGTATTGTTGTCCATGGTAATCACACACCCTTTTGAGAACTATTTTCCTCGTTCTGTAATATCAGGGAGGTCCATCATAACCCACAGTGTTTTCAGTGTAAATTATTGTCCCTGTATGAAAATGTCATTTTGTTCTTCTAACAAAGTGTTTCTTTCTGTTGTGCTCTGTATCATATTGTAGTATTGCTATCTATATATGTTCAAGTTTCGCCAATCTGTGCCACTTGGGAATGATACACAATACGAAACCTACTTTCGTCCTTAAGTTTTGCCCACCAGTGTAAATGTAGGGCGCAAAGGAAAGTAACTAAAAATTAAATTGGGCTTATGTCTTCATAATATTTTACTAATTAAATTTTGTTTTTCTTTCTTTTACAGAAACTAAATGTTTGACTCTATACGTCTCTATGTATATTTCTCAGTGTGTGAGTATGGAGGATATGGAAACATGACAAGTAAACCATGTAATAGCCGTTAACTGCCAAACTAAATCGATTATTCTACCTTGTTTGTATTATAATACACATTTTGGAGACATACATACAAGATTTATTGTATAATATAAATATGATTTTTAAACATCTGTTGTTTCTAATTATTGTTAATTTATACCAAGCAGATCACAAATATAAAGCCCACTTTCATCTCTAGTGGCACGTTAATCTATTTGAAATTGACGAAATATGTTCTGACAAAGTGGGAAAATAGAATATAAATATATCCATCAAATTTGACAAATCATTTTCTTATGGATACATTTTTGTTACTTTATTTAATTGCAAATCCGAATTGTAAGCATATCAGTTTTCTCTCCACGTAATATGTATTTAATTCCAGTTGATGCTACTCAGAATTCTTGGTATTGACCTAACATTTTTTATGTTAATGAGTCAATTAAGAGGGTATCCTCAGTGGTAAACTATCTAGTGTGCTAAGTTGGGAGACACGGTGACTCAGTGATAGAGCGCTTACTTTTGGTGTGTGAGGTCCTTGGTTCAATCTCCAGCCAAGTAAATTTATGATGGACAACATCGTGTTCATGAGTTTTCTCGTGATATTCTCGTTTCCTCACACTTTCTCATTCCGCCAAACTTTCCATCATCACTCACTTACCTTAATCAATGTCTCCTTTAGCCTAACGGGCATAATCGTTGGACATTAAACTGAAAGATAGAATGCTAAGGCGAGGAGTAACGGAAGCTGATGTGTATGCTTCACATCGCTTTGTTGACCAACAACAATCCTTCCTGGGACACATAACCATGGAGTAGTTGTAATGTTTAATAATACGAAACAGAGTATACTGAAAGAAATAGGGGAGGGAACAAATTCTAAAATTACTACTGAAAATATACTTTTTTAAGTTCAATGTCCCACGTTTCGCACCGAGGCTAAGAGATAATGAGATGGATGATAATGGTGGAGAAAAGAAAGTGGGAGGGAAATAGATGAACCCCGAGAAAACCCACGCACATGGTGTTTGTTCGCCACAACATCCAGGTGGCAGCAGTAAGATTAGATACACATGAATGAATAGATGTGACCGAGCTAAACTAAATGAGATGATTGAGCGTAAGTTCTCATTCATATAGTTTTTCTTTTCAGAAAATCTAGGAAAACAAATTATTATGCCGCTAAAAGGTATAGCGATCGTTACCAAAAATAACTGATATTTTATATTCTGTTGGAACAGTTTTATTAAAAAAAATAAGTTTTTTTTTAAATTATGTACTATGTAAAACAATAGACTATTAAATAGCAGATTGTCTTCTCATAACGATAACACAAATAGTCTTAACTGCCCATACTTACATCTAACAGTGATAACTGTAATACTTATAATAGAAACAGAATGTCACTGAAAGAGGATACCGAAAAATATTTTCTAAAGTTCCGAGTGAAAATTAAAAGAAAAAGTATCACCTAAGAGAAAATAACGTATAATACTTAAATAACTTAATAACTTAAAATAACTTAAAAATATAAATAAAAAAATAATCTTTCCCCAGAAGGACTTGTAGTTACCTTCTTCTTATTAGTTCTTTTTTTTTTCATTATACTTCCACTCATTATACAGGAAATTTAAGAGATTGCAGGAAATGTATTTTTTTTTCTTATTACACAAATAGCACACAAGTACAAAATGATTACCGGTATATTATTTGTTAACATAATTGTATTTAATTTATAGCTATCTTCTAAACAATTCCAAGTTCTTTTTTAAATGTACATGAACGTGTCGCTAGACTCGAAACAATGTACAGGGTGGCCCAAAAGTAGATTACATACCTGCATTCGTCAAGTAACATTCCAGTTTATGGATTTATTTGCTTCGACTGTTCCGGGCTTAAGTTATAAGTAAAAAGACGTCAAGAGCAAATAATAAAGAAACTAGGTCTACCAATAAGAAATTATATAAAATACAGTGCGTTGATCAATACGGGACTGTATACCTACTTTTGGGCCACCCTGTATATCACAAAAAATATTAGATTTGTGACTTTTCTTTCCATATGGGGTCTGCTTTGTATTTTGGATGCAGTACATTTAAATAACAGCAAAATTCTACATACTTAGTTTAATTTGAATGTTCTTTCTGCAGTATACTCGAAGAATATCAGTATTGTTGTGATCGTTTCATACATACTGTATTCATCAAACAATGTCCACAATAGTTTTTTTCTTCTTATATTTGAGTAATAAGAAATATAACTATAATCACAATGCAAAGAAATTGTGTGGAAAAGATGAGCACTTAATTAAATACACAAGGAAACAATCATTGATATTACTTTGCATAGTGAAGATAAGAATAAGCGATTCGTCAGTAAATTAGAACTATTACTTTAAAAACTGAAACGAAATCTTTCAGTTGTACGTTCCACGATTATATGCCTTGTCGGCTAAAGGAGGCATGATTAATGGAACTAAACGACAAATCAAATAATTCGTGTAGTGATAATGTGGGAGGAAAGAGGAAAATTTCGAGAAACCCCACGGATATGATGTTATCTACCATAAACTTACATAAGTTGGAATCGAACCAGAGACTCCTCGCATCACAGATGGGCACTTTACCGCTGAGTTACTGTGACCCCTAACTTCTATCTTAGTTGTACAGACTACAGATTTTCATTTTTTAAAAATAAATGTAAGAAAAACCAAATAAAATTGCTATAAACATGACTTTATATCATGTTAGAATTTCTAAGTCTGACATGACAATAATCTATTTCTGCAAGAAATCCCAACATTTTACTAATAACCATTTAGTTATGACATTTTGTGTGACACAACCGGTACAAAACGTAAACTGTATCAATAAATATTTTTAAGTAATGATATACCATGTGCTACAAATTGTTGTGAATTTTGATTTCTATATGTCTATTAATGTTGCCATGTTCCTCCAGCATATGTACTTACCTCGTACGTACAGTGAAAAGTTGGTCATACTTTTCTGAAACACGAAAACTGTTAAAATATCATAATTGTAAATTTGAGCTGTTAACGAAGAAATCAATGATGAGATATGTAGACAGCTATAGAACATCGAGTATTGCAGTGAAACGTTTTAAAAAATAAAAATATACTGTGAAACCAAATATCTATACTTCACACATCGTGTAATCTTTATCTGATATGCTTTGTAATCAGAAAATTTTTGAAACACAAACTTTCATTAAAACATATAGATAATATTTCCCCATTGCCGTCTCAGAGACAACTAAAGCAAATAATCTGTCTAAGGTTTGGACGCTAATGCAAGAAAAAAGTTTTGCCTTGATGTTGCAGAAAGTGAGAATTCTGTATAAATGAACTAAACTGAATAATTTTGAACTGATAGTTTTGAGATTCATTATTGGTAAGTTGAACTATTTATTGAAAATTTAACATTGTAATCATAAGTTCTATTACTCCGTCTTTGATTTTCGGGTGTTCAAAATGTATTACTTCATAAAGATGCTCAGAACATGACAATATCACAAGACAAAATCATGGTGTCTTGACTCAGTTGTTCCCAACCTTTTTCACTGAACACGTTATACCCAATGCTCGGGACATCACGACTCGCTTGTTTATTTTTTAAAATTAATAATAATATAAATTATACTAATGTAATGCTATTTAGTAGTTACTCTATACAGTACTCAACATTGTTGGTGCAGCTGGAGGCGTTGGCTTGGGAACAACTGTCTTAATTCATGTTACATTATTTGTGTAAAACTATTTCAACAACGAGCACATATACGTATTTTAATATTGTATAGTTCCTTGACTTGAAAGTTATTGCTACTGAAAAAATAGTTGTATTTTCATTTGAAGTATTGTTTAGCATATAGAAGTACAAGTACTTGATGTGAATAAATAATAATGAAGATTATTATAGGTAAATATTAGTTAAATAAGGTGTAACCAGCTACATTATTTTATTTATTCACGTACAATTTGTATAAAACTATGTCTCAAACCATAAAATATTTTTTTACAGGAAGTCTCTTATATTTTCTAAGGAAATACATATGTTTAATTATAACAAATAAACAAGTAATCGTATGTTAACTATGTATTAAGTGCAAAAACTATAGCAGTAAGACAAAGTGTTATGTAAGTAGAAATATGTGGTATTACTAAATAGTAATCAAGCTATGGATTCAAGCATTGTTTAGAGAAATAAAGAGAATTGTTTAATTTACAACTTCTATTGCTACTCGTACTTCTTATCTTATCTATTAGTAAGAAATAGAAACAAAACTATGTTTGGTGGACCAAGCCTAATTTACTTCCAACTCGCTTTTTTTTAAGTTATTCTTCAACTCTGAAAAATACTTTAAACATTCGTTGCAATACTCTTATTTTCTCATACGAGCTCAAATTAACCGATATTTTGTATTTAAAATGTGATTTGTTAGGTAAACAACCACTTTTAAATGGTTTTATACGAACTTATATACAAGCTGATTTGTTTCCACCCGGACAAATTGAAGTTCTTACTTAACTAGGATATCTTACCGTACCACCGACAACTTTGCTCGATATGAGCCACCGGTATGGATCATTGCATGACACCGTAGTTTCCACTGCAATAGAATTCGTTGCAGCTGTAACGGAGATAAATTGTCACACACTGCTTGCAGACTTTCCATTCCATAGGAAATTTACCGTGCGCAAACGATATAAAAGTTGCCGTTTGAAACGTCCAAAAGCATAGTAGCAATAGCGTCTGGATTCTTAACTAAAATATATCGAACGGAATAGCATGGGCGCGACTGGATTTATTGTCGCTTTCAGCAGCGAAACTATATGAGACTTGGACGTATTGCTTAACGTAGAATCCAAATCACATGAGCTCCCAGTATGGATGCGAATAGCAGCTGCCGTACGTCGGTAAAGATCAGCGATGTTTTAGCCGTGTGACTTGAAGCTTTGTCCTGTTGTAGTTCCACATGGTGGGTGTAATCATCATGAATTGCTGGTATTTCGCCTGTGTAAACTAAGGATAGAACATGTTATTAGTAATAAGCAACATTGATTTTCACATTTTCTTTTTGACATTGCGAATCTTGAGCGAAAGCCAATAACAAACTGAAAACCTTTGGAAATTTCTGGGATTTTATTCATTAAACTTTATTCTTCCTCACGTAACTCGGACACTTCTAATAGTATATGTACCTAGGTATATACTGTTGTGCAACTCTTAGGACAAAAGTAAATTCTGCGAGCTATGTCACTTGCGAAAGTAAGTTGCCCGAAGTGGCATAGATTAGTGGAACTTGAACCATACATAATAGAAAGTATAATACAGGAAACAATACGAAGAAACACATAATAGAAAAAATGACACTTTTGTTCAAAGTCAACGCTGAAGCCGCCAGCGCTGTTGACAACTGCTGGATGGTCCTTGGTGCATCTGGACGTGTTGCAAGATATCTCCCCATAGAATCCCAAATGCGTACGATGGGATTTAAGTCGAGGGAAGAGGTAATTCATCAATTTACCGAATATGCTCTTTCCAAGAGTTTTGTTACCTGCACTGTTCGATGCGAACGCGCATAAGTCATCTGTAAAGGATAAGTTGGGATCGATTGCACCTTTTAAAAGATACACTTGAGGGAGGAGTACAGTGTCACAATAACATTGACCGGTGAGTGTACTGCGTTCAAATATTGGAAGATCATATTCATGCAACATTATGCCCCTTCACATGCAATGGCACAATTTGTGGCCTTTGCTGTTTCAATTATTTTTAAAATTTTTTATATATGATATACAAGTTACATGTCGATTCTTTCGTATTATTAACAAGTAGGGTATACAAGATCTGAATTTTGGTTTTTATTTTAAATCTATTTTATTGGTATACTTCATATAAAACCATTTAGTGTGCAAATATGTTCTTTGCGTTTGTTGTTTGTTATTTATTATAAACGTGAACAATGTATATACTAATTAGAAGATATTTCCAATCGATTTTAACTTGAAGACAAGACTAACCAATTCTACAGTATGCTTTAGTTGCAACTCTGTTCGGTTGGATACGGAAACTGGATAACCGTTTTGAAAAAAAGTTCTAGAGAGGGAACTTTTTTATTTTTCCCTTTACAATAGTCTCTCTTTCTTCTGGAGAAATCCTTCCGTTTATTATATAACAGGCCACTCCAAGTATTCTGGGCGGGTTTGTTTAGGAACTGACACATCCAGCAGTAAGCCACATCTTGCATCTTAGTGCTGAATCTAGCATAACTTACATACCTTTAGAATCTAGCATCTTGGTTAAGTTTAGTATAATTTCATTCTTTCCTCAGGAGAACATGTAAGAACGAACATTTAATGGTTGGAGCGAAAGTGATGGTTGGAGTAATAAACCAGTCCGTATTTCTACTGCGTTCTGTTGTTGAATTCACAGAAATGTTCATAAATAAATTCAAGAAGTAAAACACAATCCTACAAAAGATGTTTCCTTGCCCACTGGTTTTATTATTGTGAACTGGATTCAAAATAACTGGACAGTTATTTTGAATATTTCTGTTCCTTTTCACTTTACAACTTGAGGTGGAATGAGGGTCAGGATAGATCTAATGATATACCTTTAAAAGAAATGCTTCAGTACAGTGTCGGAAGTGGTATGTATTATTTATATTACTACTATGTTACCTCCCCATAAAATATAAATTTACCCTTCCTCCTCTTCCCTTTTTCGAATACGGTGAATCGCCTTTTTGCTGAAGAAAGATGCTAAAAGAAAATTGAAATGTCTGTGTCTTAAACTTTCTTTGAAGCGCAGTCTCTTTTATTTGTAGGATTATGCGAGTATGTTTTCACATCAATATGAAGAGATAGAGAGCCAAATTTTTTAAAATGGACTCCTGCTGCGAACTGACCGTCAGTAAACACCTGATCTCGCTCTGCTCATTTTTCTCGCACACGTGAAATGGGTTTGTTGTTTCCAAAACAAATGGGAAGATAGTTATTTGGTGTTTTTGCGTTTTAGCACGCACACAGGTATCACTATGTTTTAATCGTCAAAAGAAATATCAAAAACATCCGATACACATGATACGAAACAGCGAACAGAGGGAGACAAAGATTATAGTAGACCAAGTTTTCCGCGTGGTACCATTATGGAGAATAAATATTTGATAATGTCACGTAGATGCTCTTAAGTCTATTCCATCTGTCCTTATAATTTTTCTGGCCTCATGAATTTCTCAGAAGAATACGTACGACATATGTCTAGATTTGTACTCTTTCTAAACTAAGGAAAGAAAACAACACTTCATACTTCTATCATTTGGTGCACATCTCTATGAAGTTGTTTTGCATAGAAGCATAGCTTACTTCTTTTTAAAATAGCTCCTTTATGTTAGAATTCTTAAAGATATCTGACATAAACACAGAAACACAGATGTGTTTAGTTTTGTTTCGTGCTAGGATAAAAGGGAAAAGTGCAACATTTGCTTCGCGGTGAAGTTATATATATTATTAACATGAGCGATGATAATTGAGGTTTAACAAAGAGTGCCTTTCGGATCCACAATTTAACGGGTAGTTGCAGTCCATGTTAAGAATCGAACCAAAGCTATGTAAGACCTGTTTGAGCTCTTTTGTTGTAAAAGTAAACTTTAAAGACACACAAAAGACTTGGGAAATATCAAGCTAATGTAAAGCAATTGCAAAATACCCTGCACAATGCTGCATCTTTTCTGTGCTAAGAAACATGCGGTGCGCGAGTTTTTTTTTCGAACATAACATCCCTTTCCACACAATAAAAGACAATATAATGTTTGTTAAAAGAAAGTGCACATAATATTTTAAATTTTATTTGTGATCTTATCATGCATAATTATAAATAATGCCTTTCCTAGTACGAGAATGAATTCAACTGTATGTCATAAACCCTCTAAAGCGATATTTCTCAAAATTATTTATTGCTAGATATTGTAAATTTACGGTATCTATTTTAGTGGGCTGGAAATTTTGCATCTAATCGGAAAATTTCATGGCTTCGGACAGAAATTCTGAGATACGAAATTTGCATCATTGTCTTCTGAAAGGATGCCTAGAAAAAATATTACTGGAAAGTAACTGAAAACACAAAATGGATTTCATAGCCAAATTTACGTCATTTTGGTGCGTCATCATTTTTCTTTAAACACTTGTATTTAGTATGGAGTTTAGTGCCCTTTTCAGCATAGAGGCTATATGAGACGTGAACTTACAAATTAACATGGGATCAGAACCACAGGAGTTCCCACCGGAAATCGAACCTGGGTCTCCCCCACCAAAACACGTACGCTAATCATATAGACACAAGGGAGTTCAATATTTGGTAATGTGTACATACAATTGTGGAATTGCACCTGTTTAATGGAATGCGATTCCTTCTACTAAGATAAATCTTCACAATACTCAGCTGAATAAAGTATCTTTAAAAAGAAAATGTCACTCTTTATGTTTCAGTTCCTGGTTCAACTGAAGGATGGTACAAATTGCAATGAGCTTTTTTTGGATCCTACTTGATGCATTGGATCCATCATAAACTGGGTGTTTCATACGGATATGAACTAAAAGCGTACAAATATAAATTTAAGTTACATTCAAATATCTTTAAGTTAAAATTGAATGTATACATACATACATAGGTCTACATATTATATATTAGGGTGGGCCGAAAAAAAATTTTTTTTTTTTGAATTTCTATTGGGGGGGTTGCGGTAAAGTTGCCTCGTGTTAGTGGTAGTCAACACACAAAATTTGGATTTTTTTTTTGGTCAACCCCTTCCTTTGCCTCATCGGACTTCAATATTTTTCTAGCTGCGGATATGCAACCCGCACATTACGAAGAAAATTGTGCTGCACAGCCTTTTTTGTTTTAATTTTCGATTGGCCGAGTTGCGGAAAAGTTGCCTCGTGTTAGTAGCAGTCTACACATAAAATTTGGATATTTTTGGTCATCCCTTTCCTTTGCCTCATGGGACTTGAAATGAAATGAAATGAAATCTTTGAGTTTTACGTCCCACGGTTATGCCGATTAGGCTAAAGGAGACGGTGATAATGAGAGATGAGTGAAATGGTGGAATGAAGAAAGTGGGAGGAAACGGGAGAACCCCGAGAAAACCCACGAGCACGGTGTTTGTCCACCACAAAGTTCACTTGGCGGGGGCTGGGATCGAACCCGGGACCCCAAGCACCAGAGGTGAACGCTCTACCACTGAGCCACCGCGCCCCCCTCATGGGACTTGAATATTTTATAGTTGCAGCTATGCAACCCGCACAACACTACGAAGAAAATTGTGCTGCACAGCTATAACCTTTGGTTCTTTTTCACACTGAAGCATTATGAGGCTGAATATAAAACACAAGATAAAAGTGAGATGCATATTGCTCCTATGTAGTTAAAAATTATAAAATTAAACTTAACACAAGGAATAACGACCGCACCGCCTGAAATTTAGTTTTGAACATACCACTTGTTGCAAGCACGAACTGTTCATATTATTATTATTATTATTATTATTATTATTATTATTATTATTATTATTATTATTATTATTATTATTATTATTATTATTATTATTATTATTATTATTTCCATCCACATACGTATCCTCACTGTCAGTGATGTAGCTAGGTTCTTTCATTTGTGGGAAGAAGCAAAAATTTACGAACTTATGGCCTGTTTATGGGATAAATGGCTTGAGAATATGGACCTCATATTTATTTTTAAGTACTTTGCTAAAGTTATTTCCCCCTCCTTGTGTTTTCTCAACATTCTAATTAGTAAAACGTATATTGCATATGATCAATTTAATTTAGTGTTTGTCCATATTATTTTTATACCTCTTGACAGTGATTGACTTCAACCAAGGTGAACTACCCTAACAGCACAATCACATAGTAGGCATATGCCTATCATGTTCCCTCAGGTACATGAGAATGTGTCCAGTATGTGCCTTATGTACCTCTGAGAGAGAAATCCAATGGATGGCAAGTGATAGTCTCAGTCTATGTCCGTCCCTAGGCACATGCCTGATACGTACCTGGGGAACGTACCTAGTATGTTCTAGTTATGTTCCACATGCCGTAAGCGTCAATGAATCACAAAATTACTCCCCCAAAATCGCCTATATGCGTAATTTGTTTACATTAAGGTAAGTCTAAAAACAATTTAAACAAATAAAAAATGTACTCCAGGGTGGGCACGAATCACCAACCTTTAGATTACTAGCCGCATGCTGTACCGACTTGGCCACGGAGGTGATGGAGACAACGTCGCTTGTAGAGGGATAAATTGTTGATGTCTTTTGAATTTTGTTAATCAGAGTGCTCCTTTAACCGCGTATATTCAACGATAACCGTTTGGGATCAGATAAAATTTACTTCCCATGTAATTTTATAAGAAAATGACAAGTACTTTATTTTATGGTTCTTCCATATTCACTTTCAAATGGTCAGCGACAGTTGCCGTCTAATAAAGTTGATGCGTTTGTTGTTTCTAGTACACAATCGCTTAGAAAAAGAAGCAACAAATGCATCAAATGTGGGAGATAAATTTAGAACACCTAAATGTAGCATGTCTAGAAGGATGTACCTAGAACATGACAGATATATGTCAAAAGTGACGACATAAAAACAAATGACTGTAAAAGTTCGAAACTGAGCCAGGTATATAAATACTATATTTGTGGTACATAGTTGCAAATGTCAATTAGGTGTAACAAGTACCTAAAAGTGTAGGTAGCTGAAGTACATACTTAGCATATGAATATCATATGTGCCAAGTGTCGGGTACCTAAAATGTAGCTGGGACACCTAAATGGCACATGCCTAGCACATCCTGTGCTGTTAGAGTAAGAAATCTTTATTAGAAATAATGGATGATAAAATAATGAATAATATTTACACTTATGAAAAATAACTGGTCACAACTATTTAAATGTTTTCTATTCTGTAATAATAAACTAACAATAGAAAAGATCTATGATATTATTGGCATTGGATTTTTGTGCAAATGCATATTTTGTTTGCTTATGTGCATCTCTGTTAAACTTGGTACGTGTTTCTAACTACAATAATACAGCTCAAATTTGAAGTTTTATAGTGCATATAAATGCATATTTCGAAAGTTAAAGCATATATTAATGCTTAAGATCATATTTAGCATAGATATTCTGTAACTTTTTATTTCAGATATACAGTACGTTTATATAAGTAGCATGCAATAAATCTAATTTTAGATTGAATTTTCAACGCATTTAAATGTTTATGCAATATAATAACCTTTTGCATGGAAAGATGGAGGAATGTCTAGTTTATGAAGTACTAATATTGTTAGCAATTGATCAGCAGAGCAAAGACACTTTGAATTGTCAAGATGTTAACAGAAATTTAATAGTAATGAAGACTCATTGTAATATTGTGTCAAAATCAATTCAGAAACAAGAGACGCGAGGAAGACTGCTCGGTAAATGCTTAGTTCTAGTTGATGAAGTTCAGCACGAGCTCCAGTCAGTTTCTGGTGGTCAAGTGATTTGACTATCTTGAAGGCGCCTGTTTGGAAGCATGAGGAAAAAGTACTTTTTATGGGTATTTTGAAAAAGGATTTTTAAAAATCCTTTGTTTTCCCTGATGAACACTTAAGTAATGATACCTGATTAAGCTGATGAACGTAACAATGTGGATAAGGCGCATAAGGACACTCTTCTATCAAAACATCTTGAACTCCTGAAATTTGCTCTCATAACGCTTGCATCGAAGTAGCCCTGACCCACATATATACTTTCCGTCTATACTTATGAATCAAGCAAGGCATTTACAATAGCTTTTGATATTGCAGGAGCATTGGGAGCAAAGTTTTACAATTTAAAAAATGTTAATCATGTTTAACGTATCGTACACTAAACTGTTCATGGATAGCAATATCACGGATCTCATCAGCTATAATGCTAAATTTCTCAGTTGAACATAATTTCTGATATAATAACTTTACTCAGGGCCGTTGCGTGGCTAGTAAGCGCCCGGAGCGATTATTTCAAGTCCCCCCTCCCCCAGTGTGTTATGAAAAACAACCAGAGGTTATTCTGTACTCATAGATTTAAATTCGGAATTTATGATCAGAATATAAGATAAAAGAAGTTAGTATTATGTCATTTTTTTAAAAAGTGAATGGCTCTTGTAGTTAAAGCAAAGGAGTTAATGAAAGTATGGTTTTGAATTATTAAAATCGAGTGCTATTCTTGTTTATTTTGAGCTGACATCAACATAGCAATAGCATAGACTATATAAATAACGATACAAGTATTAAATTCCAAGATTACAAAAAAAAAAAAAAAAAACTCCCCTTACAGAGGGCTGGGGAGAGTTCTACTTGAATAATCCTAGACGATGTTTTACAATACCGGTAATTTTCAAGTTCAGTACTCTAACGGGAGTCCCTCAAGGATCTAATCTAGGTCCCCTTTCGATTATTCTTGTTATTAATGATATTCCTCTGTGTATTAATTTCTTTTTTCCGACAATCTCAAATTATACTCCAAAGTAAGTTCAATTGATGACTGGGGGGAAAGTTCAATAGGATCTACAAAGAGTTCAGATATGGTGTAATAAGAACAAATTAGTCCTGAACATGTCCAAATGTAAATCTGTATTTTTCACGAAGAAAGAAAATCCAATTAACTTTACCTATACAATAAGTGGCACTTTCTTGTCTACCCCAAATACTATCAAAGATCTAGGCGTTTTATTTGATAGCAAATGAACTTTTGCTCCACACGTTGACGAAATAACGAGTGGTACATATAGAAACCTAGGTTTAATTTATAGGATAGGGCAGGATTTCTACAAAGAATCAACATTTATAAGGTTATATTTTTCGTATGTGAGGTCAAAATTAGAATATTGTTGAATTGTTTGGACACCAAATACTCTGATGCAAAATATATAGTTTAAATTTTTAAAAATGCTTGCATATAAGAAAACCAGTTTCTGCCTAAAGAATACTTCCTCTGAAGACTTAGTAACGAATTTTAGTTTTCAAACATTAGAAAAAAGGAGATGGGTTTTTGACTTGTTGTTAGCAAACATTGGGACATTCTATTGTAGAAAAGCAAGAACTAACATACGTAAGTCTCCTCTGTGGAGAATGTGTGCTTCATATAACGAAATGATTAGATTTCAAGTAGTAGGTGTATTTAGTATGTCCGAAAACAAGTTCAAAACAATTGTCAGGCAATAACTTCTGCATAATTAAATTATATATATTTGTGTTTGTATAATAGTGTATGATTATCCTTATGAAATAAATAAATAAATAAATTTTACTTACCCGTGGTCTGATCATTACTAAAATATCTGATTTAACATTTAAAAAAAAAAAAATTCATTTACCAACATAATCTGAATTCCTTGAATTTTGTTGATTTGTTTTCCCGGCGCCCCCTCTGGTCGCGGCGCCCAGGGCAATCGCCCCGGTCGCCTTGCCCACGCAACGGCCCTGACTTCACCGTTTCGTCATAGCACGATGTAAAGTCATTCTGCGTTTCAGGTGACAGATAGCGTGTATTTGCTGGGTCTCTACATAGGCCCTATTTTCAGGAGGGGATCAAATGTTGATGGGATGTGTTGTAGATGTAAATTGAAGTTACAAGTATTACCCTCTCTAGTTCCTTCAAAACAAATCAAGACTGCAAAAGTTAATAGACTAGATCCACCTATGCATAGTAGAGGTCTGCATGGACTCGGTCCTCAAAGCATATATCACTTTGGGCCAGGGCCGGGCTCGGGCTGTAAATTTTTAAATGTACAACCATATTTCCCGGGCCTTTTCGGACCTAAATATAGGCTACTGTAAACTTTGTAAATATATTGTACAACGATTGGAGGTTGGACCGTTCTTTCTGGAGAACTTTTAAAGCCCTACTGCAAAATTAAATTTCTAATTGCTGTAAATAAAATACAATTTTGCGTTAATTGTAAAGTTTCTCTAATTCGGGCTTATTTCGGGCTCATTTGATTATCACAGGAGCTCGGGCCTCAATGCTAAAACATATTTCGGACTCGGGTCGGGCCTTACATTATGAATTCACCGGCCGGGCCGGGCCCGGGATAAAAATGCCGGTTCGTGCAGACCTCTAGTGCATAGCAAGCTGAGAAGTTTAGGAAAATGTCCCTTTACTCCTAAGCACACCTAATGAATAATAATAATAATAATAATAATAATAATAATAATAATAATAATAATAATAATAATAATAATAATAATAATAATAGATCCTTCGTGCCTAAGCGTTAACGTATGCGCCTTTGGTGTGGGAGACCCAGGTTCGATTACGGCGGGAGATCATGTGATTCGGATTCTACGTTAATCAATAGGCTCCCTCTCATATAGCCTCGCTGCTGTAAGTGACGTTAAACTCAAAATCAACTTAATAATAATAATAATAATAATAATAATAATAATAATAATAATAATAATAATAATAATAATAATAATAATAATAATAATAATAATAATAATAGCTCCTTCGTGCCTGAGCGTTAACGTATGCGCCTTTGGTGTGGGAGACCCAGGTTCGATTACGGCGGGAGGTCATGTGGTTCGGATTCTACGTTAATCAATAGGTCCCCTCTCATATATCCTCGCTGCTGTAAGTGACGTTAAACTCAAAATCAACTGAATAATAATAATAATAATAATAATAATAATAATAATAATAATAATAATAATAATAATAATAATAATAATAATAATATAAAGTAGGCTACTTGTTAGCTAAAAATGTAGGTACTGTATGTCAAGTCAATTTTGGACTCCCGGAAAAAAAACTGCGAACGACCTTGGCGACTGCCCTGGAACGTCATTTAAATGGACACTGCATTTAATAAATAAATATGTTTTTTGTTCAACTTAGGTTTACACCGACATGATCGAATCACGGCCGACTCGATGTTCCCCTGCCCTCGCTCCTTTAGAGCAATGGGAAATACATCGAGTCGGATTGCTTGATTCTGCCACTAGATGTCAGAAGTATCTAAAGCAAGCAATTATGTTGCTTCATAAAAGACACAACAGATGTCACGCCAGATAAACACGGTTCTCTGTTTTCTCAGTTTATCCATGTCACGGTGCATGACAAACATTTTCAAATACAGGGTCACATGGTTCGGGTCCGGGTCACGGTTCGGGGCTGTAAGATTTCAGGGGCAAAAAATTTCCTCTTCGGCCAGTTCACAAATAACAGGCAACATCACACTTCCAATGTCGCGAAAATATATATAGAAATTGCCTCTTGCCCATGGGCACCGATAGGGGAGGGCAGGGTGGGGCCCAGGTCCCCCTCTGGCTCACGAAAATTTATACGTAATATAGCAAACCACATACATTAAATACCAGATATACCAGACGTAATATAGCAACCATGGAGATGGGTCCCCTCCTAGAAAATTTTCTTCGGGCGCCCCTGTTCTTCCTTCTCTTTAAAACCAGAATTTTAGGAAATGCTGGGTTACGTGTCTACTTATTTGTAATTCTTCTAATTGAGGGATTCGTGAGATACTCTATATCAGTAAGTACGCCAGCAATTTTTACTTGGGGGGTGTTCAAAATAAAAGGGGGTGTGCTCTCAGAATAGTGATAAAAATTTTAAACTAACTCAAACAAACAAACAAGAAAACAGTATATTTTGTTACGCAACTATTACAATACTACTGCTATTACTATTGCAGTACTATTACTATTACTATTGCAATACTACTGCTAACAATAATAATAATAATAATAATAATAATAATAATAATAATAATAATAATAATAATAATAATAATAATAATAATAATAATAATAATAATAATATCAGCTCTTCGCAGTGTAGGATCAATAAAGTAAGTTCACACATTTGAGCATTTATTATTATTATGAAACTAAGTAATACAATGAAACCTCTCAAAACGGACATGAGTGGAACACGATTATTTGTCCGTAGATGAGAGGTATCCCTAAAAGGAAGGGTTCTCTCTCATAACACCACACCACACATATTTATGACATGGAAGAATAAGAAAGTTTGTCTTCTTATGAAGATGTCTACTATTGAGAGATGCCCGTTAAGAGGGGTTTCACTGTATTAGGAATTAATCTCCACTATTTTACCCAGTAATTACATGTGAATTGATTACATACGAATTATTGTAATTATTTTGCAAAATTCTGCTATTATTTCAATTTTTTCACCCCCAGCAAATTTTAGTGGGTGATTTTTTTTTTCAAAATATTAATTGGGAAAAAATCCCTCGTTCCATGCTAAAATCACAGTTCCAATTTCATTATTTTAATATTCTAACCCTGGTGTTAACGTTAATTGTTGTAATATTATTTGATCTCTTAATCTCCGTTCCTGCCCCTTCCTGGCTACGTTATTAATTCTGAATATCTTTCATAAGAAAATTATTCATTGATTTAGTTGTTTTCCAGAAATCCAGTTTTTCAATTTACAAATATTTTGTATCTTTCTGTTTTGTCTTCTTTAATATACCCTAATTTTAATAATCTCAGGGCTCATAGTGGTCTGGTCTCTTATAAATAGTTGAAAAGTGACAAAAAAAATGGCCAAAAGTTCACGAAAAAGTGACCAAAATCTCATCATGCCCCTTTTTTTCTTTGTCAATTTCTCCATCACCTCTCTCTTCGTTTGTTGTTTTGTTTCTTCTTTACTTCTTCTTTTTGACCTTCCTCCTTTCTTATGTTTTCAAAGTATGCTTTGTACCTGTAGTTACGGTAAGCAGACTTAGCAGATGTAAAAAGCTTCTGAGTAAGTGGAACCAGTTCTGGCCTATTTCTGAATTTCTTCATCCCAGACATTATATTTAACTTCGCATATAGAGTTCTCAAAAACGTGAAATACGGACATGATGAACCACACAAACACACACACACACAACGTTGAACGGACCGTTAACTATTACGAGAGAAAACTAAAAGATTATTATGATAGAAGAAAGAATAGACACAGAAGGGTTCGCAACCAAACCTTGAGAGCTTAAGCATCCAACAACCGTCCACTGTGCTTTACAAAGAATAAAAGTTGAAGTGAGAATAAAGTTCACTGTTTCACATGTGGCAGCAAGTACTGAAGCTTTCAGAAGAGTAATGAGTAACAAGTGTTTGCCTTTTTCCATTTGTTTTTATATTTTTCTTAGAAAACTGCCAATGCAAAACATAAATCACATAGTGTTGCCACGAGACGAGACATTTCTCGTGTCTCGTCTCGTCTCGTCTCGTAAACGAGACGGGACAGAACCCTTTTAGACGAGACACGAGACGAGACAGACTACTTGTCCCGTCTCGAAAACGAGACGAGACACGAGACGAGACGGGACGTCTCGTGAAATGTCTTGTCTCGTCTCGTGTCTCGAAAATGAAAACGCTGGCGGGAATGGCCAAGATTAAAATTGCCAGTGGTCATATAGATTGCAAAAAGAAAATCCCCTTTGTGAGAAAACGTGTTGAAAAGCCTTCATAGAAAAGTGTCCTCTGTCTATTGAATTAAACAATCGTGATACATGAGCTTCCAGGGATATCATCCTTAATGTCTTGTCCCCAATTCCCCTTGCTGTAAACTGAGGAATTCTCTCTTTTTTTATTTCTGGCTGGAATGATGACAAACAAAATCAAAGACAGGGAAGATTTTTACAAGGTCAAGAAACCGAACTACCACCACCATCTATTCAATTTGAAAACTGGGTAAGGTCTACACTCATTACAGGCTGTAGTTGAAAGTTCTGGCTGAGATGGTGGAAGATAACAGAACAGACCACCTTGTCTTTATTCTCTGGTGGCGGTATTCTTTTTGCTATATGAACCGAAAACGGCAATTGAAGTATGTCATCTTGCAACTAAAATTTTGTCTTCTCTCTCTCTCTCTCTCTCACACACACACACATACACATAAAACATACTTTTACCATTTTACCAATCGCTCGCTTATTATACAGCAGTCATGTTGTAAAATTCACCTCTTCGTTTGCAGGCGAAGGACAAAGAAAGCAAAGATATTATCGACGAACTCTTCAAATTGTTTGCTTTCAGCAAATTTATGATACCAACAATAACACTTTAGGTGAAGAGGTTTTACAGGGGGACCTTCGTTTTGTTACGCGAAAATGTTTGATCTGACCAGAGTGCGAAATTGTTCTCTGCTTCTGCTTCCATGTTCTCTACTTCCCTTTCCTAGTGAATAATAATCATTAGGACCTGAATTATCTTCAGAAATTGTTTCTTACAGGCATATAAAACCTCTCGAACTTGATAAGTTTAAAGAACATTTGGTATAATATTCATGGAACTCCGTTGAAAGCAGAAAATATCATGAGAATGATCAAAATTCGAACATTGGAGAACATAATTAACAGAAAAGAAATAGGATACCCAAACCATATTTTTAAACCTGCTATAAAATGTATATCCTATATTTTTACTAATTCCTTACTCCCATGAAAGTATCCTGGGGAGGATATTCTCTCCAATTTTTTCAGACTGAAATCCTTTTATCCCGTACGATTTCGCCCCCTGACACAATACGAAAAAACAAATGCTGTTAAAATCCATACACATGACCCTTCCAGGACTCAACCCGGGGCCTTCAAGCCATGGTCTATCGCCGCAGACCACTCGGCTTGGTATGAAGAGGTACGTTGTATGATTGCGAATAGATCACGACAATATAAGAAACTTTAATCAAAAATGGCCAACCAAAAATCAACTTTTTTTAGCCACTAGCTAATCTGGGTGTACTGTCATGAGTTTGTTACACAAACGGGGCAACCACCACATAGTAGCACACACCCCGCGGTTATGGGAACAGATTTGAACCATGGAGGTGAAGACTGGCTTCAAGCATTGTTTCGTCCGATGTGTCGTTCAGCTCCCATTACTATGGCACTTTAAGTAGAGGTTACTGTGCAGTAACATAAAATTTCAATCAAATACTTTCCATTACTCAATAAAATTATTTGGTTCCGAGCTTTTTTTTAAAAAAAATTAATTGCAACAAATCTAAACATGCTAAAATGGAAAGTAGTTTTAGTATCGGTATGGGTTAACACTGTGAAACCTAAAGGCTGGAATATATGAAATCAAAGTGTGCACATAAAGCAAGTGGGCTGATAGTATACGATAGTGTCGGGGATGGTGACACTTTTACATCGAACTTTCCTTGTCGTGTAAACATTATTTGACATTAGTGTCTTCATCTTCGACGTACTTATGAGCAATTTGCTGTATATTCGTGTATTGAAACTGGTGAAACAAATTTCAATGTTTCAGAATGGTAAAAAAAAAAAAAAAAAAAAAGCCAGGATCGAGAAGCCTCAGACAACTAACAGCAGAGATGTATTATCTTGTAAACTATTTGTCCTTGCCTTGTGAGCTTATTTGAATTTATTTTTAAGACCTTTAGGCAACTTTGGCCGAATGGACGATGATGGGGAAATTAGTGGAATGAAGAAAGTGGTAGGATACTAGGCAACTTCGAGAAAACACACACATTCGAAAAATGAAATGAAATATTTGAGTTTTACGTCCCACGGTTATGCCGGTTAGGCTAAAGGAGACAGTGATGATGAGTAATGAATGAAATGGTGGAAGGAAGAGAGGAAACGGGAGAACCCCGAGAAAACCCACGCACACGTTGTTTGTCCACCACAAAGTTCACTTGGCGGGGCTGGGATCGAACCCGTGACCCCAAGCACCAGAGGTGAACGCTCTACCACTGAGCCCCCGCGGTCCCCACACACATTCAATGTTTGTCCATCACAAAGCTGACATGGCACTAACCGAGATCGAACCGACTACCACATAGACCAGAGGTGAAGGCGTGACATTTCTTGTCTTGTGTGATCTGGGTAATACTTGTAACTTAGTTGTATCTTGATTAGCATAGTGCAGTCTGCTACATTTTACTTTCGTTCCCATGGTATGCTGCTATATTTTTTACGAGACAAGACGAGACAAAACGAGACAAACGGGACGAGACAGAACCTCTCGAGACGAGACACGAGACGGGACGAGCACATTTTTTCGAGTCGAGACACGAAGCGGGACACGCTTTGCACGAGACGAGACGAGACAGCCTGAAGTCTCGTCTCGTCTCGTCTCGTGGCAACACTAAAATCACACGAAAAAGCAATTTTACCTTTCAAAAAAGTAACTTTTAGTGACAAATTTGAAAAAAAAAGTAACTTTTAGTGACCAACTTGAAAAAAAAGTAAATTTTAGATTTAAAAATGTGACTTGCTATGAGCCCTGTTCTGCTCAATGAATTTACGTGAATAAAAATATACTTTACAAAAAATTAAACTAGCACCAAATGCGTTCCTGAATAAAATTAGACTCAGTCTAAAATATATATAATTCTTACTTCGATCGATCTCTTCATTTCTAAAAACGTTTTGTGTCCGTCCGTTGATACACCACTTGCAGAGCAGGCTCGAAACCAGCCACAGAGCTTTGGGGGGCCATGAATATGTTAGGAGGGGCCAAGTCATTAAAAATTCTCTTACAAATATCTAAATTGTGCATTTTGTATTGAGGTCTGGAGGGGACATGAAAAATTTGGGGAACGGTCAGAATGGCAGTGGGACAAAATGGCAGGGGACAAAATGGCAGGCGGACGAAATGGCAGAGGACGAAATGGCAGGAGGACATAAAGGAAGAAAGTATAATTTGAATTCTCAGACTTTAAACTATTTAGTTTCTTACTTGGTAAATGAAGATTTCAGCATACATTTTCGATTTATTCATTATGTTCCAAAATTCGAACTGCTAATATTTCAATTCTGAGAATTCTGATGTAAGAATTAAGAGAGTGCCACCAAGATTTCCGCCGGAAGTTTGGAATTCTCAAGAGGCGACTCTGTCTAACAATCCTCGCACAAATAACTTATGTGAGGGGTGGAATCTTAAGTTTTTCCATTTGGTTGGACACAACCACCCAACGGTATGGAAACTCATACAAAGCCTACAGAAAGAGAATTCCACCGTTCATTCTAGAATTTCTAGTGCGAAAGAGGACAATACCCCGTCAAGAAAACTAAAAAGGTTTATGTTGATCTGCAGCATAGATTGAGGAACCTATGTGTGGATTATTACACAAACAAAAGATCTCTTGAGGAATTCTTGCGGGGAATTGCTCACAACTTGAAATTAACGACAATGTAAGTAGTTAGTTTCTTATGATTGCAAATTGTTTTTGTACTCTATTTTACGGTATATTTCATTATAAAAAATTAACGACGGTGTTAATAATTAGCAATTCTTTTCTTAAGACTGCAGAATGTTTTTATAGCATATTCTAGGATATGTGTTATAGGATGTTCACGACACTGTAAGTAACTAGTCATTCTTACGACTGCAAAGTATATTTATAGTCTATATTACGATGTATTTTGTTATATAAAATTAAAACCGATGTAATTATTAGTCATTCGTACAACTGCAGAATGTTTTTATATTGTTCTAGTATATGTGTTATAAGATGTTAACGACCAGACCAGGTTTCAGGCCGGTAGCCAGCCCAAAAATGTAGGGGGACCCGGCTGAAGTTAGTGGGGGCCCGATCCAACCATATTATATTTCATCACCATCGTGAACATTTTAGGGGGCTACAAAAATTTAGGGGAGACCGGTCCCTAGATCCCCCTGGATACGGGCCTGTCTGGTATGTAATTAGTCATTCATAAGACTGCAAAGTGTGTTTATAGTCTATATTATGGTATATTTTGTTACATAAAATTAAGGACTATGGTTTAGTCATTCTTACGAGCGCAAAGGGTTTTAACTGGTGCTGTCGAAATCGATTTTTCAAAATCCGAAAACCGCTTTTGCGGTTTTTATGTTGGAAACCGCTTTTGATGTTTCCGTTTTGAAAACCGCATGATTAAATTTGGCATGATTGTAGCTTTCCGGGACAAACCCACAGAAAAACTGCCAAAAGTGAATATTTTTAATTTTTGGGGGTGTAAACGGGAATGAAGAGATTCCCATGTTATTTAAATGGACGTTTTCTTAGGATATAAAATCTTATTTTTTAGATAGTTGAAATAGGAAAAGAAACGATAGAATTATGGGTTTAAGAGATGCGAAGCCGTAGGCCGAGCAAAGACAGTGGGGGGAACGAAGCCCCCGGATGGGCAGATTCAGGAAATACGAAGAGCAATGCACGAAATTCATTGTTGATGCAAATGTCGATAGATAAGAAATGCGAGGCCGTAGGCCGAGCAGACCTGGGAGTCTGGAGGCGGAGCCCCCAGCTAGCCAAAGGCTAGGTTTGTTATATAAAAATTAATGACGATGTTAGTAATTGGTCATTCTGACGACTGCAGTGTTCCTTATAGTCTGTTCTACGATATCAGTTATTATTGAAAATTAAGAAAGATGTACGTAATTAGTCATTCTTACAACTACAAGCTGTTTTTATAATTTAAAGGATATGTTACAGGAAATTAGAAAAAAAAAACTTTGTCATTCCTGTAACTGTAGAGGAATTTTGTAGGTCTGTTCTGTGATATGTTTTAGTATTGAAGAATAAATAGTAACCATTCTTTCAGTTTTGTATTTAACTTGTTTACTTTCAATCTATATTTTCTTGTAGTTAGAATTGTTATAAGACCAAGATATCAATTGGAAGATTGTTACAAAGAAATAAATTTAAGAAAAAAGTTAAGATTTTAAGTTAAGTTTGGATATCTGATATTTGCCCTCTTTCACGCTCTTGGTTCAATTTAGCTGTATTTATATGCTTTGGACATTCCAGGCAGAAATGACTAAAATTGAGAACCGTTACTTACTAACAAACACAATAGGTGAAACCGAGCCCTAGGAGTTATAATTTTTGCCAAATTAACTTCCTGCCATTCCGTCCTTCTGCCATTTCGTCCTCCTGCCATTTCGTCCGCTGCCATTTTGTCCTCCTGCCTTTATTTCCTGCCATTATGTCCCCTGCCATTTTGTCATCCTGCCATTCGGTCCTAAATTCGAAAAATTTAGGAGGGCCAGGCTCTCCCTAGCCCCCCTCTGGTTGCGAGCCTGTTGCAGAGTAGCACTTACCAACTGAATCTGGTATTCTATAGGCTTATTACTATAACTCGACAAGTTTCAAACCAAGATGCGCAGATCGCTGCGGAGCACTTCGTATTCCACCACCCTCCCCACTACTCTTCCATCCACTGATCTGGCCTTGAAAGTACCAGTGATACTAACTCAGCAAACTTATGCTACAACAAATATCACCTGCTAAAATAAATGACAAATATTACCGTGTAGCGTTATACCTACAGTATCGACTCGTAATTCTCATATCAGTGGTCCATTTCATTTAATCCCGCTTTCGAAAATGCGTTGCGGTGGTAGCTCTTCGTATTCTACGGTAGTATATTCTGCGTATGTTCGTTATTAAGCTTTAAAACGAAGAGAAACCAAAAGGCGAATGGCTTAATTTTCTGGATTCCACATTAAAGACTGAACTGACAGCCGAGCCTACTAGAACATTACGATACTGAACCAGGGGCGAATACAGAACGGGGGGCGCACCTTTCTGAAAGGGAAATATTTCTGTCTTACTTCAATGAGACGAGTTGACAAAAGTATTTTTGTCAATATAAGACAACAAATAAGCTGCTTTCAGTCTATTGTTAGTACAAACTATGTCTCAAGTGTTATAATGTTTAATATTTTGCGCCCCCCATCCTTCTGAGTAAGAATGAATAATTATTCAACTTCCAAGGCCGAAGATACAACTTGTGTAAAAAAAAAAAAAAAAAAAAAAAAAACTATAACAACTTATAACTAGTAGAGAAAACTTCGTTCAACGATTTCTTTTATTTCAGCTAGTTCCTCTTCCAGAAGTGCGGATCAAAATATTTGGCATAGTTGCAATTAAAATATTTGATTTAATTATCACCCTAGTTATATGTTCGAGGTCCCAAAGGTCATGTAGGCCCCCTATTGTATTTATGAATATACATTATTTGGCATAATTTGAATGCAATTTGCTTTAAAATCCTCATGTATATACCTTCTGCATCTGAATGCCCCCAACTTTACAGAGAAATCGGCACCCTTGGGTCGGGCCTCACATTATTAATTCACGGGCCCGGCCTGAGATGAAACCTACATTCACGCATCACATTCAGTACTGGCGTGTTGGCAAAGTAAGAGTGAAATAGGTGCAACAGAAATTGTTGGAAAAGGGCCACGTCTTATTATGGTCCATGCAGGAGGGGAATTTGGGTTTGTTGATAATGCTCTATTATTGTCCAAATCTAAGCAGAAAAAGTGGAGATTCTGATGAACAGTAGAAATTTTTCAAAATGGATCGATGAAAAACTACTTCCTAATCTTCCCAAAAACAGCGTTGTTGTTGTTGATAATGCCAGTTATCACAATGTTCAAATCAATAAAAGACTATCTATGTCTTCACTTAAAAGCGACATGATACAGTGGCTATCAGCGACAGACAAACCTATAAACGAAACCGAAATTGAAGAGGAGAATAGAGTAAATACATTGTGGAGAATGAACAAAAGACAATTTTTCTTAAGAATTCAAAATGTACCTTATGTGAAACAATACACGATTAACAAGAAATTTATAAACGCGAGGCACACTATAATAAGACTTCCACCTTACCACGCAGACTTAAATCCTATTGAACTTGTGTGGAGGGGGGGGGAAGGGGGAATAAAGAGCAAAGCAAGGCAATGCATTTCCGATTCACTGGATGAAAAGAAAGAATTACTGGGAAAGTTATTTAATGAATATTCACCACAGAAATGGGTAAAATGTTCTGAACACGTGAAAAAATTTGAAGATTCTTACTTTGAAAGAGACGGACTTATGGATGAGCGTGTAGATGAACTGATAACTAGATTTGGTGAAACCGATTCAGACTCAGATTCATCGGCCGATACAGATTCAGATGAGTGGGAGAGTGAAACTGAAGGAGAAATGGAAAATATTTAGAAGGTGATTTCTGTTATCAGTTATTTATTTATTTTTCATTAAGATTCATTGCGAACTTTTCCACCTTTTAATTCATATATTACGTTGGTAAGGAATACCACTAATCCTACTTAATTCATTTAATATTCAAAGAGAAAATATTAAAATGCATTAAAAATTTAGTGCAATCAATATACAGCATTTACACTCAAATGTCGTAGAAAATCCTCAGACCATTCCGCTCCCTCCAGATTGCAACACTGCAAAACATCATCGTCGCGGAGAAGGGAGTGGGGAAATGTAGGATTAGATGCGCAACAACTAGGCTGCAGCGTTCTGTTTACAAACTTTTTCACTTATATATTGTCACACTTTTCCTTATTGAGCAGGAAGTAGGTGAATGACCGCTCAAGACGTTGCCAATTTCAATCATCTGCATCTGTCAATCAATGTCTTTTCTCGGAAACGACTGCGGAGCCCAGGAGGGTAGGTATCAGCGGTCTGTTTTGTCAATTGTTTCGATCAAAACACTGCCCGAAACAATGAGGCCATGTGGTTCTAGAAGCCGTTTATGAGAACGAAGTCGCTTCGTATTTTGAAGTGAAATAAATAAATAAGAATATTACCTTCTTTCCTAAACGCTAAACCTTTTTTTAACTTGATGTAATAAATAACCTATATGATACTGATTGATACAATTGGATTTGGGGGAGTATTCCTTTTCCATCCAAGGGTGTGTGTAAAGAAATTTGGAAGGGTGTTAAGCGGCCCATACACGTAAACACATGCCTGAAGAAACAGCCCGACTTGTATGAAAAATGATAAAACCACAGGCAAGTTGATCGTGTATGGCCTCGTTCATTCATGTTGAAAGTTTTCAAAATCTTCTGAAAACATGTTTGATGTTTTTGCCGTTCTGCATGCATGTTTACCGTGTATGGGCTCGTTCATGCAAGGTGGCTGTTTTATATTTAGGTCCGCCAATCATGACAGCGGAAGAAATCACGTGAGTCTCTCCTCCGTCGCATGCCAAGGTAATGCAGTTGCAGAAAGAAAAAGCACGCGTTTCCTCGTCCTGCACATTTCTCAAATTACTTTCAGTATGTTGGACACACTGTTGCCACACTTGGTACAATTGTACCAAATTCAGCCCCTTTTGTCATTCATCGGCCCGTTGGTACCACGCTGGCATTTTCAGCCCCTTTTGTGAAAAAGTTGGTACAATTCTACCCAATTCAGCACCATTTAATAAATATTTGTCACATTTTCAAAAGTGTCAGTAAAGCTTTTCCTACATCTCACGTTACTCATACTGTGTGATGGCATAAGGAGCGAACTCGGAGATGATTGATTTGTTTCTCGTTTTATGTATATATTTTTTCATATATGGCCATAATACCGTTTTGATTTATTGGTCACTTTGAAATAGAGGCGCGTTTGGTTTCCTTACAATACATACCGAAGACGATAACTTTTTCTCTTTTAATTTGCGGCCTCTGTCATACTTCCTACGTGTGAGAAAAGTTCCATCTACACCCTCCATTCGAAAGAAACCGAACGTTTTAAAAAAACAAAAAAGCAATGTACATTTTGGAACAAATCATTTTTATTAATCAATGTATTCCCCTTCTGCATCGATACACATATTTGCACGCTCCAACAAGTTGTCAAACGACTTCTCCATGTCCTTTATTGGAATGGTCTTTAGGACGGCGGTCGTCGCCTTCTCAATGGCATCAATCGATGCGTGCCACTTTCCTTTCATCGCCAAATGCAGTTTCGGGAACAGATAGAAATTGCACGGAGCGAGATCTGGTGAATAGGGCGGATGATGCAACCGAATACAAAAATTCAGTTACAAGTCGCGAACGATGTGATGGTGCATTATCGTCCAAAAGAGTCCAACTGCCGATTTCGCGATATTCGGGCCGAATACGACGAATTCTTGCCAGCAAACGCTTGCCAGCCAGCCGTAAAACTCTCCAGTGACTGTCTGGCCGGGCTGAACAAATTCTTTGTGGATAATTCCTTTTGAATCGTAAAAACAAATCAGCATCACCTTAACTTTTGACTTCACCAAGCTACTTTTTTTGGTGTTTCTTCTTCCGGCGCTCTCCATTCAGCACTTTGCCGCTTTGTTTCGGGCTCATATTCAAAACACCACGTCTCGTCACCAGTTAAAATCGATTTCAAGAAGTTTCGATCCTGCCGAGCACTTTTAACGATGTCTTTGCAATGCGCAATTCGATCAACGTTTTGGTCTTCGGTGAGTTTGTGTGGTACAAACCGCGAATTAACCTTCTTAAGGCCCAAAACTTCGGTCAAAATGCGGTATGCGGTTGTTTGAGGAATGCCTAATTCCATTTCAATAACTTTCACCGACGATTTTTTGTTATGTTTGATGAATTCACGCACTTTTTCTATGTTTTCTTCCGATAATTTGGTTCTGGAATGGCCTGATCTTTCGTCATCATCCAGCGTCTCTCTACCCGATTTGAATCGCCTGAACCACTCGTAAACTTGCGTACGGGATAGACACTCATCACCATATGCATTTTGTAGCATTTGGTGCGTTTCACTAAAAGTTTTACCCAGTTTAACACAAAACTCAAATGCAGCTCGTTGTTTGAAACTCATTTTCCGACCGATGTACACAACACGCTGACAGTTGAAACTCAATAACTTTGTTGCCGTGCATCCAAATGTCATGACATTTATACCAGTTGTCAATGAGGGACTACGCCATCTACCGGTAAAATATTACAACAGATGGCACTAGTGGTACTATTTGTTTTCAAAAGTTCGGTTTCTTTTGGAATGGAGGGTGTACTTCCACGGTTGTTTGGGGTCCTCCCAGTAGCGTAGCAATAGGGTTGGCAGGGTAGGCATTGCCTACGGGCGCAGGACGTTTCGGCATATTAGAGGACGCCCCAAGTTTTTAGTAAAAGAGAAGCAAATTATATAAATTAAGCCCCAAGTTTTTGTGGTCTTCAGTTCCAATGGCAAGAATAAAAATTCCTGCTCAATTCACTCGCAGTTTATTACATTTGCGTATAAAATGATTGGTATTACTGTTAACTCGTCGAGGTTATAGCACTGTATGGTTAAGAAATTAATGTTCCTGTTTTAATACGATACCAGTCCTATGTTACATGTACTAAGCTTACTAACTATAAATAAAATTCCCCTGCGCAACAGGCTTTCAACAATAACGACAAACTCTATGACCTATAAGATCTGGAGTAAAACGAAAAAATGAAATGAAATGAAATTTTTGAGTGTTACGTCTCACGTTTATGCCGGTTAGGCTAAAGGAGACGGTGATGATGAGTAATGAATGAAATGGTGGAATGAAGAAAGTAGGAGGGAACGGGAGAACCCCGAAAAAACTCACCCACACGGTGTTTTTCCACCACGAAGTTCACTTGGATCGAACCCGGGACCCCAAGCACCAGAGGTGAACGCTCTACCACTGAGCCACCGCGGGGGATGTAGGATATGGCGCGTACGCGTAAGTTACAGATGGTCATACATTGGCCTATTAAATGGGTGAGGGGGCACCACTAGGGATTATTCCTAGGGGCGCCAAAGACCATTGTCACGCCATTGGGTCTTCCTATTTGGATGTTTTTAAAGAATATTTTTAATCCTTTCTTGATTTGGATTCTTGGAAGAGGGGAGAGTGTTCTAGAACTTTATCTCTTTTAGTTTCGTGCTATAGAGCAGGCCCATGGAAAATCAGCGCCCGGAGTGAGAGTATACGACGGCGCCCCCATACATATATTCCAAGCAATTTTTTCTATCTTTTTCCTTTTTTATCCCGAATTTTTCGCCCCCTTACTTCTTCTCCCGGGGCCGTCGCTCCGCTCGCCTCCCCACGGCACGGCCCTGCTATAGAGCCATGTATTACACTGGTATAAAATAACGAATTCAGCCCCTTTTGTTTCCATTTGGTACTATTCTTCAGCCCACTCCAGAACTAGGATTGTGGCAACACTGGTTGGACAGCACGTTGGTACGTGTGTGGTCAAAAAATTCTTTCAAGATGCATGATGAAAGAAACCTTTCATACATGTTGGTAATGCAAGTGCGTGCGTCTATGGCGCGCTTTAGGGGTGTAGATTACTCCCTGCTCTATATTAATTTTGAACCCTATACTCCCTGCTTTGAATTAAAGTGATGGCTGAAATCTTATTTGAGATAATAGTCCAAAATTAATTTCAAGGCTTTCAGCCATTTTCCCGTGATGCGATCACAAACAACAGATAAAATCGCTTTCAATTCGTATTTTTAAAAAATAGAAAATCTCCCTTTCTCTTAAAAACAGAAATTTTCATGAACGCTAGGACACGTACCCGTTCATTGTTAAGGAGGGGTTTATATACCGAATTTCATGTCCCTAACCTCAAGAATTCATGAGGATTTCTATTCTGGGAAAAATATTTGAGACCCCTTTAACTCCCTTAACATGTGTATTTTTAAAAAATCCGTTTTATTCATTCCTCTTGTAATATATTTTTTTTCTATACAAATCCACCGTTTCTAAAAGTATTAATGTGGGCCGAGCATCTAAAAGTGAGTCATTTTTATTTTTTAATGTAACAATACATATTGCTTTCCTTGTCCGTTTCAAGAGAATAATTTTCCAAAACGCTGAAATACGTGTTCCTTTATTTTTATATAGAAGTTTATATACCGATTTTCATATTCCAAATTTAAGCAAATTCTCACATTATACTGAGCAGGTTTGGGTAGCATTATCTTCTCCGATGAGAGCAGATCTAGTCTGAGTAGCGATTCTAGAAGGTATAGTCATGTGTCAAGAGCTGGAAACAAACAGTGAAACCAAAAAGATCGTTGAACATGATCATTTTGGTGATCCAGTGTTCTTGTGTGAGGAGGCATAATGTATCAAGGGGTACTGACCTTCCAATTTTGGAACACAGTATACTCTCCGGCCACAGTTATTGTGACACCACTCATTCCCCATGTGTGCATTTTCAGAGTTGCAGTTGGCACGAACTTCTGCTTGATAGAGGGTAATGCGCTACCATTGAACAGCGCAGGTGGCGGTACGAGACATCCAGCAAACTGACTGGCTTACCTCATTTCCAGACTTGAATCCCATCAAATATGTTTGAGATGCTATGGGCAGACGTCTTGCAGCACGGCCAGATATACCAATATATGTTAAGGTTATGGAGTAAGAATATGATAGATTTTTATGGATTTTAATTATTTTTATGAATCACAGAATCACAAAAGAAAAAAATGAATTCTTTGAGTTTTACGTCCCACGGTTATGCCGGTTAGGCTAAAGGAGACGGTGATGATGAGTAATGAATGAAATGGTGGAATGAAGAAAGTGGGAGGAAACGGGAGAACCCCGAGAAAACCCACGCACGCGGTGTTTGTCCACCACAAAGTTCACTTGGCGGGGGCTGGGATCGAACCCGGGACCCCAAGCACCAGAGGTGAACGCTCTACCACTGAGCCACCGCGGCCCTGGTTTGTTAGTGATGAAGGCATACTGCCTCTGATTTTTCAGTGATGAAGACATACCGTCACTGGAGAGTAGATGCTAAATACCTTTAACAAATTCATTTTTATACAGAGTTATTGACAAATAGCTTTGCACATAAAAAGAGTTCATTTCTTATGTAGAAATAATTTGTAAGTTGAGAACACCGGCATCTTTTTCCTACCTTTTTTCTTTAAAATGAGGTTCAAAGAAGTTCATCTAGTCTATATTTTGATGTGCCATATTGAATTGTTTCTTTCTTGTGTATGTATGTATAATTGTTTTGAACATGAGAGGATTTAGAGTTGTCTACTGTGTAGGACGATTCTCCTGGGGATTTGGAATAATTGTCAGTTGAGTGGGGGTTCCGGGAGATTTCCCACAGGAAATTAATATAAAAACTCAGTTTTTGAGCATTTTCGTGTATAATTCTCTATAATACAATATAAGGGCATATGTTTATTTTTTTCAGAAAGTTGTTGGCGAGGGATCAAAGTCTCTCCATGTCACCGCCGTAACTAAAGAGAAGCTGTCCAGTGGTTTTCAGTCATTATGTAAATAGAAATGCAAATTTTTAGACAACATACCCTCACCGTATTTCAACATTTAGATAGCCGGTATGTCGAGTTTAAATCATAATAAAACATACCGCCTCTGCTTTTTTTCCACTTCGAACACTGATGTCATAGTAAACATAGGTAGCTATGTACAGCACTGTTCATTAGATTCCATGGTGTTCTCTCATTGCTGTTCTGAACAATTAAAAAAAAAAAAACGCGTGTCATTAC
This sequence comes from Thermobia domestica, assembly GCF_964235325.1. Taxonomy (NCBI): domain Eukaryota; kingdom Metazoa; phylum Arthropoda; class Insecta; order Zygentoma; family Lepismatidae; genus Thermobia; species Thermobia domestica. The sequence goes on along the minus strand of NC_137463.1, from coordinate 106,461,077 downwards.
CCTCTTTTCCCCTATATATATAAATTCTGTAAATTAGGTTTCAGTGAGAAAACATGTGAAAAAGTACTTCACTTGCTTACCCTTGGAATACCAATATCGGATCCAAATGATCTAGACCCTCAGAAGTATTGTAATATTTATTTATTTTGTATATGACTGTTACGCACACTCCTGAAATTCCATGATTTATTCTTTTATCTTCCCAAATATTTCTTTTAAAATTATAACTTTTATTATTTTCTAAAGTTACATTCCTTATTTCGGAAAGCAAAATATTGATGATAATGCTTTTAGTTTTGCGTTCCCCTTTGTCGTGTCTCCTTTTTTCACCGCGCAAGAATCAAGATTTAGGATCAAATATGGTTGAAAAAAATAAAAACAGGGAAAGTGCATCCTGTTTGACAAGGCTTGCTATAAAATACAAGTAAAAAGATGTGTAGGTAGATAAGGTTGTCTCATTTCTGACAACAGTCAGTCTTGCTTTCTGCAACCCTTTCTTCTTCCGAACCATATGATCAGGTCGTCAACTAACATAACTTCGAAGATATGCATTCTCCACATTATTAGATGAATGATCTTTTCTCATTTCGTAACTTGTTTTCCTCCCCTACCAACTTTTTGAAGATCAGTGAGGAACAATTGTGTGAATGGATCAGGAAAGATTGTAGCTGCACCTCCACGAGCAGGAAAAGAAACCCTGCTGATTCTCCAATACCTGAATTTGTGTATATATTTACAGCACTGTCACAGTTCTTTTTAAAAAGTAATATTAGTGAACTATAAGACCTAGTTTAAAAATAAAAAAGTGAACATGTAGTATTGGGGTAGGTTAACATCTGGAGAAATTTTGAACTGCATAAGACAAATAGTTTTCATAATACTTTGGAAAGAAGTTTACCATGTTATTATATAGGGATTGATGATTGCAGCTGAAAACGTTAGACACGGCCTTAAATGGTGGTTATTTCGTAAACAGTGCTAAGACGAAAAGTTTTTCCCTACGAAAGTTGTTTTTGAATGATATAGAATATTAGATACTTTGTTATATAACATTTTTGGGAAACTTTGTTGGAGTCCTATGATATGGGGCCCTTTGGGACGAGCAGAATATTTCATTTGATGCAGCCTGTGACATTTTTTTATCTCACTTTTTGTTTTATCTTTTTGTCTCCAAGCTTTAGAGATTTGTCAAGCACACCGGATGTTTTATATCAAACATCCGACGTTCTATTTATTCATGTTTTGGATGTACTTAGGTTAAGTAGAAACTAGAAATGGGTGAAAAAATTATTGTAAAATTCAAACACCAGACAATTAATGAAATCTCAAGATTTGATCAGCAGAAGTGACTCAGTCAGAGATCCCATTAGGGTTCCCAACTCTGGAAAATAAATAAATAAATAAAAAAAAAAAGGCACTCCTCAAAATCCACTATGATATAGGTCTAAGTGTGAAGTATCTCTGTTCGGACCCATTCATGGGAAGGAAATGTACTATCATGAACAAAAGTGCATTAGCATCTATATTCTGAATATTCTTAGTACATTCACTAATGAGCTTAATAGATACATTGTGCTATAAATGAGAAACTGAAATCGGTATTGATCATTTTATTGTATTTATCAGTAACTGTCACTTCTTTAAAATTATCAAACCAGATGAACTAAAGGATATTAATCTTTAGTGATATTTTTATTTGAAAAATAAAATTTACCCTTTAAACTTATACTTCAACTACAAGAAATTGCTTTAAGAAGTCCTTTTTCACTCTCAATATATATAAAATTCCTTACAAGTAAATTTCAAATTTTCTCTAATGCAGTCCCTGACATGTCTTTAAAATTACCTAAACAAATGAACAAAATATGTTAATCATTGATAGATGGTGAAAGGTGAGAGTAAAAAAAAAATGGTCATAAAGGGGCCGGTAAGAAGTTCGTACCGGTCACCGGCTTTAATCAAAATAACAGCAATATATCCGGCGGTCTTTTCCCACTTGCGACAGTCCTATTAGCGACTGGAACTGTTAACTGTCCTATGAGCGACCGATTCGATCTGTTAACTGCCCTATGAGTCACCGATTCGTTCATACTAAGATAATGGAAGAAGATAAGGTTCTCTCTTCTTTAACTTGTTTCATGTTAATGTGATTTAGAACCTAACAAAATGTACTATGAAAAATTTCGCTCTACCTGAATTTAATACGTGAGAATGCTCTCATTACATTAACAATATTTTATACGTTTTTCCTAATATTATATTTTTGAATTAATTTCTGAATACATTGACTATATCAAGGGAAAAACTAACTAAATACTTAGAGTAGCTCCGCCTTTGTCTACGATTCTAATATAATTAAAAATTTCATGTTAAAATTATACGGAGCATAAGTTTAGATTGAATATGCTTATGATATAAGAAAGAAATCAGAAAGAGGTGGGAGCGCCCGAAGAAAATTTTCTAGGGAAGGGCATCTCCATGGTTGCTGTATCACGTCTAGGGCATCTCCATGGTTGCTGTATCACGTCTGGTATATCTAATATTTAATACATGTGGTTTGCTATATTACGTATACATTTTTGTGAGCCAGGGGGACAACCCCTGCCTTCCCATCGGGCGCCCATGGAAAGAGGGTGTTCACCCTTGAGGATATCAAAGAAATCTAAAAACACGGTGTATTCGAAGAAATTATTACACAAGTTACAAATCTCCCGCAGGACTTGACACTTCATCTAGTTATAAGGTACTATTTCAGATTGCTACACGACAAGCTTTTATGTATAAGTCAAAACAAGGGACAAAGGCAAATTAAGCAATTAGTTTACGTTTTAGTAGCTTACAATAGGGAAGAAGGTAGTTTAAAGAGTTTGTTTACCTTTTGGATTGTTTAGAGTGAACTGCATTGTAATTGGTGGAATTGATTGAGAATCAGTAATCAATGTATCTTCAATCATTGTAATCAGATGTAAGGGATCTCAAAAGCTGTATTTTGTCATTGACTTTTTTTTTTCATTTTATTCGCGGCGAAACCGTTACACGTTTAAGTTTTTTCAAAATAAAATACAGTAGGCCTATATTACTGGGCTTAGTGAATAATTAGATTTGAATCAAATTAAGTACAGAAAACAGAGCTTTTGAAGAATGAAGAAAGGGGATATTACAACTGGATTTTCAATAATTACATAGGAATATATTTTTCATGGAAATATCCCTGTTGTCTCGTTAAGTTATTTGATATGTTTTATGTCAATTCTAACTCAAAATTAAAATAAGTGTTATTTGCACTCACAGTAGAGGAAAAATATATTTGACGAACAGTATCACTGGCACGTACATATTTCATACCAAGGTTGTTCGGGCGCTAATAACGCCAGAGGCAAACATACTTTACGAGATGGAATCATATCATCTTCCATCATCTCAATGTAAATGAATCGGTCGCTCATAGGACAGATAACAGTTCCTGTCGCTCCTGGGACTAATTCTATCAGGCCAGGCCGGTGAAAAACTGACCAATTGGCAACCCTAGATCCCATACACCAGAGGTAAGCGCTCTACCACTGAGCCACTTTACTTCGACATCTTAGAGTTCTCTCTCAAGTCCCTATTAGAAAACTACCTGAATTACTTTGTTATAGTTATTTGATTAATAATGCTTAAGATTCGCAAATCCAATCTATTTGATGTCTTTATACGCTATTCATTCAACTTGGATTTTAAAAAAAATCATTAACCTACAGTAGTGTTCAGCCTTTAGAACACTAAAATCCCCCTTTTTGCTATCCAAATAGACCCTTCTTCCTTACAAAGAATAAAAATAATAAAATGTATTAAAAACCACTTTAATGGCGACAAATCAAGAATCTGTCCACGATCCTGGAGAGACGCGGTCCACCAATTATGAATAAATTACCTAAGAAGCATACTTACCGATTCGGAACGAAGAAAACTACAAATTTCACACTTTCAGTATCAATACTGGACCGATACATCTATCAGAATCATAATTCTTCCTCCAAAGTAAGGGCACTGTGAGTCCGATAGTGGAATCATTTATGGTGCAAGGGGTTTCTCGTTTGACCTCAACTAAGGAAGTTTGTACTGAACAACATTGCATCCGTGAGCTTCTTAGGGTTTTCTCCTACACTTTCACTCCATGTTTTATTTCTCAATAATTAGCTTTCATTTATTGTTCGTTACCATTAGCCTAAAAGACATAGTAGTGAGACGGTTAAATACTTCGTTTCATTTCAGTTCTTCCAACAGTTTATTGTGTACTGAGACAAAATAGATCATTCACACATGTATTCTGTTTCTTTCGAATTCTAACCAGTGACGTAACTAGGGTGGGGCAAACGGGACCTGTGCCCCGGGCGCCAGATTGGAAGGACTCAAAATTGGGGAAATATTTGGGGGAGCGGTTTTGGTTTGATTGGTCAGGGAGGCGCCGAGGCGAGATCTTGCTCCTGGCGACAAGTAACCTAGTTACTTCGCTGATTCTAGTGATGAGCGCAAGTCTTGGTCTTGCAGTTTTTGCAAGAGTCTTGCATGCAAGACCAAGACCAAGAAGGAGATATACTGTGTATATAAAATTATCGAAAATGACCATTATCAATGTTGAATCCATGGTTTTCGAGGTCATTGAGATGAACATTTACACTTTCGACGCCGTGCCTCGGAACATGAAGGAGAAGGAGATATATATATAAATTTATTGAAAATGACTGATGACCGATGCCGAATATATAGTTTTCGGGGTTTTTGAGATGAACAGTGACACTTCTGATGCTATTTAAATCTAAATTCAGACCCGCAACTTGGGGAGGAGGAGGGGAGAGAAATATGAATATAATCGAAAAATGAAATGAAATGAAATCTTTGAGTTTTACGTCCCACGGTTATACCGGTTAGGCTAAAGGAGACGGTGATGATGAGAGATGAGTGAAATGGTGGAATGAAGAAAGTGGGAGGAAACGGGAGAACCCAGAGAAAACCCACGAGCACGGTGTTTGTCCACCACAAAGTTCACTTGGCGGGAGCTGGGATCGAACCCGGGACCCCAAGCACCAGAGGTGAACGCTCTACCACTGAGCCACCACGCCCCCCTGAATATAATCGAAAATGACCGATATCAGAGAACGCTTTAGTAATAGCAAAATGTGACTGACTAACGAAACATATTATTAATTTTTAAAATTTAACCCAACGAAATGGATAATTGATGCTAGTAATCCATATTCACAAGTGAGACTAACTTTGTACAGTTTTTTTTTTTTTTTTTAAATAACTTGGAGTTTGATGCTGTTATTTTGCATTTCTAATATAGGTCAAAAGTATTTATATAAATTGAGCTTACACAAAAGACATAGACAGTTGGGTCTTTTCAGTTTTCACTCAAGTTATTCTAAAATATTAAGAGGTTTAATTCTAATAATTATTATTTTATTTTTAACTCTTTTTTAGCCAATATTGCTAAACATATCATCATCATCATCATCATCATCATCATCATAGCTATTCTCTCATTATTGGCAGGTTACTTACTGTAACTGAGAAGCTTCGATGCACGTTATTCCTCAGCTAATTTCTTCGTCTTGACGTAGCAATTTTTTGTTTTAATACCTTCTTTTCCCCATGCCGTAAGCGTCGGTGGACCACCAATAGGCAACTAGCGACATGTCGCCAAAAATTGGCGGCCTCGCAGTGACGATCGGCGATGACCCCACTTCCGTTTCGAAAATTATACCACCAGCGGCAGAGAAGCGACGGAACATCAACGAACCACAAAATTATTACCCCAAAATACGTTAAATCACCTATATGTGTAATTTGTTTGCATTAAGCTGGATCGCTAGCCACCTTTAGGGTAAAACTTTCTCACTAGATGGCAGAGCACATTGCGATACATGCTATGTTGCCACATGAGTTACGGATAGAAAAGTGTTTAGACACGATCACATTTTATACATGATTTACAACAAAAAGAAATGAGAGTTTGTATTTCCATTTTATTCAATACTGCCTGCTTAAAGATATGAATTAATTATATTCTTTGATCAAAAGTGATTTTTCAACTCATAAAACGTTATGCTTATCTCTCAAACTAGATGTGTTTACGGTGCAGATTAAGAATGTGTATACAAATACAAAATCATTACATACATTTCATCTTTTGGACAAAACAGACTCTAAGTATGCTCAATAATGGTGTTATATAAGCGTAGTTGCAATCCTTGGTGTAAAACTTATCTCCACTTTAGAGGTTTAATATATCATAGCTAAAATTCCATCGTTTTCTGGTGAAAGTGCAACTCAATTTGAATTTAGAGGAAAATTATATAATTTCTATGGCAATATTTTCTCAGAAAACGGCAGTTAAAAGTTATAGGGGAAAGTGGGGGAATACCACGCAACGAGGGAATACCACGCACCCTATTTTCTCAGTTCTAATGCTTCGAAACTGATTCAGATTTGTGCTACTATTTAGTTGAGACTATGAAAGACATATTGCATGAGCGAGGCGCCAGTTGCTGGTAGGAGTCGTTCATGGCATGGTGAAATGTTGTTTTGCTGTAATTTCTTCTAATCTACTTCGTTTGCAGATTTAGATATATGTATTGAAATACTTAGTTGATTTTTATAATGTGTATATATTGTTTTAGCGTAGTGTGTTAGTAGTAAGTTCATGCTAAATCTGTTTATATGAAACGACGTGAAACTTCTGAAGGTTCAATTTTTCTTTCTCGGCTTGGAATGGGGTAATTACACGCATGTCGTCCATTGTGCGTGGTATTGCCCCTTCACAAAGCAGTTATCAAAAAAGTTTATGCTGCGTTTCTTTTCCTTTTTTATGTATATTGCAGATGCCATGACACTATATTAGGCAAACAGAGAAGTGCAAATGGACATTAGAACAACTACCAAACACCATAGGAGCAATAAATGGCGGAAGAAAAATTAGAGAGGTAGCAAATGACTTTGGGATACATGAGGCTACATTAAGAAGAAAAGTGAAAGCTGGGACTGTCTGTTGTAAGAAAATGGGAAGAAAAGCTGTATTGAGCTCTACACAAAAAGTGGAACTTGCTGGTCATGCTTTACATTTAGCCAAGTTGTTTTACGGAATGTCTCCAATTGAACTACGCAGAACAGCTGATGAATACGCAGAAGCTAATAATATCTAACACAATTTGAATAAAGAAGGTCGACTTGCTGGGAATGATTGGTTGGAATTGCTTTTAAAGAAAAAATCCACGATAAGGTTAAGGAAATCTGAAGCAAGTAGTATTAACAGGGTCGACGAATTCAATGAAGAAAAGGTGAAAGGGTATTTTAAGAACCTGACAGAAGTTACCGAAAAATATCATTTCTGCGAAGATTAGATCTTTTAACGTTGACAAAAACAGGTATATTCATAGTATAGACGCCAGGGCGTATTTTGGATCCAAAGGGAGTGAAACAGCTCACAGCACTAATATCATGGGAAAGGGGCAAAACCGTTACAAAGCTGCCAGATCTTACATACCCCTATGTTTATCTACCCAAGAAAACGCATGTCACCTAAACTGCAGAAAGGAGAATCTACTGGATCTATATATTCTTGGGTGGAGCAATGAATCTAGTGGTTGCAACATTTTGCTCTGATTGCGAAACCGATAACAAATGATCCAGTCCTACCTATTTTGGATCACACGAGCCATATTTCATTAGAAATCTACAATTTTTGTAAGAAGAAAGGAATTGTTATAATTACAATACCACCGCATACGTCACATAAACTTCAGCCGCTAGACCTCACCTTTTTTGATTCCCACAAAACTTATTTCAACCAAGAATACACACCGTTTGAGAAGCGCTACGTTAATGAAAAATTTCTCCATATAACTTAGTCGATATCTTTAATAGAGCTTATCTGATAGCAGTAAATATGGACAAAGCTGTTAATGGTTTTAAACAAGCGGGTATTTGTCCTTTGGAGCTGGACACTTTTAGAAAAGAAGATTTTGAAGCTGTTCAGTAATTCCAGGCCGTAGAACTTGAAGATAAAAGAGAGACTTCTGAAGAAGTGAATTCCCAATTGCTTTCCGATGCTCAAACTATTATAGGCCTGCACCAAAATGAACAACCATCATCGACGAAAATAGGGCAAAATCGAGAAGAACATCAACTACTCGGAACATCATCACAGCAGTTACCATTGCTTGTCCAACCGTCTTCTTTACAAAATGAGGCTGTGAAAGTCTCAGATTTCTCCTATCTCCAGGTCTGCCAAGTCAACTCCTCGAAATAACAAAAAACGTTCAGAAATCTTAACTTCTACTCTAACCAAACGAATAATGGAAGATGCTGAATTCAGAAAGAGCACTAAGCGAAGAAAGCACCAAGAAAGCAAAGTTGAGAAGAACACTAGAAAATTCAATGTTGATGGAAAACGTGAAGACAACCTGAGGAAACAAACTAGAAGTTGACCTAAACGTACAGTCAACAAATGACCTAAGTTTATGGAAAGAGATTCTGATGCTTCACGTTAAGGAATTAGTGCGTGCCAATACCCGATGTAATGCGTGTGATTACCCGCTGTGGTGGAGAATACCACGCATTTCTCGTTTTCCACAAACTTTATTTTTACAGAATCTATGAAAATCAAGGAGCACTACAAACGACCGAATATGAGACTAGAATGATTAAGTTACAACATACATTTTCCTCATGTTAATTTATTTGATTTGTAGCAAGATATTGGAAAATGTACTTTAAGTGCGTGGTATTCCCCCACTTTCCCCTACATTTATTTATAACTAGATGTCTCTACGGTGCAGATTAAGGATACGTGTACAAATACAAAATCATTACCTAGGTAGATAGGACAAAACTTTTTTTTTTTTTTTTTACTTTTTTAAATTTATTTCAGACTCCAGGCCCCAACGAGTCTTGGACTCACTTTAAGGGGCAATACAGTTACATTGCTTATACATATTGATATACAAAATTAAATTGCTGATACATAATATACATAATATGTTCTTAGTACGTTCAAAAATGTAATTTTATAAGCGAAGTCGCAATCCTTGGAGCAGCTTTATTTTAGGGGCTTAAATATTATGGCTAACATTCCAGCGTTTTCAGGGTAAAATTCGACTCAAATTGCATTTAGGGGTAACTAAAACTACCTTTATGGTAAAATTTTCTCGGCAAATGACAGAGATATTATACATTTATCTATAACTAGATGTCTCAAAGGTGCAAATTAAGAAGAAGAATACACCGATCTTTTCAACAAAACAGAATTAGTTCTTTCAAGCGTGGTATTTTGTCAGTTGTATTATCGTGCAGATATTTTGTAAGTTGTGTTCCCCAGTGCATGTATTTTGCACTTCTTACTCTTCCTTTCTTTCTTTAACAATTCCTTTCTTCTTTCAAAACTTAGTCGATTTGCGTTCGATTGAGTTGAATTGACGTCACTTTCAACTTAATCGACCGTGTAAACAAAACTTCAACTTAATCGCTTGTTGATAGAAAGCGATTAATCGAGTGGCAACTGAATTGAAAGACGTTCTATTTTCTGTGGTCGATTCGATCAGATTGCCTAGCGAATACGACTAGATTGCCTAATGGAAACACCTGATTCCAAAACATTTTCAGGAGAAAGGAAAAGTGTCCGGCATGCGGGGGTGACATCGAGAAGTCCTAAAGTGCAGAAGTCCTAAAAGGCAGAAGTCCTAAAAATATGGGCACTAGACCTAAATTTTAGGACTTCTGCATTTTAGGACTTCTGCACTTTAGGACTTCTGCAGTTGAGGACTTCCGCACTTTAGGACTTCTGCAGTTTAAGACTTCTGCCTCGGTATGATTTTTAGGACTTCTGCCGTTTAGGACTTCTGCCTTTTAGGACTTCTGCCGTTTAGAACTTCTGCCGCGATATGATTTTTAGGACTTGTGCCTTTTTCATTCACTTGCTTTAGTTCTGAAATTCGCCACCACCACACGAAATTGGGACGATGCAGCAACTAGTTGGCAATAATGTTACGAACGTATCTAATTCCAACAGTAACATCTATATTTGTACTACTAAGATTATTATTATCACTATCTGTTCTGCACTTATACACGAATTACATAATACAACCTATTTCATTCTAAGAATTAATTACATAATTAGTTAAGAAATTCGTTTCTTTCGAATGTAGATACGAGAATCCCAAGACAAATTCCTAAAACAAAAATAAATAAATAAATAAAAATGTTTAAAAAGCATATTTTACCAGACTTCTGAAACCAAGCAAACATTCAGAATTGCAATATATATTGTGCGGAGCGTATTTTATTAAGAGTAGGACAAAAATCCACCGAAGTTTACTTAATTAGGACAAAAGCTCACTAGACATTTCACGAGTGAACATTAAACACCAACTGTATACATAAAGAACGCAGTAAATTTAAAATTGAGCAAAGAACATTTATTATGCAATACAGTGGGTGACATTCATAAGTCTTAAACGGCACAAGTCGTAAAAATATAGGCACTAGACCTAAATTTTAGGTCCTGTGCCATTTTTGCAGAAATTACTACATAGTCATTTAGGGGTGTAGCCTGCAAATTTTTCTAGGGGAGCATGATTTTTATATATTAAAAGCAAATCAAAAGTTTATTTCCAGATTACGGAAGCTTCAATAAGACAATAAATTTATACATATTACACATGTACACAAAAACATAGTATTATTATATTTCCAGTTAGTTCCTTTTTGAAACCTGGACCTTGACAGAGCATAAATTTAAAATCACAGCTTGTGGGAAATGTACGAATCAGGCAGTTATAAGAAATCGGAAACTGTTCATGGAAATCCATTTGTTTGACTGTATTTATCTTCTGTACTCTTATATAAAAGAGTAAAGATGAGTAATTTTTTGGGCATACTACTACAAATAGAGTCGTTAAATTTTAATTATAAAATATAATTTTCTTATGAAAGCAGGACATAAGAAAGAATTTTTGGAAATAAGTATCGTAAAAAGGGTGGGGCAAGATTTTTTTAAAGGGTAGTGTATCTCGCAAGTTTCTGAAGCTAGTAAAATGAAACTTGGCATATAAACTTTCCTGTTAAAAAAAAAAAACTGAAAATTGAACACATAAAAAGGAAAGAGCAAAGGGAGCACTTTTTATGTTCGAATTCCCCATTACTTACTCAGAAAATATGTAAATAAATTAAGGAAGAATTTGTTTACGCTAGATGCGTGAAACTCGGTATTTGAACTTTTAACTAAAAGTAATAAAATACTATATGTTACAGCATCTTGAAAATTACACTTCTAAGGCAGCGTTTCCCAACCGGTGTACCGTGAATGGGCCGCTGGTGTGCCGCGAGGAATCGAAACAAAATTACTAATTTTATAGCAATCAAAATGCAAAAGGTAGGGAAAAATGTATATTTGTATTTCACATTACTATGAACCTCTACTATGAATCTACAATTTCAAGTTTCATACCAGGTTACTGTTCTGTATATTTCTAATGTTGAAAAAAATGGTTATCATTGTTATGACCATTATTGCCTCTTTATTATTGCAGACTATTTCGCAACTTGAAAATTTAAAATATCATTCAATCCTTTCGATAAATTACCTACATTTGTGTTTTAAAAATAAAAGAGATTTGTTTGTTCGTTCTTTATTTAGTGATCTTCCTTCTTAGTAAAAGGTTGGATACCGTTTTTTTTTTAAAAGCGTATTTTTAAAAACCTGAGTCCAATATTTCATTGCAATTGTTTTCTATTTTTAAATTAGAATGAAAAATAAGCATAGTGATTTTCCATGGGGAAAAACCAGTGATAGTGCTTTCTTCTCTGTAAGAAGGAGATCAATAATCACAGAAAAATACCACAGTGTTTTATATTTACAAATAATAATATCTATAAGTGTGCTGCGAGAATCCAAGTAACACCCGTAGTGTGCCGCAAGTTGAAAAGGGTTGGGAAACGCTGTTCTAAGGGGAAGGAGGGTCAATTTCTATAATATTAAAATATCCCACTGCTTATAAGATTTGGGCAGAAAACTCTTTTTCCTTTAGGCCTCGGTTCATCCAGTTAAGCAAACGAGAGTACAGAGTGGCTAATTAATTAGGTTCTTTTAATTATTTTAACATGTTGACGTAGTTTAATTCTTTTAAAACTATATTCTTTCACATTCTATTATAAACATCCTTCATTTGCTGTAATTATTAAACACGTTTAGTAAACATAAAATAGACCAACCCCCGGTCCCGGCCAGTTATGTGTTTTTGGTGTTAAGCCATCATTTGCCGTCCGTAACATAACCTTTGATTTTAACTTCACGTACTCTCAAGACTCAAGTCTCAGAAATGTAGCATATATGAAATATACTACTACTACTTCTACTACTACTACTACCATTACTACTACTATTACTATACTAATACTAATACTAATAATAATAATAATAATAATAATAATAATAATAATAATAATAATAATAATAATAATAATAATAATAATAATAATATGCACTTCTGAAATACGTATGTATCTATGCGTTATTAATTCTTTCATAATCTTGAAAGAAACTGGATTTGTTTTTAGTTTGTAAAAATCAAGGCCCTCTAGAATAACTTGCTGGGTACTCCCTGAATGACTATGTATTGGTTTCTGTACACGTATTGTGTTATCACTTGCTAGTCTAGTGTTATTTGTAGAACAAGACAATGGTTCTTGTCTTGGAATATTACTAGTTTGGTGTGGTAGTACAGTGATAGAGTGTGACCTATAATTTAATTTCCCTGTAGGGTATGCTATTTGCAATGCAATGAACTGTATATGCTTCTTCTTCCTAACAAGGATGGGCGATAAGCCCCTGCAATTCCATTACAAATAAGGACGAAATTATTTTATAAACTACTTGGTGAACCTTTGTTAATATAACGCTATTAGTTCTTAAAAACTTTCGTTATTCTTATTTAACAATTGCAAAATGGAATAAGAGAGAAAATATATAATGATGATGATTGTTTATTTACATAAGATATACATACAACAAAAGGGAATCTGTTGGTCACTACTGCGTATCTGCTAAACCAGGGTCAAACTCTGTGTCACAAAAGTTAGTTTAACAAAGTTTAAAATAATATATATTTTGTTCCAAAGCAAAATAGGCTTTGGAACAGTGGGTGAGATCCAAAGCTATTGCTAAGAGGTATCAAAAAACTAAAAAAGATTGGCTCTGAGAAACAGAAACGCAACTTCTAGAGACTTAAACATTAAAATGGCTGAGTATGGTGTAGACATTTCGTCTGAAAATGTTCGAAGGGTTCTTTGTGTTAAGGGAATAAAAGCGCTCAGGCCAAGAAAGAAAGCAAAAATTACTCCAATCATTACAAAGAAGCGCCTCGAATGGGCACGTGGCAAAGAACATTGGACTGCTGATGATTGGAGAATAGGAGTTTCAGTGATGAATCATATCTTCGTGTCTGATGAATGTTCACAATATATGCGACTAGTGTTGCAAAGGTCTAGAAAAAACAAAAAGGAAATTTTGGGTAAAAAACAGTTTTTTACCGTTTTTCCCGAACCTGAAAAAAACGAAAAGATTGGGAAAAATTGAAATATTCGAATGTTTCACACATTATGCTTTTAAAATGAAAACTACACTATTTTATATTTACTGCTTTACAGTTAAGATCATTGAGTAGTTATGTTTCTTGTATTAGAATAGGGAAATTTAATGGCAATAAATATATTTACACCATTCCTTTAAAGTTAGCACCGTGATAGAATGGAGTTATGGCTACAAAAAATTCTGAAATATAATCGAAGTTAGATTAAATAATATAGACGCATTTAAATTATCTTAAGTAATCTTATAAAGTTACCGTTTCATGGCAGGGAAGTGTTGAAATAACAGGGCCAGAATCATTTTAGTTAATACCAGTATGTTAAAATCAAATATCTATTTTATGGATACACGTATCTTCCTTGTGCTGTGTAAATTTTTGTAAATTTTGAACCCATTAGAAAAAAATCTTTTGTTCGGAAATATTGGCAAAACCCGGATAATGTAATTTAAAAACTATTTATTCGCCTGATGCTAATCTTATTTGCTGTAACGTGTCTGCAGCATCTATACATACAACGTATTTCGCTAGCAGGAAATATAGTTAAAGCAACATCTTTTAATTTTACTTTTTAGTTTTCTGATAAAAAAATACCTCTTTATTATTTGTATACTTTTCGAATAACTCAAAAAGAGAAAGGATTTTCTTTACATATATACACATACACCGCATAAGTGCGTAAATTTGAGCAGCGACAAATATATTAAAGAATTTAACATGTGAAACTTCCGTTCGTTATTCTTAAAGACTAGCAGAATACCCGTTCTTCATACGGGGAGAATAGTTTCATTTTCGGTATAAGGAGTATCAAAACTGTCACCAGTGAACTTAGGGACCCCAAAACTATGAGTTTGACACTAGTGTCAGTCATTTTCACTTACTATTACATGTCATCCTCTCCCTTTAGGAGTAATAATGGGGGCTGAATTTGGATTTAAACGGCATCGGAAGTGTCACTGTTCATCTCAGCCACCCAGAAAAGTATGGATTCGACACTGATATCGACAATTTTCGACCATTTTTATATACCCACATCTTCTCCTCCCACAAGTTGCGGTGCTGAATTTGGATTTAAATGTCATCGGAAGTGTCATTGTTCATCTCAGGGCCCCAAAAACCATGAATTCAACACTAGTATCGATCATTTTGGATCATATATATATCCGCCTCTAAGTTGCGGAGATGCATTTGGATTTAAAGTGCATCGGAAGTGTTACTGTTCATTTCACCGACTCTAAAATCTATGGATTCAACACTAATATCGGTCATTTTCGATCATTTTTATATACCTCTCCGCCTCCAAGTTGCGGAGATGAATTTGGATTTAAACTGCATCGGAAATGTTACTGTTCATCTCAGTGGCCCTGAAAACTATGGATTCACACTAATATCGATTATTTTCCAACATTTTAACATACCTCCCCCTCCCTCAATTTGCGGGGACAAATTTAAATATTTTAAACAGCATCGAAAGTGTCACTGTTCACCTCAGCGACCTCGAAAACTATGGATTCACACTAATATGGATTATTTTTCGTCATTTTTATATACCTCCCTCAATTTGCGGGAGTAAATTTGAATTTAAACGGCATCGAAAGTGTAACTGTTCAACTCAGCGACCCCAAAAACTATGGATTCACACTAATATCAATTATTTTGCATCATTTTTATGTACCTCCCTCAATTTGCGGGAGTAAATTTTAATTTAAACGGCATCGAAAGTGTAACTGTTTATCTCAGCGACCGCAAAAACTATGGATTCGACACTTATAGCGGTCATTTTCGATCATTTTATACACCTTCCTCTCCTTCTCCCAAGTTGCAGTGCTGAATTAGAATTTAAGCTTCATCGGAGATGTCAGTGTTTATCTCAGCAACCCCGAAAACTATGGGTTCGACACTAAGATCGATAATTTTTAATATATATCCGCACTTCCTTCCTCCAAGTTGCACCTTCAAAGTGAAATGATAAAACCATCTCAGGCACGAACCTCATCTATGTTGAAAGTTTTTGTCGAGATCAGTCTGGTGGTTCAAGTGTTGTTAAGTTACAAATATAGTTACTTTCATTTATATATATTCTTTTATATATATATTTCATTCTTTCATTTATATATTTCATTCTTTCATTTCTAGTCTAGTTAGTTACATTCTAGTATACTTTCATTTATATATATGTTTATAAAAAAATCAGCTATTGCTTCTGTACTATTTCAATGGTTCGTACTTTAATACATCCCTTCCTCAACCATGGTTGCGGAATATTCAACATGGTTGCGGAATTAATTAAACGTAATGTTCTTGTATTAAATAAATGTATTTTAAATATATATTTCTCATTAATTTCAATTAAGTTGCTTTTCAAAGATCCTCTAAAATTTCAGTGACGCACTATGGGCTATAAACCATTAACTTCTATGGCCACCCTGCTACAAACTACAGACTTAAATATTCGATAAAGTATTTCAGTACTAAGTAGTTGCCACAATACCAATATGAACGTATTTAATTCCAAGGGTAACAACTATGTTAGTAACACTAAAATTATTATTAATAATGATAACGAGTAAGGGTTTAGAATGTTTCGGTGTAGGATGTTTCGCTGTAGGATGTTTCAATGTAGGACGTTTCGGTGTACGGACGCTACGGTGTAAGGACGGTTCGGTGTAAGGACGCTTGCTGTAAAGGACGTTTCGGTGTATAGCCTAATATTTGATTGCATTAATCATATGCTTGTAATGAACAGGCATGAAGTGTCATAGTGTAGCCACTCTGGAATAGTGTAAACTGATTAACATTGTTATTGAGTCTCATTGTTATTGAGATAGGATGATAATACAACACCAATCCATTCGCAACAATAATTTCTATTCAGAGATGTCCATAGGCGAGTTTTATAGAATAATAATCAAATTTACTGCAAAATATTCAGCATTATTTCTAAATTGAAATAAATATATTGTACAAAGTTCCTGAGACACAGTAATAATATATACAAATTGAATAATACCTCAAAGGAATTTTTGGCGTAGGAGAACCGGGTTCGATTTCCGGTGAGAGCTCATGTGGTTCGGATTCCACGTTAATCAGTATGTGGACGTCTCATATAGCCTCGCTGCTGAACGGGACGTTAAACTCAGAATCAACTCATCTCAACTCAAAGGAATTTTGTTGAAAAAAAAATATAATTACATAGAATCACTCAACTAAGAATCTAAAATTGTACACAATTCCTTTTAAGACTGTGATCACATCGTCAGATTTGTAATTTTCACAAACGTTGTTCAGTCTCTTCGTAACATCGGCGTATTTTTTCTTTGTTCTGACTTCATATCCGCCAATTAACTTATTTTTTCCATTTGAACAGCACAAACAAGGTGACTTACGGAAGTGTAATTTACTGATTTGAATGAAACTTTGCATACTTGTAGAATATCAAAAAATAATCGTCACTTTTTTTTTTAATTTTATTTTTGGCAATGGTGCGGGTTTAAGGGTAGAAACCACTCTTTGAACGTTAGAGGTGGCCTCCAAGTATAAACAGAAAGCAATCATTAAAATAGAAGATTAAATGATACGACCAGCTTACTGTCAAGGAGGTTTTAGGACAGGTGATTCAAACCTAACGTTGAAATTACAAAATTCAAATTGGCGGATCCAATATGATGATTACAATTACAAATAGTCTTCTGGTTTGAAATGTTCTGCAGTTAGCCAAGAACAATTATAATTGGCAGGGGCTACTGAGAGAAGGTGCAGACTGATTTGAAACCCCTTTTTGTACTTATTTTAACAGGACGTTTGATTAAATCTATAGCCAAAAAGTTAGAAGCCAATGCCAATGCATTTGTCGTGAATGTGAAGCAATACATATTGGAAAATTAAATATTTATAACTCTGATCAATAGGTTTAATTTTTAAATGCAGACGGGACGTACTCTAGTGTTTACAGGGACACAAACAGTAGAAAGTGTGGTACAGTCAGTAAATTCTATGACTCGTAGCTACATCATACAGCCTTTAATTTCTGCAAATAGTGTTTTGTTATCACCACTTTTAATTGTTTTGTAGGAAAACAATGGAACATTTGGTCTTATAGTCCAACACAACCTCTTTAAATTTGAAGATATCCTTGTAAAAGCATCAAATCCGGAAAAATTAACATCAAGTCTTGTGAGATCATGGTTCTAAGAGATTTTTCTTCAAGCGTCTAATGCAAAATCCATTTTGTTATTAGTTTCGTGGAGTGGTCACAATTCAACTTTGACCTATTTTCAGAACAAAAGAAAAAAAATGAAATCTTTAAGTTTTACGTCCCACGCTTATGCCGGTGAGGCTAAAGGAAACGGTGATAATGAGAGATGAATGAAAATGGTGGAATGAAGAAAGTGGGAGGAAACGGGAGAACCCCGAGAAAACCCACGAGCACAGTGTTTGTCCACCACAAAGTTCACTTGGCGGGGGCTGGGATCGAACCCGGGACCCCAAGCACCAGAGGTGAACGCTCTACCACTGAGCCACCGCGATAAGCCTCACAACAGCATCCTCAAACCTTCGCCGAGATTACAAACAAAAGATCTCCTCCAGTTCCTTACCAGAGGGTACCCCCGTGAAGTTAGCGACCAAAAGTTTAATAAATCGATATTTTTTAGAGTTCTGAGTAGCACTCAAAGAGTTCTAGAGTTCTTGATAGGTTAGACCAATAGTTCTAGGTAAATAAAGATTTCATAGCCATTTTAAAATTTTGGTGCTAACTTCACGCAACACCAAAAATCTTAAAATGTCTTTATTTTTTTAGAGTTCTGAGTAGCACTCAAAGAGTTCTAGAGTTCTTGTTAGGATAGACCAATAGTTTTTGGTAAATAAAGATTTCATAGCGATTTTAAAGTTTCGGTGCAAACTTCACGCAACACCAAAGATCTTAAAATCTCTATATTTTTTTAGAGTTTTGAGTAGCACTCAAAGAGTTCTAGAGATCTTGATAGATTAGACCAATAGTTCTGGGTAAATAAAGATTTTATAGCGATTTTAAAGTTTCGGTGCTCACTTCACGCAACACCAAAAATCTTAAAATCTCTACATTTTTTTAGAGTTCTGAGTAGCACTCAAAGAGTTCTAGAGTTCTTGATAGGTTAGACCAATAGTTCTGGGTAAATAAAGATTTTATAGCGATTTAAAAGTTTCGGTGGTCACATCACGCAACACCAAAAATCTTAAAATCTCTATATCTTTTTAGAGTCCTAAGTAGCACTCAGAGAGTTCTAGAGTTCTTGATAGGTTAGACCAATAGTTCTGGGAAAATAAAGATTTTATAGCGATTTTAAAGTTTCGGTGGTCACATCACGCAACACCAAAAATCTTAAAATCTCTAATTTTTTTAGAGTTCTGAGTAGCACTCAAAGAGTTCTAGAGTTCTTCATAAGTTAGACCAATAGTTCTGGGTAAATAAAGATTTTATAGCGATTTTAAAGTTTCGGTGCGCACTTCACGCAACACCAAAAATCTTAAAATTCTATATTTTTTAGAGTTCTGAGTAGCACTCAAATAGTTCTAGGGTTCTTGATAGCTTAGAACAATAGTTCTGGGTAAATAAAAATTTTATAGCCATTTTAAAGTTTCGGTGCTCACTTCACGCAACACCAAAAGTCTTAAAATCTCTACATTTTTTTAGAGTTCTGAGTAGCACTCAAAGAGTTCTAGAGTTCTTGATAGGTTAGACCAATAGTTCTGGGTAAATAAAGATTTTATAGCGATTTAAAAGTTTCGGTGGTCACATCACGCAACACCAAAAATCTTAAAATCTCTATATCTTTTTACAGTCCTAAGTAGCACTCAGAGAGTTCTAGAGTTCTTGATAGGTTAGACCAATAGTTCTGGGAAAATAAAGATTTTATAGCGATTTTAAAGTTTCGGTGGTCACATCACGCAACACCAAAAATCTTAAAATCTCTAATTTTTTTAGAGTTCTGAGTAGCACTCAAAGAGTTCTAGAGTTCTTCATAAGTTAGACCAATAGTTCTGGGTAAATAAAGATTTTATAGCGATTTTAAAGTTTCGGTGCGCACTTCACGCAACACCAAAAATCTTAAAATTCTATATTTTTTAGACTTCTGAGTAGCACTCAAATAGTTCTAGGGTTCTTGCTAGCTTAGAACAATAGTTCTGGGTAAATAAAAATTTTATAGCCATTTTAAAGTTTCGGTGCTAACTTCACGCAACACCAAAAATCTTAAAATCTCTACATTTTTTTAGAGTTCTGAGTAGCACTCAAAGAGTTCTAGAGTTCTTGATAGGTTAGACCAATAGTTCTGGGTAAATAAAGATTTTATAGCGATTTTAAAGTTTCGGTGCTCACTTCACGCAACACCAAAAATCTTAAAATCTCTACATTTTTTTAGAGTTCTGAGTAGCACTCAAAGAGTTCTAGAGTTCTTGATAGGTTAGACCAATAGTTCTGGGTAAATAAAGATTTTATAGCGATTTAAAAGTTTCGGTGGTCACATCACGCAACACCAAAAATCTTAAAATCTCTACATTTTTTTAGAGTTGTGAGTAGCACTCAAAGAGTTCTAGAGTTCTTGATAGGTTAGACCAATAGTTCTGGGAAAATAAAGATTTTATAGCGATTTTAAAGTTTCGGTGGTCACATCACGCAACACCAAAAATCTTAAAATCTCCATTTTTTTTTAGAGTTCTGAGTAGCACTCAAAGAGTTCTAGAGTTCTTCATAAGTTAGACCAATAGTTCTGGGTAAATAAAGATTTTATAGCGATTTTAAAGTTTCGGTGCGCACTTCACGCAACACCAAAAATCTTAAAATTCTATATTTTTTAGAGTTCTGAGTAGCACTCAAGGAGTTCTAGGGTTCTTGCTACCTTAGAACAATAGTTCTGGGTAAATAAAGATTTTTTTAGCGATTGTAATGTTTCACTGCTAACTTCAGGCCAAACCAAGAATCTTAAGATATCTATACTTTTTATAGAGTTCTGAGTAGCACTCAAAGAGTTCTAGAGTTCTTGCTAGGTTAGACCAATAGTTCTGGTAAGATAAAGATTTTATAGCGATTTGAAAGTATAGGTGCTAGCTTCACGCAAAACCAAAAATTATAAAATGTCTATATTTTTTAGAGTTCTGAGTAGCACTCAAATAGTTCTAGGGTTCTTGCTAGGTTATACCAATAGTTCTGGGAAAATAAAGATTTTATAATGATTTAAAGTTTCGCAGTTACCTTCACGGAAAACCAAAAATCATAAAATGTGTATATTTTTTAGAGTTCTGAGTAGCACTCAAAGAGTTCTAGAGTTCTTGCTAGCTTAGAACAATAGTTCTGGGTAAATAAAGATTTTATGGCAATTTTAAAGTTTCGATGCTTCCTTCACGCAAAACCAAAAATCATAAAATGTCTATATTTTTTAGAGTTCTGAGCAGCAACCAAAGAGTTGTAGAGTTCCTGATAGATTAGACCAATAGTTCTGGATAAATAGAGATTATGTAGCGATTTTAAAGTTTCGGTGTTAACTTCACGTAAAACCAAAAATCTTAAAATCTCTATATTTTTTTAGAGTTCTGAGTAGCACTCAAAGAGTTCTAGAGTTTTTGATAGATTAGACCATTAGTTCTAGGTAAATAAAGATTTTAACACGACTTAAAAGTTACGCTGCTAACTTCACGTAAAACCAAACATAATAACATCTCTATATTTTTTAGAGTTCTGACTAGCACTCAAAGAGTTCTAGAGTTCTTGCTAGGTTAGACCAACAGTTCTGGGTAAATAAAGATTTTATAACCATTTTAAAGTTGAGGAGCTACCTTCACGGAAAAACAAAAATAATAAAATGTCTATATATTTAGAGTTCTGAGTAACACTCAAAGAATTCTAGAGTTCTTGCTAGATTACAGCAATAGTTCTGGTTAAATAAAGATTTTATAATGATTTAAAGTTTCGGTGCTACTTTCACGCAAAACCAAAAATCATAAAATGTCTATATTTTTTAGAATGTTGAGTAGCACCCATAGAGTACTAGAGCTCCTGCTAGGTTAGACCAATAATTCTGGCTAAATGAAGATTTTATAATGATTTAAAGTTTCGGTGCTACTTTCACGTAAAACCAAAAATCTCAAAATGTCTATATTTTTTAGAGTTCTGAGTAGCACTCAAAGAGTACTAGAGCTCCTGCTTGGTTAGACCAATAGTTCTGGGTAAATAAAGATTTTATAATGATTTAAGGTTTTGGTGCTACCTTCACGCAAAACCAAAAATCATAAAACGTCTTAATTTTTTTAGAGTTGTGAGTATTACTCAAGGCGTTCTAGAGATCTTGCTAGGTTAGACCAATAGTTTTGGGTAAATAAAGTTTTTATAAAGATTAAAATTTCGCTGCTAACTTCATCAAAAACTAAAAAAATTAATATGTCTATACTTTTTTAGAGTTGTGAGTAGCACTCAAAGAGTTCTAGAGTTCCTGATAGATTAGACCAATAGTTCTGGGTAAATAAAGATTTTAAAGCGATTTTAAAGTTTCGCTGTTAATTTCATTCAAAATCAAAAATCTTAAAATCTCTATATTTTTCTAGAGTTCTGAGTAGCACTTCAAGAGTTCTAAAGTTTCTCATGAAAAGTTAGAACAATTGTCGTAAAATAAGGGAATAAATGGGAAATAAATGTTTCGTCATAATCTACTGATCACACATGCAATCGTTGGAAATCATTAAGAGGTATATAACACGTGCCTAACTAAATTCAAACAATGTTACCCAAAACATAGAAATCGACAATTGCAGGTGCGTGAAGTTGGCGGGACCACTAACAGCTCAAAGTCTGAAACTCGGTGCAGAATTTGAGTAGAATTTGAGCTTTGAGGAAAACCAATTCCCAGAATTTGAGCTCTCAGGAAAACCAATTCCCAGAATTTGAGCTTTGAATTTAGAGGCTCTAAGTCCATTTAAAAGGTGGTCCTGCCAACTTCACGCTGCAGGACCACCGGAAGCTGAAATTCTCAAACTCCGTCCAGATATCCAGTAGAATTTGAGCTTTCAAAAAAACCAACTCCCGGAATTTGAGCTTTCGATTTAAAGGATCTATGTCGACTTAAAACCTGCAATTTTGAACACATCGTACCAGGACACCAACAGCTCAACTTCTGAAACTCCGTGCAGATATTGAGTAGAATTTGAGCTCTCAGAAAAACCAACTCCCAGAATTTGAGCTTTCAATTTAAAGGCTCTAAGTCCATGTGAAAGGTGGACCTGCCAACTTCTCGCTGCAGGACCACCGAAAGCTCAAATTCTCAAACTCCGTCCAGATATTCACTAGAATTTGAGCTTTCAAAAATCCAACTCCCGGAATTTGAGCTTTCAATTTAAAGGGTCTAAGTCCACTTAAAAGTTGCAATTTTGAACACATCGTACCAGGACACCAACAGCTCAAATTCTGAAACTCCGTGCAGATATTGAGTAGAATTTGAGCTCTCAGAAAAAACAACTCCCAGAATTTGAGCTTTCAATTTAAAGGCTCTAAGTCTATGTGAAAGTTGGTCCTGCCAACTTCACGCTGCAGTACCACCGAAAGCTCAACTTCTCAAACTCCGTCCAGATATTCAGTAGAATTTGGGCTTTCAAAAAAAACCATCTCCCAAATTTTGAGCTTTCAATTTAAAGGCTCTAAGTCCATTTGAAACATGGTCCTGCCAACTTCACGCTGCAGGACCACCGAAAGCTCAAATTCTCAAACTCCTTCCAGATATTTTTCAGTAGAATTTTAGCTTTCAAAAAAACCAACTCCCGGAATTTGAGCTTTCAATTTTGAGGGTCTATATCCACTTCAAAACTGCGCCACTAACAGCTCAAATTCTGAAAATCGGTGCAGAATTTTAGCAGAGTTTTAGCTCTCAGAAAAACCAACTCCTAGAATCTGATCTTTCAATTTAAAGGCTCTAAGTTCATTTGAAAGATGGTCTTGTCTACTTCACGCTGCAGACAACCGAAAGCTCAAACTCGGTCCAGATATTCACCAGGATTTGAGTTTTCAAAAAAAAACCAACTCCCGGAATTTGAGCTTTCAATTTGAAGGCTCTATGTCAATGTGAAAAGTGGTCCTGCCAACTTTACGCTGGAGGACCACCGAAAGCTCAACTTCCCAAACTCCGTCCAGATACTCAGTAGAATTTGAGCTTTCCAAAAACCAACTCCCGGAGTTTGAGCTTTCAATATAAAAGGTCTAAGTCCACTTAAAACTTGCGCCACTAACAGCTCAAATTCTGAAACAGAATGTAGGATTTGAGTAGAAATTGAGCTCTCAGAAAAACCAACTCCCAAAATTTGAGCTTTCAATTTAAAGGCTCTAAGTTTATTTGAAATGTGGTGAGAATTTGAAGTTTCGGTGGTCCTCCAGCATGAAGTTGGCAGGACCACCTTTCACATGGACTTAGAGCCTTTAAATTGAAAGCTCAAATTCTAGGAATTGGTTTTTCTGAGAGCTTAATTTCTACTCAACATCTGCACCGAGTTTCAGAATTTGAGCTGTTGGTGTCCTGGTACGATGTGTTCAAAATTGCAGCTTTTAAGTGGACTTAGACCCTTTGAATTGAAAGCTCAAATTCTGGGAGTTAGTTTTTTTTTGAAAGCTCAAATTCTACTGAATATCTGGACCGAGTTTGAGCTTTCGGTTGTCCTGCAGCGTGAAGTTGGCAAGACCATCTTCAAATGGACTTAGAGTCTTTAAATTGAAACATCAAGTTCTGGGAGTCGGTTTTCTGAGAGCTAAAGCTCTACTCAAATTCTGCACCGAGTTTCAGAATTTGAGCTGTTAGTGGCGCAGTTTTGAAGTGGACTTAGACCCACTAAATTGAAAGCTCAAATTCCGTTAGTTGGTTCTTTTGAAAGCTCAAATTCTACTGGATATCTGGACGGAGTTTGAGAAGTTGAGCTTTCGGTGGTCCTGCAGCGTGAAGTTAGCAGGACCACCTTTCACATGGACTTAGAGCATTTAAATTGATCTCCTGATCACACATGCAATCGTTGGAAATCATTACTCAAATTCCGGGAGTTGTTTTTTCTGAGAGCTCAAATTCTACTCAATATGTGCACGCAGTATAAGAATTTGAACTGTTGGTGTCTTGGTACTATGTGTTCAAAATTGCAGCTTTTAAGTGGACTTAGACCCTTTAAATCGAAAGCTCAAATTTCTAGAGTTGTTTTTTTTTTTTTTTTTTTTTTGAAAGCTCAAATTCTAGTGAATATCTGGACGGAGTTTGAGAATTTGAGCTTTCGGTGGTCCTGGAGCGTGAAGTTGGTAGGCCCACCTTCCACATGGACTTAGAGCCTTTAAATTGAAAGCCCAAATTCTGGGAGTTGGTTTTTCTGAGAGCTCAAATTCTACTTAAATTCTCCACCGAGCTTCAGAATTTGAGCTGTTTGTGGTCCTGCCAACTTCACGCACCTGCAATTGTCGATTTCTATGCTTTGGGTAACATTGTTTGAATTTAGTTAGGCACATGTTATATACTTGTTAATGATTTCCAACGATTGCATGTGTGATCACTATGACGAAACATTTATTTCCCATTTATCACCTTATTTTGCGACAATTGTTCTAACTTTTCATGAGAAACTTTAGAACTCTTGAAGTGCTACTCAGAACTCTAGAAAAATATAGAGATTTTAAAATTTTTGGTTTTACGTGAAGTTAGCAGCGAAATTTTAAAGTCGCGATAAAATTTTTATTTTCCTAGAACTATTGGTCTAACCTATCAAGAACTCTAGAACTCTTTGAGTGCTACTCAGAACTCTAAAAAAATATAGAGATTTTAAGATTTTTGGTGTTGCGTGAAGTGAGCACCGAAACTTTAAAATCGCTATAACATCTTTATTTACCCAGAACTATTGGTCTAACCTATCAAGAACTCTAGAACTCTTTGAGTGTTACTCAGAACTCTAAAAGAATATAGAGATTTTAAAATTTTTGCTGTTGTGTGAAGTTAGCACCGAAACTTTAAAATCGCTATAAAATCTTTATTTACCCAGAACTATTGGTCTAACCTATCAAGAACTCTAGAACTCTTTGAGTGCTACTCACAACTCTAAAAAAAAATATAGAGATTTTAAGATTTTTGGTGTTGCGTGAAGTTAGCACCAAAATTTTAAAATGGCTATAAAATTTTTATTTACCCAGAACTATTGGTCTAATCTATCAAGAACTCTAGAACTCTTTGAGTGCTACTCAGAACTCTAAAAAAATATCGATTTATTAAACTTTTGGTCGCTAACTTCACGGGGGTCCAGAGGGTAGCGTTCCCAAAACTGATGCAACGTTCCCTCTTTGTACTGCCATGCTGATGCGTTGCAGTAGAAACGAGGTTGCTCTAGCATCTCCTGACGATAAACGAATGCGATGACCAACTTCTTTTATAAAGTTAAGGCCTTCGGGACCCCATGAACCACGCGATTCGACAGCTATAGCGACAAAATGATATTTATCGAGTAAATTGCTATATTTCCTGCGCTTTTCTGTTTCCCGGCGAGCAGCCACGTTGCCAGCTTGTGCTGAGGAAGAATGTATATTTGAAGGGGCGAAGGTGTCGGAACAAGTAAAATCCCATAGAAGTGCTTTTCCTTTCTTCCACGGTATTAGAGTCATACCATCTGGCCTCTTGCCGTCTGCACGACTGCATCCCAACGGTTCACATATAGAAGGAACTCCTGCTGAAATTAGTGCCCTCATGATAATGTCGTTGACGCTGGAGTGGCGTGAATGTCTGCCCGCACTATTGGCACAGGAGAGTCCATGAAGGCCCTTCTTGTCTACGACACTTCTACAGGCAGGACATCTGTGTTGCTCGCAAACATCTGCTCCCAAACGCAGTGCACTGGCAATTCGAAAACTGTCATTGGGAAGATGTAATCCTAAAGAAGGTGACGGGATAGCATGGAGCCAAGCGCCTGCTTCTGGAGATGATGTAGCTAGAAGTCTGGCCTTATCTCCTGGGTTATCGGATGACTGAAGCAGAGCTGAAAAGTCATGATTTATAAGAGGATCGTCCCAAGAGGATTGTAGTCCTCTCTTATCAAGGTCAGGGGGATCTGATCCCACTATAGATGACCACTTAGCAATGCTATCGTTGACATCCGAATCCGATACTAGGCTAAGATCTTGTTGGAGAATGGTCTCGATCAATGGCTTAGCGCCATAGAATGAAGACAGGAAGGATGAAATAGCCAGATCCATGGCGCGACGAATGCCGAGACCTCCGTGGTTAACAGGAAGGGACGCCTGCAGCCAAGAGTTATTGTTGAGTGAACAATTCAGGATAGATTCTAGACCGGTTTTCAAGGTGTTGTCATAGCATTCCAGTAGATCAGCATCCCGCCAAGAAGGAGCACAGCGAAGAAAGTATAGCAGCCTTGGCATGGACAATGAGGCACGTAGTAGGTAAAAGGCAGAGTGAGCTGAAATCAAGGAAAGACGTGTAAAGAAGAATTCTAATTTCGAAATTTTGTCTTTTAATATTGTTCGTCTTGCCTCATTAGATAATGCTGCTCCTAATAAGCTGGCGTCATCTGTCGAAATTCTTTGAATCCCAGGCGCGGCTTCGTCAAACAGCTTGAAGAGATTATTAGACTGCTCATTGGAAAAAGAAAATTATAAATCTTTCACTAATATCCTTCTTATTATAACCTAAAAAGTTTCCACCTCGCACCATGAAAATACCTCACTTGGCATAGATAAAATCCAAAGGGGCCGCAAGAAGTATTGCTGAAAAGTTACAATTCTTTTACGATTTGCGTATAAATACGGCTTCCGGGTGCGTAGAATAAAACCTACAGTTAAGAAACGCAAACCAACCTTTCTAGGTGGCCATTGAAAGAAAAATACTATTTAACGGAGTCAGACAGGACGAAGCTAGTGGGTCCGCGTAGTAGCGCGGTAGGGGGAAGTCCGAAGAGACCAGGAGCACCGGCGATGATAGGTGTGCGCGTAGTCGAAGGTAGTGGAAAAAAGTTGATTTTGGCCAGAGTTATGCTGGAACACACACCACATACATTCATTTTTATGTATTTCTTTCCATAATATCTTCCCCAAGGGGGCTTAAACTCCGAACTCCTCTATCATTCGCTTGCAGGGGCACTTAC
The DNA here is from genome assembly GCF_964235325.1 of Thermobia domestica. Lineage (NCBI taxonomy): Eukaryota > Metazoa > Arthropoda > Insecta > Zygentoma > Lepismatidae > Thermobia > Thermobia domestica. The sequence continues at coordinate 106,433,325 of NC_137463.1, read as the reverse complement.
GCAGGAATTTATTTCAGTGGCGTCCAAAGCTTTCCAGGGGGTCCAAGTTCAATATGAGGATAAACTAAGCTATATTAAAATTTGTAATTTCACCCTTAAAATTAGACTAAAATCGCAGAAAAGTCGTAATTTTGGGGGTACGGACCCCCAGGACCCATTCCCTGGGTACATTCCTGTTCATTTGCAATTATTATGCATTTTTTAAAAAATATACAGTGCACCATTTAAAATATCATTTAACATTTTCAAATTCATTATAAACAAATGACAACTGTGAGTTGTTATTGATTCTCGCTCTACAGGTGTACAAGACACTGTATAACTTTCAACAAAGATATACAAATATACAATCGATGAATTCCTCACTTAAATGGAAACGATACTAATAGAAATTTTATTTTTTAAACATTTTTTGCAAAAATAAAAATGAAATGAAATAGCCAACTCGCATCCACGTGGACCGGAAGCCACTCTATCGCTCTTACTCACTACTCTTTCTACGTCTAGTCAAGTACACAACGGAGAATATGATTCCCAAGGTTGCACGCAAATCGAACGTCAAAAATAGTCTTTTACTTCGCGCATTTCCTCTATGACGCAATCCTGCGAAAGAACGCTGCAAGGAAGGAAGGAATCCCCGGTGACGAGTAAAGAGCCGCGAGAACTCAAACGTTATTAAAGAATCATACGAAATGGAAGCAACCAGGTTGGTTTCAATGCAAAGTTCAGTGCTACAAAGCATGAGTGCAGTTTATACTCTTGTGTACAGGCCTGTTCCTGTTCTTTATATTCCAACTGTATTTACACAGGTAAGATAAATTTAAGTTTTTCAGTTTTCTTGATATTTTGCCTCTGAGAGTCGAACCTACAGATGCACTGATTAAGAATACAGAGAGAAATTTATATAACAATCAAGCTCACATTGCGCATACTGATATCTCGGCCTCTTCGAGTAGGTAAAGTTGAAGAGTGCCACCAAATATAGTTGGTTGGTTTATTGTGATTTAGCGTCCCTTTCAACACCGAGAGTATATGAAACAATCTACAGTTTAACGTGAAATCTGAACCATCGTCATGCTCTCCCACCCAGTGTTTCTTGCAGACATGTTTCTGAGGGGCACGTCCCCCCCCCATGGAGGTCTGATAGTGCCGCCCGGAAGAGACCAACATAATACCTCTATAGTACAATAATAAATGGAATAGTACCATGTGAAAATAGTATGTGCCCCTCCGAATACTGAGTGCGTACCCCCGGAACAGATTTCTGAAAGAAACTCTGCTCCCGCCTGAAATCAAAGTCGGGCCTTCCTGCACCAAGGACGAGCTACTAGACCAGTGGGGAAGAGCCATCAGAAATATTGTTCAAAAATTACAATTATTTGATCATATTTCTCATTTGATTGTCTTATTTTCTTGGCGCTTGCCCATCAACTGCGTACAGATTTATAATAGGCAATACCATAAACAATATGCCTACACGGCTATACATATACAATATGTATGGCCATCGTGACTATCCACAATACACTAATAAAACCGGAAGTGGTTCGAATTTAATATCACTTCCGGTTTCAACGTTTATAGTCATAGAACACAAACGGTAACAGATAGCAAGAAGAGTTTTTTCGCAAACGATTTAGCGGCTCAGCATAGCCTATCATGACTACCCACAGCGCTCTACCAAAACCAGAAATGATTCTATTGTAATTTACTATTACTTCCGGTTTTCTTAGAGCAAAAACTGTACGTGCTATAAATGTACTTTTTTTTTAAAAAAAAAATTATTATTATTTATTCATCGATTCAGCGTCCAAAGGATAGGTTTCATAAGCTCCATTCAAACCGAAAGTAGGTAAAATTAGCCATTTCCAGTCTCGTCTCAACGTTTATCGCCATGGAACGAAAATAGTAACAGATGGCAGGAAGCTGTTTTTTTAATGATTCAGCGTCTGAAGACAACATATCATGACTATTCAGAACATTCTCCCAAAACCGGAAGAGGTTGAAATTTAAAATTATTTCTATTTTCGATACTGATTTCTGTAGAGTAAATACGGTCAATACTATCAAGAAACTGCGATCGATTGAGTGTCTCAAGAATAGGTTCCATCTGCTCCGTTAACCCTTTATTCAAATCGGAAGTGGTTAAAATTAGCTATTTTTTTGGTTTGAACGTTTATCGCCATAGAAAGAAAACCGTAACAGTAACAGACAACAGGAAGCGGTTTTCTGCAAACAATTCAGCGTCTCAATGACTATGCACGACATTCTACCAAAACCAGAAGTGGTTTAGATTTACAGTTACTTCAGGTTTCAATACTGATTTCCGTAGAGCAAAAGCCGTGAAAGATGTCAGGATGCGGCTTTTTGCAATCGATTCAGTGTCCCGAGAATACGTTCTGTCCCCTCCTTTAGCCCTCTATTGGAACTGAAAGTAGTTGAAATAAACCGATTTTTTGTTTCAACCCTTATCGCTATAGAACAAAAACAATAAGGGATAGCGAGTAATGGCTTTTTGATATCGATTCGGTTTCCAAGAAAAAGGTTCTATCTTTTATTTTGTACTACTACAAGTTTGAATATTAAATTCTTCTAGTTTAGAAGACTTAAGTTTACACTGTAAAACGATACTTGCTCGTTTTTATTTTTAATTTGATCTCGAAGTTATCAGAATTCGTCTGCGCCACGAGTAGTTCACGAAAAGTGTGATATAACAACATCGAAACTCTTATTTATTGTTGGGGTATGCAGGCCCGTATTTAGGTAAGTGCTATTCTGTGCTCGAGCACAGGGCGGCAGAATTTAGGGGGCAGCAAAATTTTTGATTCTTTTTAAGATTCGCAATAAAGTAATATTTAAAACTTACTCGCAGAGTCCCGCGCAAGCGCAAGAAAATATGTTAATACGTTTAATTTGTTGTAATTATAGTAGTTACTAATTAGCTAGCTTATCTGATTATTTTTAAAAAGTCGTCCTCTCTCACCCCCACCCCGAGGGGTGAGGATGAACTTGAACATCATGAAAGCTGGTATCGTTAAACTCAGCGACCTCGAAAACTATGGATTCAACACTAACATCTGTCGTTTTCGATTACTTTTAAAATCTCACCTCCTCCTAGGGGAGTGGAGTATGACCTTCAAGTTGAATTGGATTAAAATTGTCACTATTCATCTCAGCGAACCCAAAAACTATGAATTCAACTCTAATATTGGTCGTTTCCGGGGGACGGTAAATTTTGTGCGGGTAGCGGCAAATTATTTAAAGTACAGGGGCGCACAGTACGGTATATAAATACGGACCTGGGGGTATGTTGTGTAATGATATATATTTAAACGTTGATAAATTTTCTTTATTCGTGCAATTATGTTCTTTACTAATTTATAATTTATATACTGTGAATGATGTTACACTTGAACAGCATTTGAGATCTAGGACTTGGGTGACTAATGTTGCGTATGGATTCGAGAAATTTATCATCTCCTGGGCAACACTATATACGATATTTGGTACTTATTTTGTAGTTTGAAGAAATGAGTATGAGATTTGGAAAACCGGTACGGGAATTGTACAGTATATGCTGCTTTTGGGTAAGACAGTGAGTGTCAAACGAAATCAATTCTGATCTCAGATAAAATACTTACTATTCCGGTATTTGTTCGGTGGAATTGATGAAAAGTAGTGCGTTCCTTACTGAGATGAAAAGGTTGGATATGGAGTGAATGTAAAACTGAAAAAGTGCACAGCTTACTTCAAAGTTTTAATTTAATATTCTGTACAACAGCATGGCTGCATAGAAGAGAGTCTACGAAGGGTTCTGAACCATTGCTACAGATAATTATCAAAATAATGGGAACACCTCTAGTTGACAATATGTAAAATATATGACGTGATGTACCCTGACGATAGGTGTACAGTGTCTGGCCATTTTCACTGTAATATTAGGTGATTGTTAACGGATTAAGTAGAAACCCTGTGTTGAAGCAGGCTGGGAGATCTTTCACTGTTTCAGAGAGATCAAATTTTAGATACGCTATTAGTTGGTACAAGTAAATGTTTATCTAAAATGGTCAGTGCGTCACGAAGAACAATGTCAAGGGTGATTATAGCCTATAGAACTTACGGAAAATCATCTTCGGCAAAGATTAATAGTTGACGGAGGATAAGCCTCAGTGACAGAGTTCACTAAGCATTGAATAACAGCAAAGCGAATGCACCAAAAATAGCTTTGGAACTCAGCACCAGAACAGTCTATTGAAACAATCACATTCCTATGTGAGGTATATGATTTAAACATCCGCTATCCGGTTGCTATTATCAAAGGGCTGATCATCACAGATAACGCTTTAGTGCGAAGAAAATGGTTCCGACAACATACAAAGTGTACCGCCAATGATTTGGAACATCTAATGTAGAGTGATAAGCCCTCTTTCGCCTTTTTTTCTACAACAGGCCGTATTTATATATGGCGGACAAAGAAAACTTTGATCCGAACTCTTCCCTCCCTACAGTCCAACATGGTAGAAACTCTTTGATGCTGGTCCGCAATTTCCTGGTATTCCGTAAGTTTTGTGATTACGCCCACAGGACGGATTATTGCCAATGGTTGTGTGTATGTATTAAGCGAACACGTGCATCCTATGATTCAGATGTTGTTTCCGGCCAATTATGCAATTTCTCAAGATCACAGTGCGTCAATTCACACTGCTAAAGCTGTTGAGGCTCTCTTTCATATTCATCATGATGAACACATCATCATCTCCCGGCCCGCCCAATGCCAAGACTTCAACATTATTGAATAGCTTTAGTCAGTTCTGAGAGCTCAGATTCCAGAGCAGTTATTCTTCTCAATACTCAGTGACAGAACCTGAGTGCTGTACGGTACTGGATGAGGAATGTTACAATATTCCTCTGGAAACCATTTATGCCTTCCATAAAACCATTTATACAAAATAAACGTAGCAATACCGCTGGCCTCTCATTTGCTAGCAACATTTAAAAGGAACTTGGAACGCCGCCTTCAAATGCCAAGATATTTGTTACGCCGTTTAAAATTTCATGTTTCCTGAAACGATATTAGTTTAGTTTAACCCCACCCTTGATGAAATTCTTTCTATAATACTCCATTTTAATGTTGGGTGAAAATATGTTTATTGATAACAATAAAACAAGAATTGTGGCGTGGTCGCTCAATGCTAGAGCACTCACTTCTGATGCATGGGGTCTCTATCGATCGATCCCACCGGCGTCAAATGAACTTTCTGGTGGACAAACACCAGGTTTTCTCGGGGTTGTCTCGTTTCTTCATATTAAACTCTTGATTTTCTGATAGGGGTACATCTAAGGCATTGTTTGTCGATTAGGATAAATAACGGAGTGGAATGTGAAAAATGATTGAAAACGACCGATAAGACATATTAGCATCGAATGAACTTTTGGACTCGCTGCTGAAATGAATAGTGACACTCCCTAGTCCACTTAAGCCCAACTTCAGCTGTAGTTGGCATGGGAGTGACGAAGGAGATGCCGATGAGATCGTTAATTTGCCAACAAGTGTTAGACCCTACACTTTATTTGAAATGCGTATCGAAAGGGAAGAGGGAGTTCAAATACTTTGCACAAACCTATTCACCCTGTGTGAAGAACGGACATTTCAGCTAGTGTGTGTACTGTATATCTGTATAAACAAAATTTGATTTTTACGAAGTAAGACATTTCAGTGGGTTTGAAGAAGTCAGTAAAATCAAATTGTTCCAATTCATTTCAAAGAAAACATGAAAATAATTCATCATATAATTCAATGGGCATAAAAATATTGCAATGGGCACTCAGCATCATTAATTGCAAATTCAAAGTATATTGTGATTAAAACAGGGTTAAAAGTGGATCTGAAAAGATAGGGACGAATGACGTCACGCTGTCCCCCGTGCCTATCTTTGCTCATTGCAATTTTAGGAAGTGAAGGGATGCCATAAATGTTTGGAAGTGGAGGTACGCCATCCTACGGCGTTCCTCCTCACTTTCACCACTGGATTAAAATGGGCATATGTGCAAATGAAACTAAGTTTCTTCTTGATTAAGCTATTAAAAAGGAATGACACTATTTAATAAAATGGAAAATAGGAGATAGTCAATAAGCTATTATTATTATTATTATTATTATTATTATTATTATTATTATTATTATTATTATTATTATTATTATTATTATTATTATTATTATTATTTTGAATGTCGTTTCACGTATTTTCAAAATGTGTATTATTTACCACTTTTAAACACTAAAAATTATTATCTGCATTTTGGCGAGGTCGAACATGTGATATCGCAATACTCACGAATTCCAAATATTTATTACGTTAGACAAAATAAAATTGCCTGTAATATAAACACAGACAGTTTCATCTTGACTGACAGTGGCGTAGGGAAGGGGTGGCCCAGGGGGCGGGGCACCCCCCAAAGGGTTCCGACAATGCACTTTGCTACTTTGATGTTACTATTTTTTTCTCGGAAGAAACAGCAATTGCCTTTCATGCACAATTATAACAAAACAAAATATGTCACTAAACAGTCCCTAGATAAGCTGTGTTCGCCAACATCGTCTTTGTTCTTTATTATTATTATTATTATTATTATTATTATTATTATTATTATTATTATTATTATTAAAACTAAACATTCTGGCTCAACAAACGTATATATATATATTTGTGGGTGTGTGCCTCCCAACAGAATGACCCCCCAAAAAAATCCTGGCTACGCTACTATTGACTGACACATCTTTCCCAAATTTCTGACAATACCCAAGCTTCTTCATACTATCTTCCCGGGTTCGATTCCCGGCAGGAGCTCATGTGGTTAGCATTCCACGTTAAGCTGTTGTTCTACGTCTCATGTAGCCTCACTGCTGAAAGGGGTGCTAAACTAAAAATCAAATCTTCATACTGTCTGCATGCCGAGAAAAACTTACGTAAATTGAACTTTAGGTTTCATGATATTACCATCATTTTTGCTCATCTGTCTGAATCATGTCTTGTGTTTACGTTGCATGAATTTCACCTGAAAACTCGTAAGTATTCTTGGAATGATACGGTAATGTTGCATTTCTCAGAACAATCGAGTTCCAAGAAGTATTATAGTAGGTGCCATGGAATTTCAAAATGTTTACATACTACTAACGCCATCTTGTGACCATATTCTGAATTACAGCATGCCACATATGTTTTGTACCCAATAGAGTGCAGCACTTCTGCAGTACGATATGTTTTTTTTTTTTATTGATGTTCATTGTATTTAAGAACGTAATTGCAACGAACAGTGATAATTTCAAAAAAGAGACAAAGAAAAATGAAATAAAATTTTAAAGTCTCACGATTATGACCGTTAAGCTAAAGGAGACGGATGAATGATGAAAGCAATAGCATCATTTGAATTTTGTAAGAAAGTGACAAGATTGTTCACCATCAGAATTTCACTTTTTTTTTTTTATCTGTTGTTAGTATATTAGTATACAATTTATTAAAAGCATGTGTCCCTCCCCTCCCCAAGTGAGGCCTCTGGATTAAAATGGATCCTTGTGAAGATTATTTTTTGTGCACTCTCACCGGGAATCGATTCCGGTACCACGTAAACCAAAGGTGCATGCACTAGCCATTATATCAGTGGTCTGTGATTTCAAGAATTGATCCAGGGAGGAAACTCCCAAGGTATACAAAATTTCCACCTGGCCCATATATACGATCGTGCTCAACGTAAACTTAGGGTTGCCAGCTGGCCGGAAATTTTGCTGTTATTTTGATTAAAGCCGGTGACCGGTACAAACTTCTTACTAGCCCCTTTATGATTTTTTTTTTTTCAAATTTGTATCTAGTTCGAAACAATTTCATCTAGTTCGAAGTATAGATTTAAAAAGTAAATTTCATTCTGTAAATACAAAACTGTCAGCTTTCATAACCTATCAACGATTAATATATTTTGTTCATCTGTTTAGATAATTTTAGAGATGACAGGGACTTTATCAGGGAAAATTTAAAATTTACTTGTAAGGAATTTTATACATTTATTGAGAGTGAAAAAGGACTTCTTAAAGCAATTTCCTGTAGTTGAAGTATAAGTTTAAGGAATAAATTTAATTTTCCAAATCCAAAATTGTCACGTAAAGATTAATATACTTTTGTTTATCTGTTTCGATAATTTTAAAGAAGTGGCAGTTACTGATAAATACAATAAAATAATCAATACCGAATTCAGTTTATAGCAGAATGTATCTATTGAGCTTATTAGTGAATGTACTAAGGATATGCAGAATATAGGTGCTAATGCACTTTTGTTCACGATAGTATATTTCCTTCCCTTGGATGAGTGTGAACAGAGGTACTTCACACTTAGACCTATATATCATAGAGAATTTTGAGGGATGCCGTTTTTTTTTCAGAGTTGGCAACCCTACGTAAACTATTAGTATTTTCACAGTAGGCCTACTATTTTCACTCTTTGTGTATTGAACTCCCTCCCACTTCCCCCGGGGGAAATCTGAAAATTTGAAATCACCAGTAGTAACAAATGTAAACAGTGGCATCGTCAAACCATGTTAAAGAGGTTGCTTGAGCCCCTCCAAAGAAATGTAAAGCTTCCCAATTGTCACTAACGACCGGTTGCGCAATGTTCGATTAGCTGAAAGCCAAGCGCGTTCGTTTTCCAAGATTAGCTTCGTTAAACATGAGTTCTTAGGGATTAGAGATCTGCAACTGCCGGAATCTTTAGCCCGGGCCCGGCCCGTGAATTTACAATGTAAGGCCCGACTCGAGACCGAAATATGTTTTAGCATTTAGGCCCGAGCTCATGAGATAATCAAATATGCCCGAAATAAGCCCGAATTATGGAAACTTAATAATTAACGTATTTTTATTTACAGCAATTAAAGATTTAATTTTGCAATTGTGCTTTAAAAATTCTCCAGAAAAAAACGGTGCAATATATGGTACATCGTTGTACAGTATATTTACAAAGTTAGGCCCGAGAAATATGGTTGTATATTTAAAAATTTACGACCCGAGCCCGTGCAGACCTCTATTAGGGATCTGGCATCAATTCAGCAATAAATTTTAAATTTCAATGTTTTATTATTATTACTATTATTATTATTATTATTATTATTAATAATAATAATAATAATAATAATAATAATAATAATAATAATAATAATAATAATAATAATAATAATAATTCGTACTCCATCATGAGTTTGTGATTGAATTTTTTGACACCCGATATATATGAACGGCTCGGGTGAACATACTGTTAATTACCACTTCCAGAGTAATTAAGTTATTAGGTATTATCGAACCACAGAAGAGTAGGCTATGTAGGTAGTTTCATTTCGAAAATATAGCTGCAGAAGTCAAAAGAAACTTGTTTGATACACTTCATTGCATTGAATTGCATGGGAGTTGTCAACCTTCTTTTCCATTTTACGCTAAATTTAGAAAATGTGACATATCATTGTGTTCGCCGGACCCGCTCATATATACTTTTACATAAAAAAAAAAAAAATAGAAGTAGGTGACATCGCCCGGGCTATACTACCATGCTACTATGGGCATTAACATGAAAGAGCATGGAGAAAATTCCATTAAAATCCTTCTACGGTAGAGTAACCGTGTTATACATTGAGTTGGTGGACGTGAGTGGTGATGTGGGAAATGTTTGATTCCCCTAAATACAGCGGTAATGTCAGAAATCGGGCCCAGAGGCCCCAGAAATGGCGTTCCGAAGTTTAATTCAGGGCTCCATTCTATTCGCTATTAAACATGGAATTCTTAGACGTGCCTGGTGGCGTTGGAAAGGTCCAGGCCCCCTGAACACAGCAGTAATGTCATAAATTGAGCTCTGGCCCCGAGGCCCCAGAAATGGAGTTCTGAAATTTTGGACTTGTGTCCATTCTATTACTCTAAAGCACGGAGTTGTTGGGTGTTGGTTGTGAGTGTGACGTTGGAAAGGTCCATGTCTCCTAAACACAGTTCTGTTGATGTCAGCAACTTCATGTGTAATACGGCGGGAGCACATGTGGTTCGGATTTCTCGTTAATCAGTATGTCTCATCTCGTATAGTCTTGTTGCTGAAAGGGAAGTTAAACTCAAAATCCAATCCATGTCTAACACGGTTTCCCTACTATAGGAGAATCGGCTCCATGCTCTTTGGAGAGAATATTTATCACAAAGGTAAAGGGTAAGGAAAAATTTTTGGAAATAATCATTCTAAATAGGGTTTAAAATTTCATCGAAAAATTATGCATTTCACGTATCACTGGCTGTAAAGAAATAAAACTCGAGTATAAATTCTTCATTAAAAATAAGAGAACGTGTTTCAGTGTTTTTGGAAATCCCGCTTATAAAGGGGAAAACTTGGGTCATTTCTTTAATATTCAAAAACTTCCCTTACTTTATTAAGAAACTGTCCAATGCAAGGATTCAATTAAGTCGAGGATATGAAATTCAGTGTATAAACTCTTAAATAAAAAAAATACAAGAATACATGTTCAAGCATTTCTGAAAAGTTTGTTTCTAAAAAGAGAAGGGACTGTTTCTTTCATATTGAAATTGCCCTTTATTTACTTACACGGTGCTGCATATGGGGATTCGCTTAAGTTGGAGATGTGAAATTCAGTTTGTAAATTTTTAAATAAAAACTAGCTGAACCCACGTTCTCTACACAGCGCATCATTCACATATGAACATGAATCTCCTTGTCATTCTCATAACATATGTACTTGTCCCTTTACAAACACAAGTGAAGGACATCTTGATAAAAATGGCAAGGGACATCATAAAGGGGAGACTTTTTGATTATTTTTTCAATATCTCGCACCATTTGCAAGATTGAGCCTACTTTCGATTAGAGTTTCTAATTCATGAATGATCAGTGCTTTTTTTCCTTGTTGCATGCAGTATGTCAGCGTTTCCCAACCTTTTTCAACTTGCGGCACACTACAGGTGTAACTTGAATTCTCGCGGCACACCCATGTTATATATAGAAGGCTCTATCACGGGTTTTCCCCCGTGGTAAATCATTATGCTTATTTTTCATTCTAATTTTAAAATAGAAAACAATTGCAATGAAATATAGGACTCGGGTTTTTAAAAATTCACTTTCTCTATCGAAAACTGTATCTAACCTTTCACTAAAAAGGAAGATCACTAAATAACGAACAAAGAAACAAATCTCCTGTACCTTTAAAACACAAATGTAGGTAATTTGTATGTATGTTTGCTTTGTTGAATTTATTGAATGATATGTTAAAATTTCAAGTTACGAAATAGTCCTAACAATAAAGAAGCAATAATGGTTATGACAATGATAAATACGTTTTTCAACATTAGAAATGTATAGAAAAGTAACACAGTATGAAACTTAAAATTGTAGATTTATAGTAGAGGTTCATAGTAATGTGAAATACAAATATACATTTTCCCCTATGTCTTGCAATTTGGTACCTATAGAATTAATAATTTGTTTCGATTTCCTCGCGGCACACCAGCGGACCATTCGCGGCACACCAGTATGCCGCGGCACACCGGTTGGGAAACGCTGCAGTATGTAATAAGTAAATACATTACATACAGAATTAATTATAATGTCAGTGATATATGGTGTTCATTGGGCAAAACACTCCAAACAATGAAGATTCATCTTAGCATGGAGAAATGGTTATCCTTCGTTTTCCACTATCATCTGGCCATGAAACAAACGCCTGAGTAATATACAACCCTTGTATACAACTATGTTGTGTTGGAATGCATAACTCATAGGATATGACGCTTTACTTTTTAAAATTTCAACAGGTCCATTGTACCCCTTAAAAGAATGTAATAAAGAAATAACGGACACATTTTCTTTAAATATTCAATTAGAACTGGATAATCTACACAAAATTTGGAATCGACCAGCGAAAACGGCACGTTTCTATCACATGTGGTTTTCGAGATCTTATTGTAGAAAGGATTGGAGACAAACATATAAGCTTTCCTTTGGAAACAAACATATAAACCTAGCATGTCAATATATAGATAAGGAAATACTTGCGTATTTCCAAACATTCTACTCCTAAAGGGAGGGGGAAAACCAATTCCTATAATATTTGAATTTTCCCTTTATTTATTCGCAAAGCACCGAATGTGAAGATTTGTTTAAGTTAGAGATCTGAAATTCGATATACTGTATAAACTCTCATGCACAAATAAAGGAAGACGTATTTCATCATTATCGAAAAATCCGCTCCCAAAAGGGAAAACTAGGGTCGATTTTGTGACATCTAAATTTCAATTTCTTTATTGAGAAAGTGCCGATGTGAGGATTCACTTAATTTTAAGATGTAAAATTCGGTATGTAAACCCATATAAGAATAAAGGAAAAATATTTCAGCGTTCGCGAAGATTTCACTTCTAGAGAAGGTAAGTAGTACAATTGCTATAATATTTTGGTTTTCCCTTATTTATTCAGAAAATCCTTAATGTAAGGATTCGTTTGAGCTGGATTTGTGAAATTCGATACAAAATCTTAATTAGAAATAAGGAAAATACGTATTTCAACATTATCGAAAATTCACCCTCTGAAAAAGGAAAGAGGTAATGTTTCCGATTATATAAACAGTGAAAATGAATGAATTAGTAGAAATTCAAGTCATATTAATATATCTAGAAACGTAAATTTGACGGGAAAACTCCATTTGTTACGAGAACAATAAATAAGAAAGTTTTTTTTTAAAAGGCATATGCTAAGGGAAGTAAAGAGAATTCAAATATTTGGCCCAGAATTGAGTGCACATAAATCCGTGAAGTTAGAAAGATTAAACTCGGCATATATACCCCTTACTAGAAACAGACATTTAACTCAACACTTTCTGAAGTTCCAGTTTCAAGGCTGGGGGAAGGGGGAAGGGAAAATTCTATAATTTTTCGCGACATTGGAATAGATGTGTTGATTGTGTCTGTTATTTGTGATCGAACCACGGAAAACGGATTATGCGTTTGTAATGAATCTTGGAACATATTTCCTACCGCAAGGTTTTTTTCGTGTTACATTGATTAACGTGCGTATCATAAGGCAGTAGCGGATTTCAGAATATATGCCTAAAATTGAGTATCTTACTTTTTTTTTTTTTTTTTAATAATTACACTTTCCTTGATACGGATATTCTACAGGCGAATGGTTCAAACATTTTCCATAAACCTATTCCCCCCCCCCATGCTTACCCTCGTATATATATATATATATATATATATATATATATATATATATATATATATATATATATATATATATATATATATATATATATATGTATGTATCCGCAGCGGGAAATTATTGTCTTCTTCCTGGATTTTCGAAAGGGGTTGTGTTCTTCGAAATACATGTCAAAAAAAAACATATGATTTGTTTACTCACCCATTACTGAATTTAAATACATTGACTGTGGTTATAAATTTATGCAATGTGTGTCAATAATAATTGCTTTACTTAAAGTATTATGTCCATCAAAGTGTGTATATTAGTGACTTTGCTTGTGTATCTATCTTTGGCCGCTCTTCGAAAAAAAAAAAAAAAATCTGCTGCCGTTTCTGTAAGTGTAATTTTAATAACTTTCTGTTTATTACAAAATAAATACAAATAGTATTTAAAAGGTAATTAACAAGGAGCCAAAACAACATAATAAGTCATCAATTACGGCTGAGTTCATTTTTCTAGTAGCTGCCTGTAAATTTTTCGGTAATTCATATTCTGGCCACACTGTAATTTCTATGGATGACAACACTGAAAATTCTTCCGGTTCGTATTGTCTCATGTAGAAAAACATTATTCACTATTGTGCTGAGTTATATTTCATTATCTCTTTTCATTTACGAAAAACGGGCAAAAGGAAAATTGTTACCTTTTGTATCATTTTTAGTAGTCTGCCTCTTAAATGTAATCTAGAGAATCACCAACCATCTCAGCGAAACCGAAAATCTATGGATTGGACACTATATTAGTCGCTGTCGATTATTTTTACACTTGCCCCCCTTCTCACCCCTCCAGGAGTGCTTTCCACTCCATAACATTTTGTTTTTCAGATTGTAAGTTATATTGCATCTAGTTTATTTGAAATTGCTCCAGACATTTCAGAGTTATGATGTATAGCAACATATACACATACGTAATTACATGTTTATATAGATAATGTTCCTTTCTTCCCTTGAAACGAAAATTTTTAGAAATGCTGCGACGTGGGCTCGTTTATTTATAATGAGGATTTCATATATTATCTTTCATTTTTCTACTTGAGTATCTCACGAAGTACTCAATTTTTCGTATAAACCATGAACCCCCGCGCTTTCTTTTAGGATATGTAGTTTGATTTAAGATCATATGATCTTTGGTGGGGCTAAGATTCATAATCATGCACAATATAATTTCAGTTAGTTCAGTAGTTACTGCGAGATGCTACCAGACGAAAACTCATATTAGCTTTTTACGTAACAGATCCATATACACTATCAAGTGAAAGGGGTGGACAAGAATTTCTTGGAAGTAACAGTGATTCCATTGCTTATAAGAAAGCGTGTACAAAACCGTGTAAATTTATAGAATAGTTCTAATATTCTAATACCTTATATTTTTTTTGAATACTGGAACAAAATGATTATCAAGTAATTGTTTGAATCATTTACTTGTATAATGAATAGGGGTCGGGTGGCTCAGTGGTAGATCGTTCACCTCCGGTGCGTTGGACCCCTGGTTCGATCTCAGCTCGCAATAGGTAGATGTTGTGGTGGACAAAGATCATGTCCATAGGTTCTCATGGGGTTTTCTCGTTTCTTTCCACTTCTTCGTTCCACTTTTTCATTCTCATCATCTCCTCCTTTAGCCTACACCTGGTATAAGCGTGGGATATAAAACTGAAAAAAATTCAAATAATGAATAATTATTTATATAATTACTTGAAAAAGTAGGATTGAGAATATTGAGAAGGAACCTTGGATGTCAGGTTCTTAAAATCGAGTTGCTTATTTGCATAAAAAAGATTAACATTTATTTTGTGCTGGAACGTATACGAAATAATGGCGTGAAGTTTTATATATAGGATCTGGAATCCATGTACTCCCACCGAAAATTAAAGCAATATTTCTCGCGTGAAAAGCAAGAACGCCATTCTTTTAGCCAATCCGGAAGAGAATTCGAATTTTAAATCGTCTTTGGACATATGATTTTATCAGCTGAAAAGATTTCTGATATTATTGTACTTGTATTTCAACTCATCCGGCTGGTTACTCCCAATTGTCATTTTGTTTGCCCGATAGTGACTATCTGTGTCTTGTGTCAACGCATTTTAACTACAGATAATCGTTTAATCGTTTTGATTTCCTTGCCCCTCTACGCTTCTATCGTACAATCGCTAATGTCAACAGAGAAAGAAGTTGATATTTTGAGGTTTTCTGGTTTTCTAATTTTTATTAAGATAATCGTTTCAAAAGCTGGAGTATCCATTTAAAAGGCTCGAATTTTAATTAGTTTATTAGTGAACTGTTAATAGCAACTAAAGACTGTTCTGAAATCATTTAAATGTAAGTGAAACTTATATTTTAGTTCTTTATTGAGTGATATTTCCGACAGCTACCATGCCAGAAAAGTTAATGTATTAAGATTGAGTAGCTTAGAGCAAGATCGACAAATGCCTGTTTTTCGGTTGCTGTGTTTCCTGGTACTTGTTTTATTCTATGGTAATCTATTTCAAGCTTGTGAGAAGCTATATTGGTATGTTTGCTTTAATAGTATCCTTAGGGTTTTATCACATAATTAATTTCAATGTTCTAAGATTATGAAAATACGAATTAATGTAATCTTTGATAAATTAAATAGATCAGAGGGTCATTTCGTAAAGGTTTGTGTCAACGCAACACAAAACCTGCGTTTTACTTTGCGGCAATAGGAATAGCAATTGGAACTGATTTTTGCATATTTTGCGTTGCGTTATGCTCAGCAATATTTACAACTGTTCGGAATGAGTCCCCAGAATTTTTCTTTTGATACTTGAATGCAATAAACTCATTATTAGAGGGAATTTCTGTGTTGATCCAATCAGAGATGGTTTAGAGATAGCGTACAGGCCTCGCAATTTGTAACGAAATGCTATAAGGCTGTTGCGAATGTCATGTGAACATATTTGCTGATCCGATCGATAATACATCTCCGTAGCTATTTTATCCAGTGGATATGCGTACTCTCACTGGAACCAGGCAACAAAAAATTAGGTATATTCTATAAAATGTATTTTGAGGAATGCGCAGATGTCGTTGCATATTAATCACCGAGATGAAGTAATTCTGGCGCGCTTGCCTATCGAACCTCCCATCTCATACATTCCTATGTATTGCGTGGCCCTAAAGGTCCGTATTGTCAAGACTGTATCATCCCACTCAGTATTCGGTACATTATTGTAAAATGTTCAAATTCTCAGACCTCAGAGAACGTTTAGGAGGCTAATAATATTAGTCAGGTTTGGGGGTAAAATCTGACTATCTGTTTTTAATTACACATTTCCGTTTTAAGTGATGCGATTAAAATAGTTAACGTTCTCCTTTTATCTTTTACCTGTTTTGTTTTATTACTACTACTCTTTTCATTTATTTTTCTTGTATGTTTTATTGCATTTTTTCTTTTACCATTTCCATGATCTCTGTTTTGATTTTTATTAGATGTATTATTCTATTGTAATAATTCATCGAGCTCATATTCAATTTTATTTTGTGAGTTCTTTTATGAGAAGAATACATCGGCCGTTGGTCTTTTTGTGACGGGGACAGAAATAGCCTTGGCACTGGCGTCCCCATTAAATACCTCAAGCAATCAGTCAATTAAGTTTCATTAATTAACGCGGTTCCTTCATAATTACGTATGAACATCATGTTGCTGACCACTCTTAATTGAAAACAAGGATTTCAAGCGCAAATAGACATTTGATGCTGATGTATTTCTATATGTGAAATACTTGGACCGCAGACAAATAGTTCCAGTAATGAACGAGTACGTTGATGTTCTGTTACTTTTCAGCTTTAGTTCGTTATTGCGTAAAAATGTAGTACTGTATAAATTCATTGGCCTATATGACGCACTTGTTCGTTTCGAACCCAATAGGAGCCATCATTTAACAGAAATTAAATATGCACAGAGATCATAAGTAGAGTTACGGTTTTAAGGGACAGTTTGTATAGGAAACAAGGAAGGGAAAAGGTACGAAAGTAACGGTAAAAGAAAGAGCTATTTCCCTCAACTATTTTAACAACTGCCTTTATAATTGAAAATAATATCAATCGCGTAGCTATTTGAAAATAATACGTTTTGCTGAAGATTTTTCCATATACATAGAGGATAGTGTGGCGAACTTCGTGTTTACTTTGAATACTAACTCTGTAGATGATCGTATATTCGAATTCTGAAGACTAACCTAAAGTTTTTGATGGCAAAATCATTTAACTACTGTTTCACGGAAGTAGATATCCCACTGTTTTTTTAAAGAGTTGTTGTTGCAAGTTTTCAATAGCAACCGTTGATACAATATAGTTTTGTCTGCAAATCATGAATCCTCTTGGGCAGAATCTGATGTACTTTGAAATTGTGTCTGTCATTTGGAATCAGAGAAAGCACAAACTCAGTGATCTTGACAAAAGTCTCGAAAGCGGCTCGAAAGTGAAATCACACTGGTAAAAATTAGTTTTATTGCTTGAAACTAAAGGAGTAATCTATCTGATTATTAACTGTTGTATATAACAAATAATACATTAAGAAAGTTCTTTTAGTTTCAAGCTAAAGAGAGAACACTAATTTATACCAGTGTGACTTCTCTCACTAGCGGCCTCTGTGCGTAAGAAATAGCCCACAATGACTGGAAAACTTAAAAATAAAATTTTTAAAAAGTAACAGTAAAAGAACATAAAATGAAATGGGGGGGGGGGAAGACTAAAGAAATAAAGAAATAACGGTTCCAAAAAGGAAACCAAGTGTACTGGAAAATTATCTGTATTTGCAGTTGGAAGCAAGGGCTCGTATACTTTCAGAAGATTCGTTTCTCCTCTAAAAGAAGAAACAACAGGCACGCACCTAAAAATCCTAACTTTAGTTATAAGAATTAATATTTGTCTATCTGCTTGTCCTCAACGTCAATGGATGGGTCAAACATAGTATATTACCGCTAACACTTCCTATATTTCTTGTTTCCGGTAGATTTTGAAGATTTGAGCTGCATATGGAACTTAGGCTTCTTTTATGCATGCGGTTGCGATAGCAGTTGCTCGGCCACCGGGAGCTCGTCAGTGCCCTTTTCAATTGCAGTTGTGTCTGATGACGTTGTTCTCAATGTTGAGGGGGAGAAGGATATACATCAAGTACAGTTTTACCAACGCACATATATTATTATTAATAACCGCCAGAATTGAAACGAACATCAAGAAAATTTTAGAAATACTCATTTACGTCTTTTGTTTAAATGATAAATAATTAAAATATGGATTAAACCTGTATATTGCATACCTCTACCCACTGTTGTTTATTTAACCCAGTAATTTTGTAATTTCCAAAGCCGTATTCCAAATGCTCGATCTCGCTTTGATTTAATTAATGAAATGTTCTGTATTGAAGTCACTAATATTTAGATTTTCCAACTTTATACAACAACAAACAATTGAAAATTTGGCTGTGTCCTGAGAGGGGGTGGAGTGGTAGTACTACGGGTGGGTGACGAACCGAATCGCAGTGGATGAAAGGTCCATGTGACGCAATGTAAATATAAACCATGAATCGTCGTAGATTATAGCTACTAGCGGTCGGATTTTCAGGCCGAGGTGGTTGGTGATCCGCACCATCGTGAATAAAAAAAGACTAATTTGAGCCATTATAGTTAGAAAACGTGATGGCTGACAACTGCGTACGTTAAAGATGCCAATCAGTGGTTATACTGTAATAACTTAATAACTTATAAATGTTATAATGAAAGAGAAAATTTCAATTTTTGTTTAAATTTCCGAAAGAAAAGCTTCAAAGAGCAAACGAATCAAAGACAAAGAATGTAAGGGAATGTATTTACATAAAAAAAAAAAAAAAAAGGAACTAGCAGATGTATTGTTTAGAACCGAAAATATGAGATTTGGAACCTTGAACTTCCCTTTACAACGGAAATGACGAAATTACTTGATTCATCCAATCTAAGGGCATATTATTTCATTGTTTCACTTTGAGAGCGTATGTAAACAAATGACTCTCTACTTATAGGTAAACAAATGCCTTTCTACTTATAAATAAACTGTTTCAAACAATTTCCAATAACATTTTTATTTATTGAATCACATTAAGCCGAACCTTGGAGTTTTCTTTGCATACAATAATATATTAATTACAAAATTAATGATATTATAATTAAACAACCCACTGTGCCAAATGTTGTAGAACGTTCATCTCTGATGCGAGGAATCTTTGGTTCGATGTTAGGCTACGAGAGTTTATGGAGGACAAAATCGTGTCTGTGGGTCCTTCCGTTTTCTCCCACTGTCTCATTCCTCTAATTATTTCATAATTATTCATTTACATTAATCATCTTGTTTTCTTGAGTCTAAAGAACATTACCATGTGATGTAAAACTTGCAAGTATCATTTCATTTCTATTCATAAGGAGTAAGTGTTAATAACTCTGATTTTATTTGCACAAGAAGATATTCATTCCGGGAGAGAAAACTAGCATCATTTCAGATTTTACCAAGGTGGAGGGGGGGAGCAAGATGCTCCACCAACCTAAGAATTTCACGTTTTTTTTATTACTATATTAGCATGCAATCGATTAAAAAGTATGGACCTCTCAAACTCAGGGGGCAATTACCCGCTAACAGGGCCGGTTCTTACCATATGTGCGTACAACACGTGCATTTGCAGGGGTGCGGTAAGTTTCGAGGGATGGCAAAATCTGTCATAACTATATTATTTAAAATAAATATTTCTTGTTGGAAACAGACTTCATGAGACGGTAGTTAAATTTACTACGCTGACCTTCTATTTGAATACTACATTCATAAATCATTTTAGGTCACATTAGTTAAATGTCATGTGGACAGTGCTAAAGCAAATGATTAAGCAAATCAAAAAATTGCTTGATTATTGTCAAATACAAGAACTCAATTCTCGAACAGTTGCGTACACCTGTTCCATTCAGTTAGTTATCACAGTTTGGATATGAAAACTAGTCTCGTCTGCATCACAAACAAGTGTCTTATCATTCAAGATGAAAACAAGTTTTTAAAACAATTAACAGATGTAGAAGAAAAATCAAGAAATAAAGATAAAAGTGCTGGTTGCACTGAAATTGCAAACTGATACATTGAGATTGAAGCTGGATATTTAACTCTGTTTATTTTTCCTCTGCAGGTGTGTTTGCTTTATCTTTCACTAAGACAATAGATTATTATTTAAAGAAAAACACATAATTAGATTGTATTTGTAGTGTTTAGGCCTTTCTCAGTGTGAGTGCGCTTTCTTCCCATTTGTTTTTCATAAGGGGGTAGCATACTTAAAATCGTGGCTTTTTAAGATTTGTTCTTTCTGAAGAAAGGGGACGGCAAATTATGCCATTGCACGGGGCAGCAAATTGCCTAGTTCAAGCCCTGCCCCCCTAAGCTCCCCGAACGACGCCACTGAGAGGGGGAGGAAGTTGTTCATCTGGTTGCAAACTGTACTGAATTCAGTTGACTTCGAATTATAACATTTAATTTTTACATAACAGCTTTCGAAACATTAATGAAACTTATCGGTACGCTGAGTAACGTTTAGGCCCCATGGAACTTAGAGTTATCTTTCTTAACGGGCCGCGTGGGTCCCTTCAGACCTATAAATCTACTCTTTGTTACTTCCTTAGGAGGCCGTTGCTCCGATCTTGGTGAGACTTTAGAAGGGACCGACGTGGCCTCTTCGAGGGGTTTTGTAGTAACTGTCCATTAATATTGCATTTATTATTATTATTTACAAAATTATTATAAGCCCAGCGGTGCTCAACATGTTATCTTTTCGTTTGTTTGTAACGTATCAGGTAAGCTTGTGGCAGATCGGAAAAATATACGTGTTACTCTTTCTCACAAAGCTATAATTAGAATATAAAAAAAGAGAGAGAGAACAGGAAAAAATATTCATTACGTCATATAATATCCAAATGTCATTTGCGTCCTGAAATCAACTTTCATACAATTACTTCCTTCATGCGCATAAATATCTCACTCATCACTGACATTGACTGAAACGTGTTACTTTCACTGAATCCAATCTAATTCAAGAGTTCATTCTTTTTCAATGGAAGGAGGAAGAACGCAATTAAATATGTGCTAGAAAATATTGAATTACGTGTGGAGTATGTTTTATTGGTGGTGCAAGTGTCATCAATATAATTTATGTGCTTGGTTATATAAATAGAGATCCCCTTGCGTTTCTTTATGGTACTGATGAATTGAACAAAGAAAATTTGATGCTCATATATGTATTATTATTATTATTATTATTATTATTTATTTATTTATTTATTTATTTATTCTGCCTATTGGCAGGTACTGGGGCTAATAGCAGACATTTTTTTTCCTTCATCCTTTTAAGTTCGGATTAGAAATGTTTCTTCCACATTTCTCCATCTTCAATTTCCTCTTTTATTACAATATTTTCTTCCATTTTTCAAATCATTAGTCAGTTGTGTTCTTACTTTGCTATTTCCTTCCATCTTCCCTCTATGACTTGAAGATGACTATTTCTTCGCGAGATGTGCCCATTCCAATTGGCCTTTTTATGAAGTATGCAGGTTAAACGCATCCTCCTCTCTTCTACCCATTTTAAAATACCTTAATTTGTTATTCCCTCCGTCCTTTCTACCTTCTCCATCTTATCCAAGACCGCATTTCGAAGCTCTCCGAACATTTCTGCTCTAACTTACGTAGTGTCCAAGTCTCTGAACCTTACAATCCAATATTCCATATAAAGGATTTGACCAGTTTCTTCTTCAGCCCAATGTTAGTCTTGCTATATAGGGATGATATTTTCTTGTTGAATGCCATTTTAGCTACGTCACTTCTTTACTTGATCTCTCTGGTACAATAAGCGTCTCTCGCCAAGACTTTCTGAAATATTTGAAATGATCGAATGAAAATGAATCGAATATAAAATTAAATCGATGTTTTTGTCGCCTTTTCTCGACATAACGGCTGAATCTTTAAAGTTAAGTACTTGGGTTCGGCAGTGAGGACGCTAAAGGGGCCCCCTGACTTCCCTCATAGATACGTTAAAGTATTGTATATCAAGTACTATAAAACTTTTTCCTATATAAAAAAAAAACCAAAAAAAAAAAAAAAAACAAACAAAAAAGTTCTGCCCAAGGCATACACATAGGAATTTATTTCGCGGGGAGTCCAAATCTTTTTTGAATATGACGATAAATTGTGTTAAAATTTATAAAACCAACCCTAAAATTAAACTAAATTTACAGAAAAGTCGGTATTTCGGGAGGTCCGGACACACCCCAGGACCCACTCCTGGTTACGTTCTTGGCTACTCCTTAAAAATCTGCTGCTCCGCTTCTTCCTTCCCCCTCTCACAAGAAATCAAACCTGGTGTAGTCACTGGTCAAGATGTGTTTCTATCCACCACAAGTTGGAACAATTGATTACCAAAGTGTCGATTACATTCCAATGAAACCAATTTCTCCTTGTGACGGTTATAGTCACTGCGCATATACGTTAATTTTAATTCCTATGAATCTGGCATCAACCTTGTAAGACACAACTGTTAAACCATCACTCTGTCCAATTTTTTTTTTCATTTTTGCTCTATTGCCGTATTATTTACAATTCCTTTAATTTCTTAATTTTGTTATCTCTATAATAGCAAGACGCCTCAGTCTGTCAGTCACACTTTTAATGGTTCACTATCAAGCTACCGTGTGTCCCTGTTTCGCAGAAACTGTTTTTTTTTTTTTTTCATGCTCAGAGTTGCCATGTTTCGAAGAATAGAAAAATAACTCAATGCGTGTGTTCCTTTTTCATTGAATGAGATTTATTTTTTTTTACATAAGTTTGTGGAAAGCCTGTACTGCACCAGAAGTACGCCGATATTTCTATTACGTGTTGAGAAATTGATTACTTCGTAATATTGTAATCGCATATACAAATTCTAAGTAACAAATTATTTCATAAATTATTGAGAAATTCAAGATGGATGGTATATCAGCACACCGTAAAGTGAAAGGGAATTTCTGTAAAGTTAAAGGAACGAAAAGATAGTGACGGATGGAACATTTAAAATTCGTCCATGTCTATTTTCATGGTTATATACATTCCACGGAAAGTATTTCGGACATTTTTCCACTCCTCTTCTGCTTATTGCAGAGCAAAATTCAGTCATTATAGTGATCAATGTCACAGTCAGTTCCTCTGAACGACCGAACATCAATTATGCTAGACTGTCTTCTTCTATCTACTAAAACGTGATCAATTTGATTATGTATTTTTTTCCACCTAATCAGGTCCAAGTATATTTATGAACGTTCGAATTTTGTACTCTTCACGATAAGTTTTTTGCATGTTGCAAAGTTCACAAGTCTAACGTCGTTGTCATTATTTTCCTTACACGGACTTTCATTCCCTGTAATCGGTTTGAAAATATCCTCTCGTTCCTACCTTCACATTGAAATCCCTATCAATATTTTTATATGGTATCGCGGGAGTTCGTCAAATACCCTTCTACTTCTTCATAAAAATTGTCTTTTATATTGTCATCCTTATCTTCTGTTGGGACAGGTACATTTAAAACAATAATATCACATCACCAACCCTTAAGGTATCATTAACAAATTCAATAAAAGTATTACGAAAATCTATCATTAACAAATTCCACCCGTTTAATTGCTGATATTATTCGTTTGTGAACGAACAACCCTGTTTCTGGTTGGTGATTTTTATTTCCTTCCCGTAAAAGAACGTAAAATTTCCGGACTTCACTGCTCCCTTTCTTTTCCATCTAACTTCCTGAACTCCTACTAGGTCCATTCTATATTTCTCTAACTCACTCGTTACGGATATAAACGCGCCTGCCCTATAAAGACTTCTTATATTCCACTTCCAAATCTCATGTCAATTTTTATTTTCCTGAGGTTGTGCCAAATTATCAATTCTGGTCCGAGGATTCTGTGAATGTGCTCTTTCTTTACAGGATGAGGTTGTTAGCCTCACGCCAAACTCCACCCTTTGCCGTCTGCTGCGACTGTTTATTCAATATGTCCACAGGGAACCTCTATATCTAGAGGCCTTCTTCTGGATCCGCAACCTGAGTACACACCATACTGTGGTGACAGGAACCTACATTGCACGCATAGGCGGAGCTAGGAATTGTCTGCTGGGAGAGGGGGCATTGGAGGGGGGTCGGTCTCGGAGGTCTTGGTAGGTGACCATCTTATAGGTGGCATTTTTATTTCTTGTCAAAAAGTTGGGGGGAAATGTCCCCCATTCCCCCCATAACTCCGCCCATGATTGCACAGTGCATTTTGTTATGTGATAAAGAAATGTGCTAAGGCGGAAGGAACGACTTAATAAATAAATATATAAATAAAATAAAATAATCTAGTCATACTTTCCAACGTCTTTGGTTTACTCTGAGATTACTTCGACAATTTACCTTCATTAAAAAGAAAGCCCACCTCAGTACACTGTTACCTTCCTTACTTGATTAACTCTTCAAGTCTTAATGCGCATAGGTCAATCAAGATTGCGAAGATCACAACCATTTCTTCCAACTGTCATCTCTCTCTTTCCTTCTTTCTTTCTCTCTCTCTCTCTCTCTCTCTCTCTCCATAGTGACATGAGAATCGAGACTCGGGAATGGGTCATTTACAAAAATCTCCGAAAAGAAGGATTTCGAAGAAAATTTAGAGTTAACGATTCTTATTTCCAATAGAATGTAGAAAGAAAATAGGGATATAAAATTCGGTCTGGATCTAAACTTAATTATTTCCCTGAATTTGAGATTTTACCTTTGATAAACCCCTTTTACCTTATTTGCTAAAATTTCTCACCAAATTTCTCTAGATTAGGAAAAATTACCTCAATCTACGAACACTGCGTTCATTTGTTAATTAATGAAGAAATGTTTATATTATTGATATTATATGCAAATATAATATCGGAGATACTCTTTTACATTAAAATGTACAGAAGTAGTGTTAATGTAATTAACATGAAATAGAATATTACTACAGGTAATATAACAATATAAGAAATCAAACAATATGCATAAACGAAAGTGCGTGATTTATCTAATCTAAAGATATAATCAACTATTTACAATTTGCTAACATCATGTTTATATTAGATATTGACATTTCATTTAAACCGTATGTGAAATAAAAATATCTTTCTTTTAAATCATACATGACTTCCTGCTTTCGATATTTATATATCTTATCTAACACTAAAATACACTTTTATTATCTCACATAAACATATTAACGTTAGTATTACTCATAAGGTGAGAATGCAGCGCATAATCACGTCATTTAATAATCTTAACATGTATTATGATATGTATCTCTTACAAATTTTTGTTTTCTTAAATAAACCTAAGTGAGCTGTGGACATGTCATATCCATTGTTTATATAAATCGATAGCAAAGAATAAGAAAGCTTACGAGTCAGGTGGTTTATGTCAACGCAACACTTTGCGATAATCGATATTAGGGTAGTCTTACCAGTGAATGTACGATTAAAATGAAAAGTTTACGATTAAAGGATTTAATTAGATTCAACGGCGCCGACTTTCCAAAATTTATGTGGGTGCATATCAATGGTGGGACATGTTACATGTTTTCAGGGGAGTGTCGATATCTTTTGATTGATTTCCTTTTAGTTAAAATCTTTTATGAACACTGTCATAAATGGCTGTGCTCGATCATATTCACAATATACAAGGTAGTTTCATTTTTTATTATTATTATTGTAGGGACTGCCTTTGACTAGACCAGAGACAGGCAAAGAAGAGGGTAAGATGTTGCTTGGTTACCTTTACATAGACACATGTGAAACAAAACAAAACAAAAAAAAATGTGTTTTAGAGGTTAGAAATTTTAACTTCATCCAAATGTTTTAATTGCTTATTATTTTTTGATAATGGCAATTGAGAAACATGTATTTTATATTGTTCCTATTAAACTAAAGATCTTGTGGATGGGTGCTGGAGCCCCGGTGCACCCACGTAGTCGGCGCCCATGATTAGATTATACATTTATATATGATAAAAACAATAACTATGGCCTATGCCTCTCCAAACAAAGGGTAGGCAATATGATTTCACCTGCATTATTTAGAATCTTTTCCTAGCAAGTTGAAAGAAACGAAGTGAAAATATCAAGTAAAGAACACTAATTTCTGGTAAAGAAAGTCTATCCTCCAATGAATAAACAAACACTCAGTTTATATTTGATAGAGTAAAAAGCGGTTCATAGTTTAACTATGTAAAGTATACTAGTCAAATATGAAGTTCACTATGTCTTTGGTCTGCTACTGTATGCACTTAGTAATTTCTGCTGTAAAATAAGTGCCTGAGATATGCGAAGTAGTTGCTGAAATCACTTTGAGTTTAGAAATAATTTTTCAGATTTTATCTTCTGCCTCTGACCATTTCCAATTGTTTCCATTCATGGTCATAGCACTTACTGCAAAATAACTACCTTTCTTGGGTTTCATTAGACCGGGATACTATTCACCTTCATATTTCACTACTACATACATATTTATTGATTTCAACTTCGTTACTTAAGGTAATCAGTATTAATTATATCTACACTTCGCCCTTCATCTTCGCTGGACGAAAAATTCTTAAAACACTCCAATTATCATCCATATTTTGCGTAGAGAAATCACTTTCATTCGTAGAAATTTCTGATTCATCTATCACCGGTTGAAGTGTGTGTGTGTGTGTGTTTTATTATCATCATTATTATTATTTTATTGTCTTCCTTGAATATCCATCCTTAGTTCTAACCGTATTAACTTTCTTCATCCTAGCTTTCTGTTACAATTTTGTCTTCCGCATTTCGGTTTTTCTTCTTTATCTTTAATTTCGGGTTCATGATACGCTTTTCATTTAGCATGTTCATAGCAAATGGCAGTTTTCTCATTTTTCTTCTTTGTTTCTTGAGATGATCGATCTTTCCAAACTTCTTCTCGGGCATGAATTGTAGTTGATGATTGCATCTGAAGTTGCAAATCAGATGTTGAAGGTGTAGGATCAGTTTCTTTTGAAATTGCATCCTGAATTTGTGGATCAGATCTTAAAGGTATTGGAATATTTTCTTTATAAACCTTGTTATTACTATTTTCTTCCAAGAAATTGTTAAAAATACACAATGTTATTAAAGTTTATTATGAGTTTCTACGTACCACGTCAGTCCAAAAACGATTTATGTCACGCAGGAGGCAACTGATGTCGTCAGAATCTTGAATGTTGGCAAACATCAATAACTTAATAATACCAACATTTTGAAATGTGTCATTGAATTCATACATAAATTATATAATGAAAACAAGAGAGGTCCCAAAAACAGACTTTGCTGTACTCCGGAAGTGACAAATGATACCCAGTCGAAATGACTCTCGTCCAACACGATTGTATTCAAGCTGAGATAAATAAGTCTACGTCGAGCCTGTAAGGTAGACTAAGCTAAGCTTAACAATCATATTATTCTCAAGATTCGTAACTCTAAATACAGCCGTTTGGCATTTGGATGATTTGATGTAGTAATTACAGTCAAACAATCTGACAGATTTAACTTTTAACATGAAAGCAATATTGTGAAGGTAAGCCTATAAGTTTTTCTTGTTTGAATAAACTCTATAGTTCTACAGAACATAATAGGTTCTATAAAAATTATTGATAAGGCCTATATGCCAAAATGCTTACCGAGGAATAGGCTACCAATTCAAAATCTGATTATGACGCCTAGCTACAATAAACGCGAGCGACCTGAGCAAAATCATGAAAAGGGGTTTGATCGAACGTTGTTCTTTCACTTGGACCAATTTACCATTGAATAAACATCCCTCTT
Source organism: Thermobia domestica (assembly GCF_964235325.1). NCBI lineage: Eukaryota > Metazoa > Arthropoda > Insecta > Zygentoma > Lepismatidae > Thermobia > Thermobia domestica. The sequence continues at coordinate 106,405,187 of NC_137463.1, read as the reverse complement.
GAATTACTGGATAGAAACCTAGCTCCTCAATTGTTGGATTCGTACATTGGTCTCACGGTACACTTATATAATAAGGTACATTTGCTTAGATTATTGGAGATTATTGGAGATACTCGTAATGAAAGAAATCAATTCATTCATTAGTGAGATCTGAAATTGCAAATCCAGTGAATAAATTCCCTCCCCCCCCCCCATGGCTTCACTTGCGAACATAAATGGTTATGCAGAATCATATCAGTGAGGTTATATTTCGTGTATTCAGTTTGTAACGCCATTAATCTTATTTAAAAAAAATAAGCAATACTAGTTTTATCCAATTTCCTCCACTGACATCTTATGACTAGTTCTACCAATGGCACTCGAAAAGTAGAATAATTGTTGGGAACAGTCACAATAAATGCGTTCCGAATATTATTTCAGTAGTTTTTGTGGGGCGCTGTTCTATCATTGGTACGTGTTCATTCACTGGTACGAGTAGCGTACATGTTGATTTTAAGAAGCTGCAGCAGCCTATAACACCAGTAACAAAAACTTTGTCTTTGCGATCCTCTACGTATAATCTGCAACTTTTTCATAGATTTACCACTACAATTCTTACCAAAGTAGCAGTGTGACGTGTAAATCATATGAAGAAGTTTAATTTTTATTACATGATATTTTCTCAATTAATGTGAAAATCGCAACTGGTAGTAGACTTATAATACTTTCGGTTTCGGTTCCGGTAGTAAAGAAATTACAGTGGATGTGAACCATGCTCTTGGACGCTTAATTGATTACAATAAACCGCTTCTCGTTCTGTTACGGGTTTTATTCTATGGCGATTAACATTAAAACCAAAAGTGGTTGATTTGTTCAACAGATCTAATCCCGTACGAAGCTGTTTATCGATTTTTGACTTAAGGAAGAAAGGTCCAAATTTATGCAAAATTACTATAGTACATGTGAGATAGGCAACCCAATCGTTCTTCGTGTGATCCAGGTTGAATACCTTTCACATCTTTCCGTTGTTTTGCATTAACCTTATTCTTCAGTGCAAAAACATGCTTGTCAGCTAGCCCGAATAGAAAAGGGCAATGTTGAATGCATTGCTCGTGAATAATAACATTTATCTAATAAGTTTTCTAGGCAGTATTACTTGCTACTGAATAAACTAATTCGTTCTTTCCCAGTTCATCGTAAGCCTTACGACGTCATAAGTAATTTGAAGACGTATTCTTTAACAATGGGGAATATATCGACAGTGAAAACTGTTTCATTAAGTACCTAGTATTTTCTAACTGTGCTAAATATACTATACCCCCGTTAATACTACCATTTCTTGCACAGATAGGATACCGAATCAGCGAAATTGCCGCCATGCATTGTTACTTAATTTCTCCAATTCTTAGTGTTAGAGGGTATGAAGACAAGATTTAGCAAGAAGAATAAAATTCCTTGGCCACGCATAGAAAAAAATATGCAGAAATAGAAATGTGGAAATAACACATATCTTTGCAAATAAATCGATGTATTATCTTGAACTCAAATCGTCTGATATAGTTCAAGATAGTTTTTTTTTTTTAAATGTTATTATCTTCTTGTTTGATTTATTAGATGTGAATCATCACGTTGATTAGATTGTAGATTTAGAATGTTGTGGAGACAAGTATCACCATGTAAACCGAAAATCCAATGTGTGTGAAAGAAATTAAATGCTCACCTGTTCTCTAACATTGAAAGTAAAACCAATATCTTTGCGTGTCATTAAATATTTGCCATATTTAGCTTCGTTGCGTCAGTTGAGGCTCGTATTTGACTTCCGATTGGGGAATTTTACTTCGGATCCCTCTTTAAGTAATCGAACACTACACTCTCAATATTCTATGTTGCCCAATAGATTCTCATATGGCAGAAGATTGAACCAGGAACCCCTCTTGCAACAGAGAGCTCCTTTGTGGCTAAGCGGTTAGCGTAAACGCTTTTGGCGTGGGAGACCTGGATTCGATTCCCGGCGGGAGCTCATGTGGTTCGGATTCCACGTTAATCAGTAGGTCCACATCTTATATAGCCTCGCTGCTGAACGGGACGTAAAACTCAAAATCAACTCAACTCAACCCTCTTGCACCAGAGGTATTATTTAGTTACCATGTCCCCTTACGGGCAAGATATCATTAGAAATGTAGGTAGGATCAGTGCAAGAAATTAAAAATATAGCGTTACAGTGTGAAAAGAAGTCGGACTGGAAGTAAACATAGTAAATACAAAAATTAAATGATATATTTTAGTTCAACGTCCCACGATTAAGTATTTCTGTTAGGCTAAGGCAGACGAGTGATTAAGGCAAGTAAAGGAATGATGGAAAAAATGGTGGAATGAGAATGTGAGGGAAAAAGGGAATATCCAGAGAAAAATCCACGGACACGATGTTGTCCACAACAAATTTCCTTGGTAGGGGATCGAACCAGGAAACCTACACACCGGAAGTAAGCTCTCGACCACTGAGCCATCGTCTCCCCAACATTGTAAATACAAAGAAATACAGTTCCCAATTGCTGTTCCAACGACCAAAGTTGTGCATCAAGTGACTACGTAAGACAGATGGAGGAACATAATCTTCATCCAGGTAATATTTTTCACTTTATGAAATCAGTCCAGGAACTTCATTGCCGCACTGTGTGAGTCCTAAACAAGCTTTTTTTTTTTTTTTTTTGTGCGAAACTGACCCTAGGGCTCACGTAATTAGTTTGTTTCATCAGACTAAACTTTACTTGTTATGCAGTATTTTTTATTTAAAAGAAGAAAAAGAAGTGAATAGTTGTGAATAATTAAGCAAAGATTACTCATTGCCATAAAAAAAAATATTTACTTTCCATAACTATTACTGAAGTGTGAACTCCTGAGTCACCGGTTGCAAACTGTTCTTCAACGTCACTACCCCTTTATAAACGCTTATCGACCTCACCTTTTTGTTTGTGATTGCAACCAATTCTACTGGTTACTTCCTGTAAGCTTGAATGACATATTTATACCTCATTAAAGCTTTAAAATAAAGGGGTATTATGCCTGAGTGCTTTCAGAAGCTGCTTCTGCACACTATAGCTATACAATTATTTTTCATTGCACAATATTCTTGCTATTTTGAAATGCGCAGTGCTGTCTATGAACCCATACCAACGAGTGTTATCCGTAGTCAGGATTAATCATATCTGTACTAACACTACGATGGAAACTGTAGAACACAATTCTTATGCTTTTTTTTTTTTTTTTTCGTATTTCGTAAATCTTGTTGCTTTTTTTTTTTTTTTTTTTTTTTTTAAATCTTACTGGGTCATTGACACTTAAAATGGTTATGCAACGTCATTTTCCGGGATCTACAGACAAAGGAAAGATAAGATACATCTTCCATACAGAAGAAGATACTAACTGCATCCACAGCTATATAGATGTACCCACCCACCCTTGTGTAACGAGTAACGACACAGACAAGCAAGTTTGTGGCCTCGGTTCCAATTCTTACTCAGTCAGCTGTTATTGTGTTGGAGGAGTGTAAAAAAGACACAATCGAGAAAGCAGCTGATCTTGATGCGCAAGGACCATAGTTTTGTACCGTACACTGTTTTTCCTCATGTAGTTTGAGTGGGTCTTGGGAAGTGGAAGACGTAAGTCTGAGTTCAAGATACGCAACTTTCACATTTTTAGCGTTTAACGAAAGAAAAAAGTACCCAAAGATAAGATATATCCCAATGGATAGATTTCAAAGAAGTGAACAAAATTATATCGATAAGTAAATCTTCATGTGTAGTTTTCGAGAAAATCGATATATATATATATATATATATATATATATATATATATATATATATAAAACTTTTATGTCCGTAAATTTAAAAAATGGTGCTGTATGACACTAGCCACGTTACTAGCTATTAACATGAACCTGGTTCTGAAGCGGGACCGCGATGGCTTAGTGGTAGAGCGTTCACTTTTGATGCATGGGGACTTTGGTTCGATCCCAGCTCATTCCAAGTGAGCCATGTGGTGGACAAACAGTGTGTGCGTAGGTTTTTTCGGGGTTCTTCCGTTTCCTCCCATTTTCTTCATTCCACCATTTCATTCATTTCTTATCATCACCGTCTCCTTTAGCCTAGCCGGCATAACGGTGGGACGTGAAACTGCAAGATTTCATTTTTTCCAAAATCGTGATCTACTTTTAAACTTTAATTCTTTTATTATGATATTGTCCAAACACAGGACATTGTATCAATCGACAAACGATATCGAAATAAACAAAATGACGAACTTTAGGTAAATTCTCATGCGTAGTTTTCGAGAAAATCGCGAAAAACAACTTTTATGACATTAAAAGCCATCCCGTTCATTGCCAATCTAATGCAGTTGGTAGATTTTTAATCTACTGGAATATATTTATTTATTGTATATGAAAAATGTATTCTGTTAAGTAGTGGATAACATTTCTATAGTGTTTTATCTCCTAACAGTGACATACATACTCCCAACCACTGGTGGCTTCAGGGGCTACGATATTATGGCCGTGTCCTTAGTTTTTCATGCGCTTCGGGGGCGACATGAAGAAATGAAATGAAATGAAATCTTTGAGTTTTACGTCCTAGGGTTATAGCTGGTTAGGCTGAAGAGGACGGTAATGATGAGAAATGAATGAAATGGTGGAATAAAGAAAGTGAGAAGAGGCGGAAGAACCCCAAGAAAATCCACCCACACGGTATTTGTCCACCACAAAGCTCACTTCCCGCGAGCTGGAATCGAACCAGGGACCCCCATGCGTCAAAGGTGAACGCTCTACCGCTGAGCCACCGCGGCTCCCCTGGGAGACATGAATGCTGAACATAAACGGAAATATTAATATGTATAGAAACTCGTGCAGAAATGTTATTATTTCGGATTGCATTGATAAGATTCAAATAGTACGACTTTCACATGCTTCTTTTGTAAATTCAGCTGTTAACCATGGTCTCTTTAACATATACAAATAGTTCAGTACGAATACAGGAAATTAAAAAAAAAAAAAGAAAGAAAGAAAAACCTTACGGCATCGGCGCCACAAAAGAAAGGTACATTTCTTCTGCTTACAGTCTAAGATGGATGGTAATATTTCGGAAAAGAGGGCAGAAATCAATAACTTTGGAATAATACTTGATCATAAGTCAACTGTCAAAGTTTTCTAACATGCATTGAAAAAAAATATATTGTATCTAATAAACACTTGTCATATATTGTTTTATTATAACAAATACAAAAGATATTAATAATATAGAGGCCGTAATAATTTCGTTACAAGAATCGTTTTTCCTAGTGTTGTATATACAAACTCAGTGAGAGAGAATGGAAAACTTTGAACACATTACATAGTTCTGATTCCATCTTAAACTGTAGGTCCACGTCTCGTATAGTTTTGACGTTGAAAGGGAAATTACATTCCAATTTAACCAATCAACCAATTTATAATATTGAACATCTTGACACTTAAGTTAATTCTCTGGTTTAATCTGATGGTTTTCCTCTTTCCTGATCCTACATTATCCTATTCTGGAATTCTTGTTCTTTCCAATCGTTAAACTTATTCCCAGCTTCAAGAACAAAGTTGGTATTTATTATTATTTTACACGAGCAATTGCAGTACAACAATATATTTTTAATAATGTCTTTCTCAGGAGGATTCCTAAACTGTGTAAAAAAAATGATGTATAGTACGCAACGAACTTTTTAGTAAAAAATGTAACTTCAATAATTTATCCTAATATTCGAGACGAGACCGAGACTGGGCTTGGTCTCGTCTCGTCTTGTTTCAAAATAAAAATCTGGTCTCGGTCTCGTCTCGATTTTTAAACGTCCGTCTCGATATCTGCCTCGTCTCGAAATTTCGAGAAGAGTCCGATTTGATTTGATTTTGAGTTTAGCGTCCCTCTTAGCAATGAGACTATAAGCGACGTGAACCTATAACCTAACGTGGATTCAAACCACGTAGACTTCTGCCTGAAATCGAGCCCCGGTCTCCCAGGCCAGAAACGTGTCCGCAACTATTAGTCTCGCTCCTATATTAGCTATTCATGAATAAAAACAAATATCAGAAAGCATGTTGTAGGTACCTTCTACGTATCTATCGTACACTTACTTGCGTTAGCCATAACCAATGGTGTAACAATAAAATCTTCATAAGAGCTAACCAGTAATGATTTGAATGGGTGGCCTGTAGAGACCTGCACGGGCCGGGCTCCGCCCGAGGCCCGAAAACCGGCCCGGCCCGCGGGCCGGGCTTGGGCGAGCCGACTCTGTTATTCCTTTGGGTCGGGCCGGGTTTGGGCGGGCCGACTCTGTTATTTCTTTGGGGTGGGCCGACACTGATTTATCTTCAGGTCGGGCGGGGCTGGGGCCGATTAATTGCAATAATTATTGACTTTCGTTAAACGATAATTAGAATAAAGGCAAACGTTGAAGAAGTGTGCCCGTGAAAAATGTAACAAAATGAAACTTTTAAAATTTATCGGGCCCGGGCCGAGCTTGGGCCAAGAATTTTAAAACACTTATCGGGACCGGGCCGGGCTCGGGCCGAAAATCTCCAAAACTTTTCGGGCCCGGGCTGAGCCGGGCCTAGGTACCTTCGGGCTGGATTGGGCTCAGGCCGAAAAATTCGGCCCGTGCAGGTCTCTAGTGGCCTGGGGAAGAATTGCGACCGGAGCTTCAAAATCTCCCCTAAACCATCTCAGTTCATCCTCAATGCAAGTTACCAGTATGTTTACAGTATTCTATTTCACCCCTCACCCCCGTGTATTAAAAGTCTCCTCGGGGAAAATCTGAAATCATCATTGAGATAATAATTGTTCTGTCAAAGAAGCAAGTAAATAAATTTGCTCCTTTATTAGAAAAATAACACAAATCAAAAATGAATGTAATGAGATAGGACGTTATAAATGGGCCTAAAGGCCTATGAAGGTTTATGGAGGTTTTTGTGCAAATACATAGTAGGTGAAAGTGCACATCTTCCCCTTCCCCTCTTCAGGAAAAAAAATGTAATTTGTCAGTCGCTGTTTCCTGTAGCAGTAGAAATATTCATATGGTTCTACTGGAAAGTTGATTTTTTTTTTCTCTGAGTCAGAGTCCTTTTTATATGAAAGGGTCGAACATTAAGCGTAATATAGCGTAAGCATTATATAGCGTAATCTATATATATACTGATATGAAATCAGAAATTTTGTGTTGAAAACCGATGTACTGACCACACGATACCATCTAAAATGTGAGCCACATGGTTAGCTAGAGTCCTTCATTAGCTATTGCGACACGTAGTTTAGTATTTTATTTCAGTACAGAAGGATTACAGAAGAGATAGATAATAAAGAAGTCATACTCTTGTTCAGTTTTCTTTAATTACACGAGAAAACACGGTGGCTCAATGGTAGAATACTAACTTTGAATCGTGGGGTCCCTGATTCGATCACTGGCCAGGTAAGTTTGTGGTGGACAACATCACGTTCGTTTCCTCCCACATTCTCATTCCATCAACTTCCATCATCATTCACCTGCCTTCGCCTAAAAGGTACACTCGTGGGGACGTTAAACTAAAATATTTCATTTCATTTCTTTAGTTTCACGACATTGAAACATTGATGAAATTAGCAGAAGATAGGAACAGATAGAAAGAAGTACGAAAGTGCTACAATCAATGAAGATCTAGCTAGCCAGAAGGCGCACGTTCAACTGGGTGATGTGTGGTCAGCCAATCTGCTCTTATGCGACATTAGTTCTGACTTTCTGAATCGGGCACTGTCAAAACACCGAAAAATTTAAGTAATACTTTAATAAATAAAATAAATTTTAAAATGAATTGATTTGCTGAGATTTTATGGAGGTTAAAGATATAAGCTCTGGGGAGTTTTTCTTAAACATGACTCTACAATTCTTGTTTTCTTGTTATATATATATATAGGGTGGTAAGCAACTATTTGAACAAACTTCGGGAGCTGATTCCTGACACCGAAACAAGCAAAAAAGTCATCTGGAACTTTGGTCAGTGAGGGATAGTTTCGGCGTTATAAGGAGTCGAAAGCGTAGGAAAAATGAACTTCAGAGGGCTGTAATTCAAAAGTCATACCTGTTCGATTGAAAAATGTATTCTTCAAACCTTCGCAAGATGTGTATGAGGGATTCTCCAAAGGTACGTAGAGATTACTTACCAGGTTACAGGGGATCCCTACGTTCCTTTGGGAAATCCGTCACACACATCTTGGGGAGGTTTGAAACATACATTTTTCAATCGAGGAGGTATGACTTCGAGTGTCATGTTTTAAACCGCACTCTTTACATATCGTTGTTTTAGAATTACAGCCCTGTGAAGTTCATTGCATATAAACGGAATCTACTTTCAATACCACTGTACAAGGGGAGAAGTTGGGCTTGGGCGGGCTGACTCTGTTATTTCTTTGGGCCGGGCCGGCCTTGGGCGGGCCGACACTGATTTCTCTTCTGGTCGGGCCAGACTTGGGCCGATTAATTGCAATTCTTTAATAATTATTGACTTTCGTTAAACGATAATTGGAATAAAGCAAAACGTTGAAGAAGTGTGCCCGCAAAAAATGTTAAAATAATGCAATACCTATTTACAGTTTGTGTTGCTTAGCGGCTCAACTTTCACTATAGTGGATTGCAGGCATTGCGCGGTAAATTGAGCTCTGTCCTTGACCTTCACTGAACCCAAAATATGACAAGAAGGGGTGGGAAAGTTTTGCCTGTCACTGAACAATATTGCCATCTTCACTTAATGCTAAAAATCAATTAAGTTAGATTTTTGTTATAGGAAATTGAGTTTTTATTCTCTCGATGACAGGCAAAGTTCTAGGAGGCAGTGGTACCATTCGGGAGGCAAGCGTCAGGTTGTGAACCAGAGTTTAGAAAACGTTTCTGAGCGTTAGGTCAACTTTAATACTAAATTTTGAGAAAGATTGGGGCTTGAGCTAATTTTTTTTTTTTTTAATATCGGGCCGAGGTCGGACCAGAAACTTTTAAAATTTATTGGGCCCGGGCTGGGCTTGGGCCAAGAATTTAAAAAAAAACTTATCGGGCCGGGCCGGGCTCGGGCCGAAAATCTCCAAAACTTTTCGGCCCCGGGCTGGGCCAGGCCTAGGTACATTCGGGCTGGATTGGGCTCGGGCCGAAACATTCGGCCCGTGCATGTCTCTACTTCAAGGTAACTGTGTACAGACATTCTACCATAACAAACACTATACTGTTGAAACTAAACGGGGGTACGCCCACTTCCGGACCACCCTGTATATCCCATAAATGAAATCGCTCCTAAGGAGTATATATGAGTGCAATGGTTTATGAGGGAGGATAAGTGGAATCTTCTTCGCCTGGGATTTCTTCTTTATTTTGCGGAGATATATCCTAACATAGTGAATTTTTAGAAACAGGATGAAACATTCTTCGTTTTTGGATATGTCATAAATCAAACAGTGGGAAAGCGTTTGAAAGAAGGCAATGAATTACCATAAGTTTTTCTTCCAGGTATACTTGCAGGAGCGAATCCCCCCGGAGCTAAAATAAATTAAATTGTGGTTATTGCATGTCACTCTTGCAGAATGTACGTCCTTTAATAAAAATATGTCATTGCAGTCCCTTCACATTTTAATTTTGCTACACCCCTCCCCAGACAAAACTTTTCAGGAAGAAATCCTGATTACCATGGCATCCTTTTTTCAAGAATAATATATTTAGACGGGATTCATACTGCCACACGTCAACGTTTGTAGCACGCACTGTATTCAAGTTTCGTTTTGATCATTACTTTTTGTAATACAATAAAGTTAATTCGTCGATCAATGTTGCAGAGACAATATTCCGCCCTTTGAAAAGAATTTTGCAAGATCGAATTGGCTAATAACAAAAATCAACAAATAATAAACGGGGGTAATCCACTCGCTGCTACCTGCTAGTTGTTGTGCTCTTTACACGTTGACATCGGTCATATGATAGCAATCGCGTGAATAAAGAGAAAGTTGGTGAAACTAGGTTGATTTCGTCGATCATATAAACAGTCAATTAAATGTCTTCTCTTTGTGTAGTGTTTAATGTTTTTTGTTCTCATTTGAAGGCCGCTAAAACTGTCTTATTACGATTAGAATTACAAAAGCAACTAACCAAAGAAGTTGATATCAAAAATTTTAATTGAAATTTTTAATAAAATGGGTGATATAATTTGATTCAGCCTTTAGATGCGCGCTTCTGACTGGAAGTAAACTCTTGTGTTTGATTACGAAGGAAAAAGAGGTGGGGGAACGTAGTCTTCCAGCAAAGCAAGAGAGTCACAGGGGAATGGAGGGGAGTTGCTGTTGAAGAAGGGAAACTCGCGAAGAAGAAAACGGTGTTAGTACCGTTCGTGTTTCTGAGTCGGACAAAAGTGGGAGAGAGAAAAGTCGCTGTGTATGTAAAGGTATATGTTTGTGTTCGTGAGCGAGTGTTGGATTGGAACGTTATTCTCAGCCACGTAAGCTAGCTTTTGGAAGTGCCTTTTCCAAAGTAATTTTTGCAACTATTTATCGTATTTTGTAATGCTGTGGCCGCCACCGTCTGCAATCACAACAAATCCTACAGCGTCTACGATGTTACGACCTTCTTATTATTCCTACTACAACGGTCAGGTGAGTCCACTTGGAGGCAGCCGAGGCTGTTCTCTGGCCTCGTGATCATTAATTCTGTACTGTTTTGCATTCTGATTTTTCTACAAGTTTCTAACAATAATATTTCACAATATCGTGTTTCGGTCGTCACAAGTTTGATTAGCACACAATTATACCTTTTTTTATTTTGATTTTTGTTAATCAACAAGATCTAGATGCAATCAAAATATTGTAAACACTCAAGTGAGAAATCGGAGCATTGACCTGCAGCGATTACGTGGAACAAATGTTTACAATGCTACCTACGTAACGTTAAGAAACCACTACGAAACAAAACAAAGAGCCGCCATAGATGTCGAAATTAGCATCTTGTAAATGTTTATAAAACAAAAACAGGTTCACTTACGTTATGTTAATGTTCGTTTTTTATGAAAACAAATAAGAAATTTTAATTTACATAAACAGCTTAACTGTTGTGTGTTGTATTAATTTACAATTTAAAAATAAAAACAAGAACACTTATAAATAGTTTTCACGAAAAAAATTATACATCAAGTTATTTTGCACATGTATAATATGTATAATAAAATACTGTTTAAGACTTCTGTCCGCAGAACCACACTAATACATTTTAAATCTTTCTCTCAGAAGATTTTTTTTTTAAATATATAATCTTAGCACTTAAAACCTTATTTTACGTTGTTTTATTGAACTAACGAACTAATTTATTTTATTGTTGTCGATTTTCTCGAAAACTACACATGATAATTTACCGTCACGCATATTTCACTCAATATTGCATATGTCGAATCTTTAACATTTTAAAAATATAGGCTATATACACTAATACAATTGTAGAATTATTAATAGCAGAACTATTTTACAAATTGTAATATTATTTGGTATTGAATTTCACATAAATTGAATATAGAGTAGGCATGAATATTTTGAATTCTCCCCCCTCTCGTCTCACAATAATTAATTGCTAGCTACTATATATAAATAATGTACAGGGCCGAATTTAGGGAGTGCACCTCCCCTTCTTTTAAATATTCATTATGTAAAATGAGAAGGAAGCAATGAAAATAGCAACACTTCCGTAAGAATTGTGTACGATACAAGTAGGCCTATCTATCATATTCCAAGTAGTCCATGATTAAAGAAATTCCTCATCTAAAACAGCAAGCTAATTATATACTGAACACTATGCCGCTACAAGGCGGCCGTAGCTCAGTAGGTAAAGCGTTGGTTTTGCATTCGAAAAGTCGTGGGTTTGATTCCCAGGACCAGACCCTGAGCATTTCCAGGGCAATTCCTCATTCATACCACAGATGCCTAAAGGCATTTAGAAACTTACTTCAAATTTAATTCAAATATACTGGTACTTATTGGTGCACCCCCGTTCAGAAAATTCTGGATCCGACTCTGTATATGTATATATTTCGCTTACTATAAGTTGAATTTTGTTTTCTTCTTTTGTGTTGCACTAGTTGTCCTTAAAGAACTAGCTACCAGTTTAATAATTGCAGTGTAATAGCGTCTATTGAATTGATTCTTTACCATCAATTTGTATCCAAATTGAAGGCTCTATGGTTTTTGCCCGCACGCATATTCCCCGTTCGTGAATTTCGTAGCTTTCGAAATTTATAAATTATGCGAAAGATCTTGGAACAGTGGCGAACCTAGCACGAGGCAGAGGAGTCCTGCCTCCCCCAGTTTTTTGACTGACAAAAATGATTGACATTATATATATATATATATATATATATATATATATATATATATATATATATATATATATATATATATATATATATATATATATATATATATATATATATAATATGAAAATGTATAGCAAACTCATGATATACCTATCATAGTCTGGGTACTGGTGGCTGCCTCCCACCAGTTTTTACTTCTAGATCCGCCACTGTCTTGGAAACAAATATTAGTTCATATAAAATCGTTTTGTAGATACTATATGGCTCACTTTCTACATTCTTTTTTTTTTTTCATTGTTTCAAGTTATCCACTAAATTGTAAAAAATAAAAAAAAAAATGGGGATGAACGTAGGGTAGAACCTTATTTTTGATTGCTTGGAAGAAAAGGATGCAGCGTATACAATATAGAAATTGTATTACTATCACCAGTTATTAAGAAAGTGAGTTTCGATTCACATTAGGAAAATAATTGAAGTACTTCCAAACTGTATGAATTCGATTCTGAAACTGGAATAATCGATATATTAACTTCCGGTTGTAACAGATGGACTAGGTCAGAGATGAAACCAGACACTGCATCCATATATATATATAAAAGAAAGAAATCTGCTTCTGGTGCTATCTTCTAAGATTATTACGTTATAATTATTACGTTATAGAAATCAATATTGAAACCAAACGTAATACTAGTACTTCCGGTTGTAATTAAGGAATAAAGTAGAAAATCGAACCCATTCTATGTACTGAATCAATTCTACACTTTGGCGATCACTGTTGATACCGGAAACGTGGATACAGTTTAAATAATGAGAAAAATCAATACGAAACTTATTCTTGGGACTTAAACCATTAAGAAATCAATTCCCCACTATCTCTTACCGTTTTGGTGTATAGATATCATTGTTGAAACCGGATGTAGTTGTAAGTTTTCTCACACTTCCGGCTTTATTTTTCAATTCAACGTTCGACGATTATTTACCGAAACTAAAGGAGGCGGCGATAATGAAATGGATGATAAAAATGGAACAAAGAAAGTGAGTGGAACGGCACTCACATAGTGTTTGTTCATCACAAAACTAAATTGACGATAGCTGTAATTGAACCAGAGGCCCCGCGCACCAGAAATGAACGCTTTACCACTGAGCCATCGCGACTGCCCTTCTAGTTTTAGTAGAGAGATAAGAGTGGGGATGGTTTCTACTCTTGACACGCTGAATCGGTTTCAGAAAACTGCTTTTCGCTATCTATTACAGTTTTTGTTCTATAGTGATCACAACATTGAAAGCGGAAATGGTTGATTTGTGCCAGGTCAGGTTAGAAAAGAAAGTTGATGGAGGAGATGGAATCTATTCTTGGGACACTCAGTCGATTGCAACATACCATTTGTTATCTCTTACCCTTTGGGCTCTAATACCTGTCGACTGTCTTTATGGAAAGTTTCCAGTAATGTTGGTTTTTCCAAACCCCTACAGTTTTTCCAAACCCCTACGAAATTTCATCTCTCTAAAGTAAGGGGTTCCGAGATATGAGCGTCTTAATAGATACATTATTTTCAATCACCACTTTTTTCTCCCCTTCTAGATCGAATATCAAAACTACTCTGAAACGCATATATAACCCTTATTATAAAACCAGGACGCCTCAGTCTATAAGTCACGCGCCTAATAATTCACAGTCAGGTTAATAGTTATTGTTAGCTGCGTTGCCTAATATCTGTCTCCAAGAGATGTCTTTAGTGTGGAGGCAATATACAGATGAGTCATAGGCTTGGAAGGGAGGGAACAATAAATTATTTTTATTGAATGTAATAAAATACCAAATTTCATATCTCTGAATTGAAAGATCACGAGATAAGGACATAATAATTGCAACACCCACTTTTTTCTCTCACTTTTTTTTTATCTCTTCTATGCCAAAGATTAGAAAACGGTGAAGCACGAGTTTAATTATTTTGAATGACAACTCCAAATACCAAATTTCATGTCTCTAACTTGAAGAGATTCCAAGATTTTGACATTCAATAAGAAAACTCATAATGACTGTTTAACCCTCTTTTAACAGCATTGCATATCCATAAATGTCTATAAAAGGCGCAGTATGCCCGTTTTATGTCCATCAATATCTTGGATATAGATAGAGTATATCTATGGATGTCCAAGTAAAATCGTCTGTTGGACGTTCATAGACTATTGTAGACACATTTATAATGTCCCTTTTGAATAGAGCAGCTCACTGATGCCAGATACATAATTAGAAATCATCTGAACTTTTAAGAAATTATATTTTGAAATAATACAAATACACACTTCATAAATGTATGTTTATAATTTGTGTGCTCCCTGATTCGATTCTGCTGGAGTCTAGAATTAGAAGGATTCTAGAAGTTAGAATTCTATTTTAATACGAGTTTGCATCTCGTGATTAAAAAATTGAAGGGTGTGAGGCAAGAACATGGCAACCAACAAATTTTCAATTGCTGAGTTACGCAGCACCAGATAGAGAGCAACGCATACCGCTTCGTTTAATCTTGTCCGTTTAATCCTTCATGTATAGTCTTATGTGAAAATTCAGCTTTCCGACTTGGAAAATGAATTGTGCAGCAGAAAATCTCTAATTTCTTAAAATAGTAACATTGTGGGTTAACATGCTTTTGCCTCACACCCTTCAATTCGAAACCTTGGTTGTTCTGGGACAGAACAAACATATTGCCCATTGCCATATATATAATTTTAAAGAAAATTGTGAAGAACAAAGGCAGCTAATACATTTAAACACATTTAATTAGAAATCTGAAACTATTAATTCTAAGCTATACATTTTGTCATTTGTACCGAGCATACTAATTACCTTTTACAAACGTCATTATTGCGTCATAGTGATGTGATAACATTGTCACACGCGCGAGAAACTAATCAGTGGTAGACCTACTGGGCTCATTTTGTGCCAACCAAGCTCATTAAGTCTATAATCTATTCTCAGCAAGAGTTACAAGACCATAAAATCAGGAAACAAGTACACTTACATTATTTTTCTATGTATCACCAAATGTTGGGAAAAACAAAAATTACAAATTCTTGTAAAACTAAAAGGTTACATATCGCTGGTTTTCATTAAAATGTTTTAAATTAAATGTTGCAGATTAACAACATGATTTTGACACGATGTCTAAATTTCTAAGCATGATATATGTATGTAAGACTTAGTTACTATAATTTTAATTAGTATTTATTATTATTTTCAAATCGAAATTCGTATAGAGCAACTGGGAATGTCCGTTCATTTGTCAAATATCAAAACAAAAACGGCAAGAGATAACGATTATTATTATTATTATTTGTTTATTCAGAGTCCGAAGCAGGCCCGTATCCACGGGGGCAAGAGGGGGCCGGGCCCCCCCTAAATTTTGGCTGGCCCCCATAAAATTTCACGATAGCCTTGCAAATGAACTATAATATGGTGATGAAGTATAATATGATTGGGACGGGCCCCCCCTAACTTCTACCGGCCCCCCCCTAAATTTTGGGGCTGGCTACGGGCCTGGTCCGAAGAACATGTTCTATCTCCGCCGTGAACTCTCTATTAAAACCAAAAATAGTACCAATCTGCTGCCATTTCCGGTTTCCGTGCTGATTTTCACAAAGCAAAAATATTAAGTGAACGAGAGATGTTTCTGACCATCCCAATAATATGTTCTGTCTCTGCACTTCTCTCTCTCTCTACTGAAGCTAAAAGCAGTAGAAATGTACAATCACTTTTGGTTCCAATATTGATTCCTATTCAGTCAAAAAAAAAAAAAAAAGTGATAAATAACAAAAAAAACTGGTTATTATTATTGTTGTTATTATTAGGCTAATTGAATTTTGGATTTCAAGAATGGATTCCATCTCAATTCTTATCTTTCTATTGAAACCGGAAGAAATAGGAGTTACTACCACTTCCGGTTTCAGTGTTGATCGTTTTTAGAGCATAACCGGTCATGGGTTTATGTAGCAAAAGGTGTTTATATATATATAATATGGATTTAGCAGTATGTTCCTTCTCCGGTCTTGCACCTTGATTTAAACCGTAATTAGTAGAAATACTAGCACTTTCGGTTTTAATATTGGCCTCCATATCCGCCACTTCTGCTTATAGCGTTAATTCTCTCAAGCAACTGTTGTTAATATTTCTTTTTCCGTTTGTGTAAAGATAAGAAATTACACAGAATTGATTATTGCAATCAAACAAGAAGTAGGCCTACGTGCAAAATGCAACGTGCTTTTAATGAAGATTTGGTGCACCGATATGAGTCAATTTCATTATTTCCTGTTTATTATTCGAGATCAAGGTAAATTTCGTAGTATTACTTCCCGCTAGGGTTGGCTACACAATTCTTGGTTGGGTTAGCACATCAACTAGCATTGTCGTTATTTATAGTTTTCACGACTTCTTAGTTTTAAGTAGCTATCAAATCGCCTACCGATGCTGAATCAACCCTAGAAATTGTGCGCTCACACCGGGACTATAATATGATTCCACTGACAGTATTCGTTTGAATATAAACAAAGAGTAACTCATATCAAATGCATTAAGTAATATGCGTTAAGGAAAATGGAGCAAGTAGCATTTTTGACAGATCGTCAATGGCTTAAACTCTTAGAGCAATGACGGCCGAATGGTGGCGCGCGAGAATAATAATAATAAAAAAAAGTTTATTTAAAAAAAATCATGCGTAACAGGAAGAGTGTAGCTAGCCATCATAATACATGCATCTGAGTCGAGACGACTTTGATTGTGAAAACTCTGTCTTCAGTAAACTTGATTATCAAATTCCTGTTTTCAAGATAGGTCTATTACCCATTAGTACCGTCTTATTTGGGCGTGGCTGAGTGGTAGAGTGTTCACCTCTGGTGCATGGGATCCTTGGTTCGATCCCAGCTCGCGCCAAGTGAGCCTTGTAGTAGACAAACACCCTGTGGCTGGGTTTTCTCTTAGTTCTCCCGTTTCCTTCCACTTTCTCCATTCCACCATTTCACGCCGGCATAACCGTGGGACATGAATCGTAGTTTTTTTAATGCAATTCCATAGTTACTTCCATAGAATTGGCCTAGAGATATGGAACAGGACTCAAATACGCAGAGTAGAACAAAAAGTTAGAAAATGTATAACCTAGGCACATTCAGCTCAGTGATAACGTTAGAGGGCGACAAGGGGAGGGTGCCTCCTCCCTCCTAGTTGTTTCGTCTGTTTCCCGACTATCCCCAGACATGTTGTAATGTAGGTAATATAAATTAAAATTTGCGGTATATAAAATATCTGCACTCCGCAAAAACTGTCTCTGCCCCTCCACTTCCAAACTGTCTCTTCAGGAGGGGAAAGCAAGAAAAAGGAGAAATGACGCCCAAGTAATGTTCTTATTTAGTTCTGGCCCGCAGCGCATCACAAAAAAAAACTGGCCACTACTGCTCTTTAAAAGGCTTCGTGGCAAATCAAAATGTTTGTAAGTCAGACATGTTCTTTGTATAGTAATTTTTGTATCATTCTTATGCTGTAATTGAATGGTTGTTATGAAACATACAAATAACTACAATAAATTAATGATTATGTGCTTTAATGAAAAAAAAAAAATGTTAGGAATTGAGAGTATCCATGTCGTAGGAAAGTCACATACGTTATACAATTTTGGTCCTCCGTCAAAAACACTTTCGACAGAACTTTCAAACCTGATTAGTTATTAAACATAATTAAAAGTATATTTTATTGGAAAATACAGAATGACTATTACTGGATCGACTGAATATATCAGTAGAACCATCGAAGAGTCGAATGTTTCTTAGCACCAACACACTTCAAACTCAGATAAATTTTAATGTTCGTTTTGACATTGAAAAACTTCAAGACGGCAAGACGGCAAATTACACAATATCGATATACTATTTCCAGCATACTTATGGTATTATATCTTGATTACGTGAAGAAATTAATGAAGCCTAACAATATAAAATGAAATACGGCATTGGAGATCTGTTGGAATATTCTTTGCATGCCTATCTTTTGAAAATACACACCTATTACATTCTATTATTATTAAATGAATCACCACAGTTAAAACTAGATCTAGCTTCTTTCTGAAGAGTTTCTTCGTGATAGGCTATCATTTGTAAAACTTGTGCTGCGTGTTTGCAGTAGATATTATTACTGGTTTGACGAGGAGACTCAGTGGTCTGATCCTATCAAAGTCCATGTGAGCGAGTCCATTAGGAGAGGATGTTCTTAGGTGCATTGACCACAAGTCAATACCTGATCTTGTTATTTCTTAACGTATTCCATACTATAGTTAGTTGACTTAGCCGATTTAATGTTTCATTCAATGTCGACCTAGTCGATCTGCCTTTTTTTTTCGGATCACTTCGCTCTTTCGGCTTAAATCAGGTATTTATTTCGAAAGGTTAGTATTCTAAGAGTATTCACATATTTCTGCAGTTGAAGTTATTAAAAGTTCTTAACATTCTGGATCGATAGTTTTGTGTGCACTACACATCCCTTTAGATAGTATTTTTCATCCCTCTGAAATAGGCCTACTCCTTTCTAGCTTTAAAAAATGATAGTATCTATCGAGATATTAATTTCATTCATGTACACTATCGACAATCATTGAAACAATTAAGCGTCTGGAAACTAAAGGTGAATCCCTTTGCGAGTCGTTACTCGAACTTCTTTAAGTTCCGTTCCAGACGAAACTGGAAAGAGGTTAAAAAAAAAAAAAAGATCATGAAAAGGTGCCTGGTATGTCACGGAGGCTCAGTGGTAAAGCATTCACCTCTCGTGCTAGGGGGGTCTCTGGCTCGACCCCAGACCAAATGAATTTGTGGTGGACAACGTCGTGTACGTGTATTTTGTGGCAGTTCTGTTTCCTCCCACATTCTTATTCTACTATTTCATCATCGCTTACTTTCATTAATCATCTGTCTCCTTTAGCCTAAAAGGCATAACTGTTGGACATTAATCTGAAATTTCATTTTTCATAAGCTGGTTAGCTCAAATCGAGAATTAGGAAAGATCAAGTCAATCAGTCGATATACTCGTATGTGTGAGATCAGCAAATGGTTATCAGATAGATGTTCCGAACTGTGTGCTTTTTACAATCAGATATGGTTCAGTCACTCCAGTAGATGTTGGAAGGTCATTTTCAGTATATAAATTTATTTTAATAGACAATAGACGAAGTTTGACACAAGAAAATCTTCATAAATTCGTAGTAGTGTAACCTACTGTTGATCTATTCTGCACGCTGTAAACAAGTTGTTTCTTATGTTATTTATGGAGCATATTTTCGGGTTTTTTATTGCACATAAATCCGGACACAAGTAATCATGACAGAAGCGGTTGTGGGACCCTAGATATTTAAATAGCTGGCAGCGTGTTAATAGTGTTTTCTAACGGATACTAATACAATTTCATATTATGCTCTCTGGTGATTTGACTAATAACTGAAAACTGGAACATGTGTCAATAATTAGAAACAATAAAAATCCCTACAAATAAAGTTAACTGTTATATGTACTTGCTAGAAATGCAACAATTTGGAATCAAAGGTCAGTGGCGAATCCATGATGGACTTCTGGGGGGGGGGGGCAGTGGGTTATAATACTAGAGCTACTTTTAAGAATTCCAAACTCTGGAATGGGTTTTATTTATCTGTAAAATAAGGAAGATTCCTATTCTGTGGGGGCGATGCCCCCCTGGATCCGCCCCCTGTCAAAAGTGCTCCCTAATTATTAATTTATCTGTTGTAACTTTTAAGCAATTTAAATATTCGTACTTAGTCAATCAAACCTCTGAAGCCTGCAACCTTGTTATTTGATAGTAAATTTTTACCTTCAAACTAACAATTTTCATGAGTAGGGCAAAAGTACCATATGAGCTGATGATTACAGTGAATTAACTCCGTTACCAAGGAAAGGTAACGTTGGGTGGGCTAGATCGGTCATTTTGACATTCTCAAATATATATAAACCAACCCTCCGTTGTTGGTTGTATGATCGTAGATTTTACCTTGAGAATAGGTGTAACCAGGGCTGAAAATTTTCTGCTAATCTAAGAACCAGTTCTGAAAATCAAACATAAAATCAGAACTAGTGACATGTTAAAAATTGGGAAAACTATCGTTAGAGAAACTAGGGGCCATATTCGCATTTCCGGTCGCCATGGCAACCTGGCGTACTGGAGGTTTCGAGCCTTGGGCATAACGATATTCATGAAATAGGGTGAGTGTACAGTTTTCGGATGTGAGATAGCGATTTAGCTTGGACTTCTCCCTTCTCTATAGAAAAAAAAAAAAAAAAAATTAGTCTCCAAGTATGTTACCTTGGTATAATTCAGTCTTAATGAGAGTGGATTAAATATGAATTCCCGTTTGACCAAATTTTCAATGAGTTTATCGACGAATTACTGTCCTCATTTTATAACAGTTCTAAAATACATAAATACATATTTTTGTCACCATGACTGGAGACACAAAATATAAGATAAAAACATGGTTTGAAGTTCATTAGATTTTCAACGAACTGAAAAAGTTCGTTACTGAATTGTGTTCTGTGTGTGTGTGTGTGTGTGTGTGTGTGTGTGTGTGTGTGTGTGTGTGTGTGTGTGCATTGGTGAACCCGCCAATCTTTGTAGGTCGATCGGCTACAGAGCAGCACTTTGAGCAATTTTTGCAAAGCGAGCATTTTTTAGTGGTTGCTCGAAAAGGTTTTTACTTTTAACGCGTGCAGGACCATTATAGGGGTCCCCCCGCGAGTTCTTTTGACTTCGCTCGTTTATACGGATACAGCCGGTTTGTGTGTGTAAAGTGTGTGCTCAGACTGAAAAATTTCGTTTCTCGATCGGTGTGTATTCCGACGCAGTGCCATCTACGTGTGTATTCCAAGCAGGAACTAGAGCAATTCAAACTCCCAACGGCTGCGTTCACCATTGTTGAAAATCAAGTATTAGTTGAAACGTTAAAGAAAAATAGCAACTATAGCAAGGAATTTTTCACAGTAAGAACTCGGATATGAATATTACGTAAAAATAACCCTATGCCTAAAATGCTCTTTTTACTAGAGCTGTGGAGACGGAGAGGGGAGGAGACGTGTGTATATAAAAATATATCTATATATATAAAATTGAAAATCACTATGTTTATGACTTTAAATCTGCTGAACCGCTTGATCGAACTCGATCAAATTTGTAACATGGATGAGGTTCAAGGCCGGGCTGGTTTTAGACTATTCACTTGGATGGTAAAAGTGAGGGGGGAGGGGGAATGGGTATAAAAATAAATAAAACTTAATAACTCCCGAACCACTCAACCGATCTTGATCAAATTTTCAACATAGATGAGGTTTAGGCCTGGGATTGTTTCTATAATTTTAAATTGACTGAGCAACGTATGGGAGGAGAAGGAGGGGGAGGTATATAAAAATCAATTTATATAAGACTGAAAGTGACTATTTTTGTAACTTAATAAATCTTGAACTATCCGACCGATCTCATTCAGAGTTTCAACATACATGAGATTCGGATCTGGAAATATTTTTGTAATTTCACTTCAACGGTAGGTTCTAGGGAAGGGTGTGGGGAGGGGGACATGAATAAAAATTAATAAAACTAATAACTTTTGAACCACACAACCAATCTCGATCAAATTTTCAACATGTATGAGGGTCGGGCCTTGGGTGCTTTTTATCGTTTCACTATGATGAGCCAGTATAGAGGAGGGGGAGGGGAAGATATATGTAAAAAAAATAAAAATGACTGTCTTTGTGACTTCATCACTCTTGAATCACCCGACCAATCTCAATCAAATTTTCAACATGCATAAGGTTCGGATGTGAAAACATTTTTGTAATTTCACTTTAGCGGTAGATCCTAGGGAAGGGGGTTGGGAGGGGGACATGAATAAAAACTAATAACTTTTGAACCACCCAACCAATCTCGATCAAATTTTCAACATGTATGAGGGTCAGACCTTGGGTGTTTTTTTATCGTTTCACTATGACGAGCCACCATAGGGGAGAGAAAGGGGGAGATATATGTAAAAAATAAAAATGACTGCCCTTGTGACTTTATCACTCTTGAACCATCCGACCGATCTCAATCAAATTTTCAACATACATGAGTTTTCGGGCAGGGATTAAGGCTACTCACTTTGACGATGCAACGTAGGGGAGGGGGAAGGAGGAGAAATTTAAAAATGATCAAAATGATCAATATTAGTGTTGAATCCATAGTTTTCGGGATCGATGAGAGAAACAGTGACACTTCTGATGCTGTAACAATCCAAGTTCAGCCCTGATAGTTGAGGAGGGGGAAGTTGCAACGTAGGGGAGGGGAATAAACATTAAAAATGATCGGAAATGGCTAATATTAGTGTCGAATCCATAGTTTTAGGATTTGCTGAGATTAACAGTGACAATTTTGACGCCGTGTGCCGCAGCACGGTTGAGGGGAGGAGGATTTGTATATAATAATGATTGAAAATGACCAATATTAGTGTCTAATCCATAGTTTTCGGGATCATTATGATGTACAGAGACATTTCCGATCCGATTTAAATCCAAAATCAGCTCCACTAGTTGAAGAAGGGGGAGAAAGAGATATATTAAAAATGGTCGAATATGTCCACTATCAGTAGAATTTATAGTTTTCTGGGTCGCTTAGATAAGCAGTGATACTTTCGATCCCGTTTAAATTCAGATTCAAACCTTCAACTTGGTTGAGGGGGAGTAAAACCTTTAAAAATGGTCGAAAATGACAGATATTAGTGCTCAATCCACATTTTTGGGGTCGCTCAGATGGACAGTGATACTTCCGATGACATAGGCCGCAACAAGGGGGAGGGGATATAATGATTCGAAATTAGTGTTGAATCTATAGTTTCTGGGATCGCCGAGATGAACAATGACACTTCGTATGGTGTTAATTCCAAATTCAGCCGCGCGTCTTCTGAGAGGGGGAGAGGGAAATAAAGAATAATCCATATTAGTGTCGAATCCATAGTTTCCTGGGTCACTGAGATGACCGGTAACACATCCAATGCCGTGCCGCACAACATGAAAGAAGAGGAGGTATATATATATATATATATATATATATATATATATATATATATATATATATATATATATATATATATACCTCCTCTTCTTTCATAAATATATATAAATGTTCAAAATTATCCGACACTAGTGTCTGATCCGTAGCTTTTAGGGTCGCTGAGATGAAGAATGACACTTCCGATCCCGTTTGAAACCAAACTCACCCCCGTAGCTTGGGAGATAATGAAATGATCGAAAATGATTAATATTAGCGTCGAATACGTGGTATTCGGGATCACCGAGGTGATCAATAATTTTTCCGATGCCGTTTAATTCGATGCCATTAAAAACGAAAACAGCATATTTCACGGGTACAGAACACATGAGACACGGAATTGTGCATTTAAATTTTCATTTCACCCAGCGAAGCGGGTATATACTAGTAAAACCTCATAATTTTGGAATCACCAAACCGATCTCATTCAAATTTTCAACATGGATGAAGTTCGGACCTGGGATGACTTTTATCATTTTAGTTTGACGGTCCAATGTAGGGAGGGGAAGAGGGTGTATCAGACCACCAGTCTTAGACATTTTTCTCAGCTTCTAGTGCACGTAGACGCTGGAAACAAAAAATGAATGACCCAATGGTACATGAAGAATCAAATGGTGATACTTCCATATCCAGTGCCGTAGCGGGAATACACCAAGGGGGTCAACACCAAAATTTTAAATGGAAAATGGTATCAATTTCGATTTTTTAGAAGTAATATTGAAAAAGAATTAACTTTTACGGGAAACATTTTTCGTTAAATTCTACGGTTTCGGATCTACGTCTATTATTTGTTGTATTGCTACTATCAGACAACACGGTAAACTCATTTTTCTCTTCATAGTGCACGGAGACACTTCAAACAGAAAATGAATGACTAAATCGTATCTGAAGAATAAAATGGTGATACTCCCATATCCAGTGGCGTAGCAGGAATGCATCAAAGGGATTAACTCCAAAATGTTTAATGGAAACTGGTATCAATTTCGACTTTTTTGAAAGTATTACTGATAAAGAAACAACTTTTACGGGAAACACTTTTCGTCATATTCTACGGTTTGGTATCTACTTATGTTATTTGTTGAATTGCCACTTCAGACCAATTGCCATCTCAGTCATTTTCCTCTGTTCGTAGTACACGCAGACACTTCAAACAACAACAAAAAACTGAATGACCAAATCGTACGTGAAGAATCAATGGTGATGCTTCTATATCAATTGGCGTAGCGGGGATACATCCACGGTGGTCAACTCCAAAATATCAAATGGAAAATGGTATCAATTTCGATTTCTTTGGAAGTATTATTGAAATAGAAACAACTTTAACGGGAAACACTTATCGTTAAATTCTGCGGTTTGGGATCTACGTCTGTTATTTGAAGTTGAATTGCTACTATCAGTCCACCCGGCAAAGGCATTTTTCTCTGTTCGTAGTGAACGTAGACACTTCAAAAAAACTGAATGACCAAATCGTATGTGAAGAATCAAATGGTGTTGCATCTATGTCTAGTGGCGTAGAGGGAATACCTCTACGGGGATCAACTAGAAAGTTTCAAATGTAAAGTATCAATTTCGATTTCTTTGGAAATGCTATTGAAAAAGAAACAACTTTTACAGTTAACGCTTTTCGATAAATTATACAGTTTAGCATTGTCTGTTCTTTTTTGTGGAATTGTTACTATCTGATCATACGTCCGAGGCATTTCTCTCGGATCTTGATGCACATAGACACTTTAAACGAAAAATTGAATGAGTAAATTGTATGGGAAGAATGAAATGGTGATTTCATATTCAATGACGTAGCGGATTACCTATACGGTCCGTCATCTCCAAAATTTCAAATGCGAAGTTTTCTTTTTCGATTTCTTTGGAAGTATAGTTGACAAAGAAATCTGTCTTATTTCTGTTGGCATCTGTATTATTTGTTGTTGAATTGTAATTACAGAACAACAGTTTTACTTGGCAATGACTCCAAGACAACACCAAATAACTCATTTTCTATCAAATATTCTGCTGCGGAAACTCTTTATAGCATTTAGTATCAAACGTTGCGACAAATTTCGTGCACGTATTAACGAAAACAAAATTACAAGACAGTATGTAGTTTAAATTCCGGGGTTGAAACCATTTAAAACAGAGAAACACTCTTTGATTATAAGAAAACTACTTATGAAAGAAATTTGGATGTAAAGTGAAAGCAATAAAAGATCAAAAGAAACCTAAAGTTTCAGACTTATGAAACTTCTGCCACTCTGCCGATCTTCTTAAAGTTCTAATTAACTTTTGTATAGACTACATTTTAATTGAAATCACTTTTCGGAATTCACTGCACGAATCATTTTTCAGGAATAGTACAAATAAACAAACTGAGGATAAATAAATAAGGTGAACAGCAAATTCCGAACATTCTTACCAATGTATCGTACTTGGACCAAAATTACTTACAATAAAGGTTCAAAGCATCGTCCAGCACGTGCGATGCATATGCGAATGTGTACCGGGACATTGTTGACTTCTTTTAACACTTAGTTTGCACTTAGTTCGTGACAGCCTTTACGGATCCTCTCCATTATATCCTCCCATGTAGAAAGGACAGTCTTGGTAAAACAGGTCTTTGACATATCCCAAAAAGAAAAAGTCGAGCGGAGTCAGGTCCGGACTTTGCTACTTCGTTTGCTGAAGTCACTTTTTCTTTCAATTTACCTCTTATATGGTATCGCAGTCTACACAGCTCTTTTGGTGCGTGACGCTAAACGTCTCGCGATTTTCCGGCAATGATGATAACTGTTCACTACTGGAGAGTTCTTTACTAGTTGATGGACGAGAAGATTCTGATATCTCGGTCATATGTGGAAAACATGAATTCGCTGCAGACGACAAACAAGAAATATCATCCTTTTCCTCGACCCCTACCGAAGTTGAACATTGTGGGTCATCACAATTAGTCCTAATGTATAATCTTACAACACGAATCAAGTTTACAGAGTGATAGTCGAGCTTGTAAATATCTGAGGGTTCAGTGAATATATTCCGGTGCACTCGAATCTATTCAGAGCAACATCCATGCGACACAAGTTTCAATATTCCTCTGAAAAAAGTTTAAAGCCTTAAATTAGTTTGAAATAAATAGTTGCTAGCTTATTCTCAGGTCGGTGGTATGGTTGCAACGACAGTAGCAACACTATGCGGCTTAGCTGCAATGCTTTTGCCTCTACCGAAGTCGATGGTTATAAGTAGCTTAAGATTAAAAGGTAAAATCTTTTATCCCACAGCGGCCTAGGGTGGTAATTTAAAGGATATCTTTCTTACTCATCGTAGTTTCAGGAGATAGTGTAGTTGTATCTCTGCTTGTTGCAGCCTCCGGAGTAGGTAGTTATAGAAATACTCTTTTGCCTATTACGGCAACAGAAGTTGGATTTAAAGAAATCTCCGTAACACAAAAGGATCTCAGAAATAGTTTAGGAAGGTTAGCGATCAGCACTGGAACTTATTCTTCTGTCCACTTGAGGTCTTCTTTTATGGCTGTCCTCTGAAGGGGAAGTGCGTGAGGAGAATGTTGGCCGCATTCGATTTTCCTCGGAACCAACTTCGCGTCTTTCTGGTATCCTCCTTCCACCGTCTGTTGGTGATTATGTTGTGAACAGAAAACATGTGTTCGTTAATGAAGCACGCTTTCTAGTACTTGCTTACACCTGACGTACGGAACCTTACATCCCTCACAACAGAAACAGAATCCAGAAGATTATTTGAAAAATACAAATATTGCTCTAGAGACATCTGTTAAGACGGTTCTATTTCCATGGCAAAATCCTTGATATGTGCCAGTAAGAAGGAACATAAGCCCGTAAAACTTTGCAAAATTTTCTTTTGGTGGAATCTTGAATTCTGTATTTTTGGCTATTATTGCTGAGATTTTAATAGAATTGTCTGATATTAAATATGCGAGAACATTAAGCTCTGAGTTAAATTAATTTGTCTTAGGTGAAGCACAAAAATTTCTTAAATTTAAAAACAAAATTTCTATTGCTATTGTTGAAAAGTATGACTCCCAGCAAGATATCATCGGCAAAAGATCTTATTCGTTTATCAATGTAAAATCATCCTAGTTCCAATTAAGAGAGCTTGCATGGTACTTTTATTATCCATCACGCATATGAGAATTTTGTAAGATTTTCTTGTATGATTGACCTCGAAGGTCATGTATCAGCGGCTTCTCGGATGGAGCAAGATTTTGTGCTAGCTCGAGGAGATATCTAAAGTCATTATGTATTTTTTGCCTTTCAAAGTGTTTAACACATACTCAGTTGACTGGAATGGCACCCACAGGTACTTAATGTATGTTTTGCACTGCTGTAAATTCAAAACAATTCTAAATGCTTTCCTATTTGATTTCTTGGCAATAATCTGTGGCGAAGCGAAGCTATTATCGTCTGTGTGTCGTATAATTCTAGCATTATTGAGTTCTTGAATTTGTTGATCTGCCTGACCTCGAGCATTCATTGGAACAGGGAGATCTGTTCTGGAACACTGCCAACTTAGGGATTCTTGTTTTGTGATTGTAGCCCCTATAATGTTCAATGCCGTCCGGAGTGTATAAAAGCATTTTATATTTTTATAATAACTCGTGAATGGCCTGTTTCTGCGACTGGTCTAATTTGGATTAATATCAAAAACATCAATTTTGAAAAGTTTTTATCTATACTTCAAAGAATTTTGAACCTCTTTTCCTATACAATTTTTATTTTCTTCTATAGAGCTCGCTTCCATTGTTGCAAAAGATTAATCCTGGCATGCTACAAGATCCATCAATGGTGTATTTTTCTTTAAAGTTACAGGATAACTATTTAGATTTGAAATTACTAGTCAGTTGTTTACGTCTAACCTTTGCTCAATAGTTTGTATTTGTCAAGTAAGCCATGGAGAAACGATACGAAGAAAGATGCAAAATCATCAATCTGTCTTTTGCTATTACCGCAGTAAATGTTTGAAAAAGTGGAACTAACTTAATGTGTTTGTCGATATAAAAAACAAAGCTTTTTGCCTTTGTCTAAGTATGAGTCGTGTGTTGTGAGAAAATGTTTTCCTGTTTTCTGGTAATGTTGACTTCTTATGATTTTTAAATAGAGAGATAAGATTCTTTGTTAAATCGATTGTAACATATAAGCTTTTAAGCGAGTCTAAACCAAAAATAATTGGAATACATGATTTCCTTCTCATACAAAAGGAATGAGATAATGTCGTTTCCCAACGCTGAATGATACCATTGCTACATATTTTGAGTTAATTTTATTTCATATCCCTTTAACCTCCGTTTTATGTAGTATTAATTGAACATCAAGAAGTAAATATTCGAAAGGTCAGATGGAAATGGTAGATCCGGTGTCCACTAGCAGTGTTCGTCTTTGAAATTTAGTGATTATTTATGGGCTTTGTTCTGTTGTTAGAATTGCTTGATCTTTGACTCCTGAACAAGGGATGGCCCGACTCGCTTTTTGGACGTTTAAAATAGGCAGAAGCACAATACCTACGCTTCCTGCATTTTGCGAAGTCCAGTATTTAATCTTCTGTTGTGGATTTTGTTGGAGGTTTTGTGGTGTCCCGTTTTCCTCTATACTTCACCCCGTTCTAATAGTTTTCTTTTGTTTAATCGCTTATTCCCTTAATTCCCCTTTCTATTTTGGTTATGCAAACAGGTTTTTGCAACTATTAAATACGGCTTTGCCGTTTAATTAGCCAGGGAAGAAAAATCGTTTTAAACATTAGTTTTCAGCTTGTGTGGAGATTCTACGACGTTCAAGTTAGACTTCTGATCTTCTTTCTCTAGTTGTGGTGCTGATATTGAAGTATGTGATGTCGGACCGGAGGATTATATTGAGAAATATAATTTTGTTTGCTAAATTGACATTAACTTGATCCTGTAATGATTCAAGAGACTGAGGTAGTGCATTTATGTATATACAAGTACAGTGCGACAATAATATACAGAATTGTATTTTTTTTTTTTGCAATAGAGAAATGAAAACTGCACCTAAAGCAGATGTCTATGAGCTTCGTGGCTAAGCGGTTATCGTGCGCGCCTTTGGAATGGGACACCCGGGTTCGATTCCCGGCGGGAGCTCACGTGTTTTGGATTCCACCTTAATCAGTATGTCCCGTCTCATATAGCCTCGCTGCTGAAAGGGATGTGAAACTCAAAATCAACTCAACTGAAAGTATATGGATATCAAGTGGCTTGCGCAAATGTCAGTAGTCGAGCAGTAACAGAGTTACACATTATTATTATTATTATTATTATTGTTAATAATAATAATAATAATAATAATAATAATATTGAATAGAATGTTGCATTTAGGTTTTATTACCTGAAGTTGAGAAGGTCAATTACAAATTCTCATGGGTAGTTATATAATGCCTATATAATGCCTATATGAAGCACTGTGTAGCATTTGAGTTTCGCAATACTTCGTAAAGGCAGTGAGTCTTTGAAGCATGCCGGTAAGACAGAAAATCGAGAAAACAATTCTGCACATGCGGAAGCCACGGATCAAGTTTTGTTGGTGACTAATTTTGGATTCCAATGGTCTCGCTATTCTCTCATTAAATTTTTAGTCGAATCCTTTGGGAGCAATTGTATGGAGAAGTAAAAAATTATGTAAAAGTACTGTAAATATGTGAAGACAAACATAAAAAAAAGTTATCAAAAAAGTGAAGGCACAGTTATTGCTAACCATTCGCATTAAAATTGAAAACATTGCATATTAGCATAAGCTATGGTTTGTTTCATAGTTACTATGCCTAAAATAATAAAATAGATATTGTTGATTCGGTTAGACAAATATAATATAATATTTCAGAGAATCATAAATTTTAAGTGATACAAGATTACGACGTTCAATAGTATAATAGTTATAGTAACGAACTAATAGTATACTAATTCAATAGTTTAATAGTATATTTGTGTGTTGTTGCTAAGTGTTAATGCAAGTAACTTGATAACGTCTTAACCTTTTAAAATCCCTTCCTTGTCAATTTTAAACTTACTGCCTTTTTCGTTTTATCTTCTATCTTGTTTTCCAATATTCTTGCCATTTAGTACCTCATTTTCGACGTTATAACAAAAATATTAAATTCGATGGTACGAATAATTGAGTTAACGTCCCTTTCAGCAGCGAGGCTATATGAGACGGGACCTACTGTTTAACATGGGATACTAACCGCAAGAACTCCCACCGGGAATAGAACGCGGGTATCCCACCTGGTATGAATAATGTATCTTGTTTCGTGTTTCTTGTAGTCATATAATATTGATCTCCCGCTGGTCTTGTAGCGAGCACGTGCCTCTTTGGTCACATGGTCTGATGGAAGTATTAATAAAATCTAAACTATTATAGTGGTTCGGATTCCACCTTAACATATAAGTCTCTGTCTCATACAGCCTTGTTGCTGAAAAGAAACACTAACCTTCATCGAACAAACAAACAGATATAACCCTACTTTAGTCTCGCCATTCCATTTCAAAATGAAATGAAATCTTACAGTTAACGTCCCATGATTATGTCGTTACTTTAAGGGAGTCGATGATTAAGGCAAGTGAGTGACGATGGAGGAATTAGTGGAATGAGAATGTGGAAGGAAATGGGAGTACTCCGAGAGAACCCATGCAAACGATGTTGTCCACCACAAACTAGCTTCTCCGGGGATTGAATCAATGCGCTATTCCATTTGAAATCAAATGAAATTTCTAGTTTTACACCCCATGGTTATACTCTATAGCTTATAATAGACGTGTGATTAATGAGAGTGAATGATTATGAAATAATTGGTGGAAAGGAAATTTGAGGACCCAAGAAAGTCAACAGCATTAATCCATATGTTTCATTTGCTACAAAGTTAACTAGTGTTTAAAGCAGTTGCTCTAATCGCACTGCTCACATTTACTCACTGAACTCGCATTATACACATTTTACACACAATATTCTTGTTTGTTTGTTAGTGTCTTCGTTTGTTAAAATTACTCGTTTTGCAAATGCCCAGTTGGTTTGGGTACTCACTTCTACGCGTCCAGTCAAGGTCGAGATATTGCATTCTAATGCCTCTGGGAATGTAGCTCTATCTTCGACGCAACTTTTGGAAACGTATCAGGAAAGTAGCATCAATACTAAATTAGATATGAATGCATACTCGGTTTTCCTATGGCCCAGATCGCATACGCCTTTTGTAGGGTAGACAAACAGGTGTGTGTGTGTGTGTGTGTGTGTGTGTGTGTGTGTGTGTGTGTGCGTTGGTGAACCCGCCAATCTTTGTAGGTCGATCGGCTACAGAGCAGCACTCTGAGCAAGTTTTGCAAAGCGAGCATTTTTTAGTGGTTGCTCAAAATGTTTTTTACTTTTAGCGCGTTCAGGACCCTTATAGGGGTCCCCCCGCGAGTTCTTTTGACTCCGCTCGTTTATACGGATACAGCCGGTTTGTGTGTGTAAAGTGTGTGTTCAGACTGAAAAAATTCGTTTCTCGATCGGTGTGTATCCGACGCAGTGCCATCTACGTGCGTATTCCAAGCAGGAACTAGAGCAATTCAAACTCCCAGCGTCTGCGTTCACCATTGTTGCCAATCAAGTATTTGTTGGAACGTTAAAGAAAAATAGCAGCTATAGCAGAGGAATTATTCAGAGTAAGGACTGGGATATGAATATTACGTAAAAGTAACCCTATGCCTAAAATGCTTTTTTTACTGGAGCTGAGGAGAGGGAGAGGGGAGGGAGACGTGGGTATATAAAAATATATCTATATATATAAAATTGAAAATCACTATGTTTGTGACTTTAAATCTGCTGAACCGCCTGATCGATCTCGACCAAATTTGTAACATGGATGAGGTTCAAGGCCGGGCTGGTTTTAGGCTATTCACTTGGATGGTAAAGGTGAGGGGGGAGTGGTTATAAAAAATAAATAAAACTTGGTGAAATAAAAGATAACCATCCGAACCACTCAACCGATCTTGATCAAATTTTCAACATAGATGAGGGTTAGGCCTGGGATTGTTTCTATAATTTTAAATTGACTGAGCAACGTATGGCGGGAGAAGACGTGGGTATATAAAAATATATCTATATATATAAAATTGAAAATCACTATGTTTGTGACTTTAAATCTGCTGAACCGCCTGATCGATCTCGACCAAATTTGTAACATGGATGAGGTTCAAGGCCGGGCTGGTTTTAGGCTATTCACTTGGATGGTAAAGGTGAGGGGGGAGTGGTTATAAAAAATAAATAAAACTTGGTGAAATAAAAGATAACCATCCGAACCACTCAACCGATCTTGATCAAATTTTCAACATAGATGAGGGTTAGGCCTGGGATTGTTTCTATAATTTTAAATTGACTGAGCAACGTATGGCGGGAGAAGGAGGGGGAGGTATAAAAAAATCAATTTATATAAGACTGAAAGTGACTATTTTTGTAACTTAATAAATCTTGAACTATCCGACCGATCTCATTCAAAGTTTCAACATACATGAAATTCGAATCTGGAAATATTTTTGTAATTTCACTTTAACGGTAGATCCTAGGGAAGGGGGTGGGGAGGGGGACATGATCAAAAACTAATAAAACTAATAACTTTTGAATCACACAACCAATCTCGATCAAATTTTCAACATGTATGAGGGTCGGGCCTTGGGTGCTTTTTATCGTTTCACTATGACGAGCCAGCATAGGGGAGGGAGAGGGGGAGATATATGTAAAAAAAAATGAAAATGACTGTCTTTGTGACTTCAGCACTCTTGAACCACCCGACCAATCTCAATCAAATTTTCAACATGCATAAGGTTCTTATCTGGAAACATTTTTGTAATTTCACTTTAACGGTAGATCCTAGGAAAGGGGGACGAGAGAGGAACATATGAATAAAAACTAATAACTTTTGAACCACCCAACCAATCTCGATCAAATTTTCAACAGGTATGAGGGTCAGATCTTGGGTGCTTTTTATTGTTTCACTATGACGAGCCAGTATAGAGGAGGGGGAGGGGGAGATATATGTAAAAAAATAAAAATGACTACCTTTGTGACTTTATCACTCTTGAACCATCCGACCGATCTCAATCAAATTTCCAACATACATGAGTTTTCGGGCAGGGATTACTTTAGGCTACCCACTTTGACGATGCAACGTAGGGGAGGGGGAAGGAGGAGAAATTTAAAAATGATCAAAATGACCAATATTAGTGTTGAATCCATAGTTTGCGGAATCGATGTGAAAAACACTGTTACTTCTGATGCTATAACAATCCAAGTTCAGCCCTGATAGTTGGAGAGGGGGAAGTTGCAACGTAGGGGAGGGGAATAAACATTAAAAATGATCGGAAATTGCTAATATTAGTGTCGAATCCATAGTTTTAGGATTTGCTGAGATTAACAGTGATAATTTTGATACCGTGTGCAGCAGCACGGATGAGGGGAGGAGGAGCTGTATATAATAATGATTGAAAATGACCAATATTAGTGTCTAATCCATAGTTTTCGGGATCATTATGATGAACAGAGACATTTCCGATTCGGTTTAAATCCAAAATCAGCTCCACAAGTTGAAGGAGAGGGAGAAATAGATATATTAAAAATGGTCGAATATGTCCATTATCAGTAGAATTTATAGTTATCTGGCTCTCTTAGATGAACAGTGATACTTTCGTTCCCGTTTAAATTCAGATTCAAACCTTCAACTTGGTTAAGGGGGAGTAAAAGGTTTAAAAATCATCGAAAATGACCGATATTAGTGCTAAATCCACATTTTTTGGGTAGCTGAGATGGACGGTGACACTTCCGATGACATGGGCCGTAACATGGGGGAGGGGATATAATGATTCGAAGTTAGTGTCGAATCTATAGTTTTTGGGATCGCCAAGATGAACAATGACACTTCTTATGGTGTTAATTCCAAATTCAGCCGCGCGTCTTGGGAAAGGGGGAGGAGGGAAATAAAAGATAATCCATATCAGTGTCGAATCCTTAGTTTCCGGGATCACTTAGATGACCGGTGACCCATCCAATGACATGCCGCACAACATGAAAGAAGAGGAGGGGGATATATATATAAATGTTCAAAATTGTCCGACATTAGTGTCTGATCCGTAGTTTTTAGGGTCGCTGAGATGAAGAATGGCACTTCCGATCCCGTTTGAAACCAAACTCAGCCCCATAACTTGGGAGATGGGGAGATAATAAAATGATCGAAAATGATTAATATTAGCGTCGGATACATGATATTCGGTGTCGACGGGGTGATCAGTGATCTTTCCGATGCCGTTTAATTCAATGCCATTAAAAACGAAAACAACATATTTCACGGTTACAAAACACATGAGATACGGAATTGTGCATTTAAATTTTCGTTTCACTCAGAGGAGCGGGTATATACTAGTAAAACTCCATAACGTTTGAACCACCAAACCGATCTCATTCAAATTTTCAACATGGATGAAGTTCGGACCTGGGATGACTTTTATCATTTTACTTTGACGGTGCAATGTATGGAGGGGGAGAGGGTGTATCAGACCACCAGTCTTAGGCATTTTTCTCAGCTTCTAGTGCAAGTAGACGCTGGAAACAAAAAATGAATGACCAAATGGTACATGGAAAATCAAATGTTGATACTTCCATATCCAGTGGCGTAGTGGAAATAAACCAACGGGGGTCAACTCCAAAATTTTTAATGGAAAATGGTATCAATTTCGATTTTTAGAAGTAGTATTGTAAAAGAATGAACTTTTACGAGAAACACTTTCGTTAAATTCTACGGTTTCGGATCTACGTCGGTTATTTGTTGTATTGCTACTATCAGACCACCCGGTCAAATCATTTTTCTGTTCGTAGTGCACGGAGACACTTCAAACTTAAAATGAATGACTAAATCGTATCTGAAGAATAAAATGGTGATACTCCCATATCCAGTGGCGTAGCGGATCAACTCCAAATTTTTAATGGAAACTGGTATCAATTTCGACTTCTTTGGAAGTATTACTGATAAAGAAACAACTTTTACGGAAAACACTTTTCGTCATATTCTACGGTTTGGTATCTGCTTATGTTATTTGTTGTTGAATTGCCACTTCAGACCACCCATCTCAGGCATTTTCCTCTGTAGTGCACGCAGACATTTCAAACAAACAAAAAAAAACTGAATGACCAAATCGTACATGAAGAATCAATGGTGATGCTTCTATATCAAGTGGCGAAGCGGGGATACTTCCACGGTGGTCAACTCCAAAATTTCAAATGGAAATTGGTATCAATTTCGATTTCTTGGGAAGTATTATTGAAATAGAAAGTACTTTAACGGGAAACACTCTTCTTTAAATTCTGCGGTTTGAGATTTACGTTTGTTATTTGCTGTTGAATTGCTACTATCAGGCCACCCGGCACAGGCATTTTTCTCTGTTCGTAGTGAACGTAGACACTTCAGAAAAGGATTCAAACTAGAGCAATAGTGTGCGTTGTGTGTGCTGACATCTCCATTACTCTTGAAGGTCGCTTGATCCGTCCCCAGAATGTCCCGGTAGAAATATGGGTTTCCCGTCACTCATCCACTGACAAAACTCTAGACGGATATGTAAAGCTTCTTCTCGGAGTTCCTGATTCATATGAACATGGTCAAGATGGAGCACGTTGTTGAGCAGAATCCTCCAAGCCGTCATGTTGCTTATCGCAGCATCCCTGGCGAATCGTGTTTTCGAGATTTGGGGAACCACATGGACTGCAGCAAGGATGCCGGGAGACCGTTTATCCTTACCACGACGCCTGATCTGCTGACGTCTTTTGTGTTGAGGAGGGACATGCCCAGTCCTCTGCACACCACGTGTGAAAGACGAAATGCTTTCCTCGACTGCCCAGAATGATTGGGAAACCGTTGACAATATAGCCACGCAGCCTCGCGATAATTCTGCCGACTTCCCTCAATACTATTAACATATCAAAAGCTACGATATTCGAAAACATCGTTTGGGTTCTCTCAAGCTCACGAAATAATAGGCAATAGGAGCCGTAATCAACAAACATTCAACACTTTATCTTTCAACTGCAACACAACAAATATTCAACTGTTCTATATCAGAATTTTTTCCCGTTTTCTTTCCTTCTTCTACTTTGTCAGATGACACTTCATTAATGTATTTTTCGCTACTAATAACCATCATACAAAAATTTCTCCATTTTCACTCCTTTTTGCAGCTTCTTTTCCTCTTGACCCCCGTCTTCACCTGTATCTCATTCTTATATGGAGGTGTAGCTTTGGCGCAAGACCCTTTGAACTATTTACATGTAAAATTCAATTTTTTGTATGGATAGGCATGTTTATAAGGAACAAATATATGCATGCGACAGAATGAAATACAAAGTAATACTCTGTATTATAGGTTTACAAGTGTAGTGTTCCTAGTCTAAAATGATTACAAGTGGTTTGCGTCGGATATAATTAGTGAGTGTATATGAAAGATGACACTATTAGATGTTATTTTCCACTGGCAGCATATTTTTGCACAATGTAAAAACCCTGTATTTTGTGTGTTCAAATGCAACGTTACTAGAAAATAAACCATTACAAGTGCTATTGAAATTCGTAACATTGACAAAACCCATTGCTTTCCATCTTGGCTTGCGCACATATCTCCGACTGCTGACAGACTTGTTCCTTTCAAACGCACTCCCGTGCTAGCGTACGGGCCCACCAGCTTTATTCTTCCCAGACCCGAGTGGATAGCATTCGTGTTTAATGCCCACCTAACACCTTTTGGTTTGAGTTTTTGCACTTATTTATCCCTGTATTTTATCTATGCCAAGTGAGACATTTTCATGTCGCCAAGGGAAACCTTTTAGGGGACAATAAGAAGGAAATTAGTAAAAAAGAATTATAAGTTTTAACAATTGTTTCTAGTGGTGCGCCAAAAGTAAACTTGTACGCATTCCTTTTCTTTCTCTCTTCTTCACCTGTGTCTCAACGGTTTGCTTTAATTCTTCAGACTTCCATCCATCATCTTTTTATATCAATTCTTTAAACTTATCCCCTACATCTTTTTTCTTGACTAATTCCTCTATATCTTTGCCTTCTCTTTTATTTTTGCACATCCTTATTATTCCACTATCTACATTTCTGAATTGTTTTCTTCTGTTTCTTTCTTTCCTAACTTTATTTTCTATTCTCACCTGTTTACCATATTTGTTTTGGAGACGCATATCATGACTAAATGGTTACGTATTAAGATGATATATTAGGTCAAAATTCTAAAATTTGATTATTTGAATTCTTTCCTTCTATTATTGTTGACCTTGTAGGTATTCCCTGACTCATACTAAGGTATTCCGTTTCTACTACCTGTTTGTCGGTGTGTCTACAGACCTGATTCCTCTGTTATCGATTTTCTGGTTCAGATTCTACTGTTTAACCCCTGAATTTCGTTTTACCAATTAAATTCGATTAATTACTAATGAACATATTTTCTTCTCTGTATTGGCTACCGGAATGGAGCTTAACATAAAATCTCCACTGACCTAAAATTTCGTTCATCTTCTATATTCGTATTTGCTTCTGTCAGCTAATTCTTCTGTAATTCAGTAACGATGAAGATCTTGTCTTTCTTCTGAATATCTTCATCAGGTAACTCAATGATTTTTCTAAAGTACCTATTTGTATACCTTTTGGACAATAGTGTGCAAGATGATTATATTCGTTGCAATTCCTACATTGTGCGCTCCTAGCTGAACATTGATATCTAAAATGTTTTCCACATGCTAAACAACCATATTGATAACATCCATATTTTCCTGTGATTGTTTCAGAACGAAATCTACTGATTTTATGTAGTTTGTCTTGATAGATATTTGTATCTTTCATTGATCTGTTGCGACATTCACTTGTAGCG
The DNA here is from genome assembly GCF_964235325.1 of Thermobia domestica. NCBI lineage: Eukaryota > Metazoa > Arthropoda > Insecta > Zygentoma > Lepismatidae > Thermobia > Thermobia domestica. The sequence goes on along the minus strand of NC_137463.1, from coordinate 106,366,808 downwards.
AGAAAAAAATGCTTTTGTACACTGGTTTAACAATGCAGAAGGCATAGATATAGCAACTCATGTAAGATTACTGGAAAGGGAAGTAACCATGTTTTGTGAATTTTATTCAAGAGTGGAAGAAGTGAATCTAGCTGCTCTCACTGTATTATTGATCTTCATTTGGGCCTAATTATCTGTTCTATACTAGCAGCCTGTGCTGAATGGATACAAAATCATTGAAAACATGGTCGTCCCTGCATCAGGATTCGTAAAACTCGTAGTGCCGTAACAAGACGGAAGGGTGGTGTAAGGGAGCACTGCCCCCCAATTTCAGGAGGGGACTTACTGGTGTCCAACTTTTTGTGATGCACAAATTAGTACCTAACTCAAGAGTGCTAAGCATTTTCCAAAAGTAAACCTGGAAATATAAACATGTGAATATTAGTTCACAGTTTTAGGGGAAAGAAGGTAGCCCCAGACATTTTAACACATTGAACTGCCTCTTGGTAAAAAGATGTAAAATTGCCCCGAAATAAGCCTGAAATATGGAATGTGAACTTTATTAACAAACTGAACATATCGACATAAATGCTAAAATAATGAAATAAACAAATGGCAATACAGATCGCTAAATTTCACATATTTGGAATATTGGCGAGCACTAACGAACACGTAAGATGTTTGAAAAACATCATATTCTACAAATAGAAGGAACAATAAGAAAACCTATCCACGAAGCTAACAGTGGTAGCGTGTAATGGATATCTGTTGACTCAATTGAGGTGCAGTTTCATGAACCCAGCCATCGCAGGATTCACACTGCACCAAGCATTCATTGAACGTTTCACCACAAATTATACATTTAGTGGGGCTTTCTTGTTAATATTTTCTCGTTGTCTGTGTAGTGGTTCATTAGCTTCTTGTGACCTTACTTTGCTACTTCATTTGCTAAAATCACTTTTTCTTTCAATTTGCCTCTTATATGGAATCGCGCTTTACTCAGTTCTTCTGGTGCGTGACGCTAAACGTCTCTTGCGATTTTCCGTCAATGATTATAACTGTTCACTAATGGAGAGCTCTTTACTAGATGATGGACGAGTAGATTCTGATTTGTCGGTCATATGTGGAGAACATGATTCGCTGCAGACGACAAACAAGAAGTATCCAAATTTTCCTTAACTCCTAATGAAGTTGAACATTGTGGGTCTTTAGAGGTAGATCCAGTGTATCATATTGCAACATGAATCAAGTTTTCGGAGAGATAGTCGGGTTTGTAAATATCTGAGGGTTCAGTGAATATATTCCGGTGCACGCAAATCTATTGAGAGCAATATCCATGCGACACACGTTTCAATATGCCTCTGAAACAATGCCGTAAATTAGCCGTAAATTAGTTTAAAAGGAGTAAATTAGTTTGAAATAAATAATTGCTAGCTTATTTTCAGATCGGTGTTATGGTTGCAACGACAGTAACAACTAGAGATGCAAAAAAGCCTGCTTTTTTGATTCTATGTTTTTTTTCACATAAACAGCTGGCTTTTTTGGGAAAAATCGAGAATTTTGGAAATTTTGGCTTTTTCATTTTTATGATTTTTCTATCTAAATAGCTTTATTATAGTATATTCTATAGTTAGATAAGAATTCCATGACCTAAATGCCATATTTCGCTCTGAAATTCACCATCAAGATGGATGGAGCACATGTTTTACGAATTAAAGCTAACGTGAAGAATGTAGTATTTGAGAGCAATTTTATAGGCTATTTAACTTTATTTTAACTTTTGAGTTATCAACATTTTTTTCTTCTCTAAATCATTTTAATTTGTCATCCGTGTTTCATTTCTAAGAGCTTAGTACTCTAGCTTCTAGCGCAAAAGTTAAACTTATGTTTTCCTATATATCCGTCAAAGCGTACGTTTTTTCAATATATCCGTCTAACCGTACTTCCACATTTCTGTTATACTGTAGCTGTGCAACGATTTAGCAATAATTTTCCGGATACAACCTTGAATACTAATTTATACAAATAATCAGTAGCGGATTTAGAAACGTACCTTGGGACGGGTTTCTCTGATCGTTTCATTTTCTAAAATCTCCTAATTTTATTTGGGAGGAGCTTGAAGTTTATAAGTACAGCCATAACTAATACTGTATTTCGTTTCGTTTATATATTTAGCGATAATCTTCCGGATACAACCTTGAAGATCATTTTATACTGAGAATCAGTGGCGGATTTAGAAAAAATTTTTGGGAGGGTTATTTTCTTACTAATGTTTAGTTTTTCTAAACATTCGTAATTTTTATTTGACGGCAGCTTAAAGTTTCTGAGTAAAGGCATAACTAATAGATATTTCGTTTGTTGCGGACATTCCGTAATTTTGGGGAACAGGCTTCAGTCCGAAAGAACACCCCTCTAACCTTCGCAAAACAGTTACTGCTGGTAATTAGTAATAATAACGCAAGAAAGTCGGCCAACTCACAGTACACGCACTATTTCTACTTCACAGATAGAATGAAGAAAAGCTTTGTCAGAATGCTCGAATGCTGGGTTGAATCCCGAACTTCCCGATAGAAGCGCAAAAGCTCCACTCGGTCGTTTGTTGTGCAGTTGTATTTATCTTAACTTAAATATATTCCATAGTCCCTTTTTTGGTGGTGGTGGGGTGGGGAGAGTTCCCGTCATGATATGAAGGGGGTGAGCCAAGAACATGGTAACCAACCAATTTTCAATTGCTGAGTTATGCAGCAGATAGACAGCAACGCATACCGCTTCGTTCAGTCCTTC